>NW_020925476.1:610893-760881 GCF_003984885.1 Neopelma chrysocephalum
TAATTGGCCTCAGAACCTCTGTAGCTTTGGCTCCAGAAACCCAGTGGTTGCCCTCGCGTCTCGTCAGGCACTTTTTGCCAGAGGCTCCAGAAGAGACCTTTATCTCCAGCTGCAGAGTACATTCTTTACATCTGGTCCCGTCCTAACCGGTCCAAGAGCCACAGCATGTGCAATTTCTTGCTTGATCTGCCTGAAAGCTTTCTGTTGTTCAGGACCCCATTGGAAGTTGTTCTTTTCACAGGTCACAAAGTAAAGAGGGCTCACAATCTGGCTGTACTCTGAGATATGCATCCTCCAGAAGCCTATGGCTCCCAGAAAAGCTTGGGTCTCTTTCTTGTTTGTCGGTGGAGCCATTGCTACAATCTTGTTGATTATGTCTGTTGGTATCTGGCGTCATCCATCTTGCCATTTTACCCCGAGGAACTGGATCTCTCAGGCAGGTCCCTTGACCTTACTCTTCTTGATGGGGAAACCGGTCTCGAGGAGAATCTGGATGATCTTCTGTCCTTTCTTGAAAACTTCTTCTGCTGTGTCCCCCCATACAATGATGTCATCGATGTACTGGATATATTCTGGAGCCTCACCCTTCTCTAGTGTGGCCTGGATCAGTCCATGGCAAATGGTTGGACTGTGCTTCCACCCCTGGGGCAGTCGATTCCAGGTGTATTGAACGCCCCTCCAGGTGAAAGTGAACTGTGGCCTGCATTCTGCCGCTAAGGGAATGGAGAAAAACGCGTTGAAAATGTCAATAGTGGCATACCACTTTGCTGTCTTGGACTCCAGCTCGTACTGGAGCTCCAACATATCTGGCACGGCAGCACTCAATGGTGGCGTGACTTCATTTAAGCCACGATAGTCCACAGTCAGTCTCCATTCTCCATCAGACTTACGTACAGGCCAGATGGGGCTGTTGAAGGGTGAATGGGTTCTGCTGACCACCCCTTGGCTCTCTAACTTTTGGATCATTTTGTGAATGGGGATCACAGCATCTCGGTTCGTCCGATACTGTCATCTGTGTACGGTTGTAGTAGCTATTGGCACTTCTTGATCTTTAACTCACAGTAGTCCCATTATGGAAGGGTCTTCTGAGAGGCCAGGAAGGGCTGACAATTGCTTGGACTCCTCTTCAATCACTGTGGCTATACCAAAAGCCCACGGTTACCCCTTCGGGTCCTTGAAGTACCCTCTTCTTAGGTAGTCCATACCAAGAATGCAAGGGGCTTCTGACCCCGTCACAATGGAATGCTTTTCCTATTGGTCTCCTGTCAAGTTTATGTCAGCTTCAACTACTGATAACTCTTGAGACCCTCCTGTCACTCCAGAAATATAAACGGTGTCTGTACTCTTATGCTTCGATGGCATTAAAGTACACTGGGCACCAGTATCTATCAAAGCCCGGTATCTCTAAGGATCCAATGTGCCAGGCCATCGAACCCACACAGCCCAGTAAACCCGATTATCTTCCTGATCCCTTTCCTTCTCCTGGCAGAAGGCAGGGTCCCTCTACTGGTCTTGATCAGAGCATTCATCGTTGGACTTTGACTTCTTAGAGGCCTTTTTGTCATCGTCGAAGTGGACCTCCATTTTCTTGTGTTTCGGCGATTGCAGTTTCTTTTCTAAAAATTCTGTATCTACCACGTAGACAACTTTCTTGTCAGTGTCCTTTTGTTTCAGCTCCCTCACTCTAGTTTTGAGCTTGGAAGTGGGTTCACCATCCCACTTCTTCATGTTTTCTCCCTTGCTACGTAGGTATGCCCATAGTTGGTTACGTGACCAACGCTTAGGGTTTTCTTTCCTTCGACATGTGAATGACAGAGATTGTGAGCGAGATCGAGACCAAGATCGACGTCTAGGTTGAGGTCATTTTTGTTGATCCTGCCATGATCGTTCCATTGGCCTTTCTCTGTAATCTCCATAACATCTGTCATCTCTGTCTCTAGGGTCGTCCTCATATCTGGAGTATTCATAATCTCTCTCCATTCTTTCCCTATTGTAGGTGGGTCGGTATAGGGGATGGGAGGAGTCTTCCAGATTTTCCGCTATGCTCCTTATCCAAGAACACATGGTGTCCACACTTGGTTCATCCATCTTTGGATGATATGCGGTTATCAAGCAGTAGGTATATGGTTTAGGGGCACCTTTAATTACCTTTTTCCAGGGAAACTGCGTGCAGGGAACACTCTCGGGAACTTGGATGTCATAATAGTCTGGATCAAAATAGATGATCTCCAGCATGGTCAATTCCCGTAGGTATTGGACGCCTTCTTCCGCAGCGTTCCACTTTCTTGGAGAGCTCATCAGATATTCCTTAAATGGGTATCTTTCCCTAACAGCATGGAGGATTCAGAGCCAAAGACTGGATGTCATTCTCTCCCTTCCCATTTCTTGTTCTATCACACGATCTCGGGCAATGGATCCCAATTGTTGTGCTTCATGACCTTCAGTCATGTGACTATTAGCCCCATTGTCCCAGCATCACACCAGTCAGGTGAGGATTCATTCACCAGGCAAGCGAATGTAATCTCTTTGTAAATCTCGAAGCTCTCTTGGGGTCAGTGATCGTGTAATTTCACTTTCTTGCATTATTTCCTGTCCATCTCTCCCGCTTAGAATCTTTTCCACTTCCCTTTTTACTCTTCCGCTCTTACGCGGAACCGCTCCCGCCTCCTCTCTGTATCTCTTGCATGGAGGTGGGGACTGAGCGTGCCGTGGGGATGGGCTTCTACGTCGTTCACGTCGTGGGGATGAGCTTCTACGTCGTTCACGTCGTGGGGATGAGCTTCTACGTCGTTCACGTCTTGGGGATGAGCTTCTACATCGTTCATGCTGCGGAGATGGACTTCTACATCATTCACCATACCTAGTGGGTGGAGGTAGTGAGTAGTCTTTCGGGTGCTGAGATAAGGGCCTCATCCAATCATCCATGCCTCCAAGAGAAAGTTGGGTTTGGAGGGGTAGGGATAATTCTCCCTCAGGTTGACGGAAATGCTTTGACCCCTTCCTTGCATCTTCCAAAACACTGAATGTGTCAAGTGACAATATACCACGGGTCGTTTGTACTGTCTTTTACTTTTTTTTCTCTTGATACCATTCTCTTTTGGACGCACCCCTAGTTATTTTGGGCCGGCCCCTTCTCTTGCAACCGCTTCTTCCTCTCTGGCAGCTGCTTCTTCCTCTATTGCGGCTGCTCCTTCTTCTCTTGCAGTCTCTCCTTCCTCTGTCACAGTCACTTCTTCCTCTCTCGCAGTCGCTCCTTCATCCATTGCTGCTGCTCCATTGTCCATTGCTGCCGCTCCTTCGTCCACTACTTCCTGCATGGACGGGATAGGTCCTTCTGCTCCTTCTTCTTCTTCTTCTCCTTCTTCTTCTTCTTCCTCCATGCGTTCCAGTTGCGGAGATGGGTCTGTAGGTTCTGCAGTCTCCCTCGTCCACGTCTTCTTTTTCTTTATAGGGGCAACAATGGCTTTCTGGTTTTTAGCTTGAGCCCCAGTTCTAGTGGACTTAGTAGAAATGGCATTGACTTTAAGCTGTGTTTTGGCCTCGCTTCCTGTAGACTCAACGGGAACATCACCAGTCTCGGGTGGCATAGTTTGAGCTCCTGTCCCAACCTTAACCTTTTGAAAGTGGTCTACGGCAGCTCGATAAGCACTAGCCAAGCCCCAGCACAAAGTGGAGAATCGCATATTCGGATCCTTGTAGGAAAAACACCCTTCTGTTAAACAGCGGGCCATCTCACCAGAATCAAACACTTGTTCTGGCGTGAACTCCCAATTAATGGGAGGTGACACACGTCCTACTAGTTTACCAAAATCTACCCAGGCTCCATGCCACCCAGGGACTGGCCTGTCCGCAGCCCTTTCCAAAGTTCCAGCAAGTCCCTTTGAGGTACGATCTTTCTTACAACAAGGGGACCAATGCAGCACCACCTTTCCAATTTTAAGTAGTATTTTCACTGCCTTCACTACTGATGCCTGCTCAGCTGGTGTTACGAAAAAAATTCAGGAGACGTAAGCTGGGGTGAGATAAGAAAGGGTTTAATTCTTGCCAAGGCAATAGAGATGTTACGACGCGCGCCGGGCTGTGCCCAAGATGTTACATTTATAGCAATATCTGGCCAATCCCAAGTGTGTCCATCCTCTAACTTTTGGCCTGGTCCACCCCCTGGCCCGCCTCTCGGAATTGGGTCTGGGGTGCTTTTTGGGACCTCCTCTTCATCATCTTCATCATCTTCAGGGTACAGAGAGCAGGGTGACCCAGTTCTTTGACTCTGTCCTGCGGTTTAGGCCAAGATACAAGCGTTCTCCAAACAAGACAGGCTTGCCTTGACTAAAAGACTAAACATTTTCTACTAGATATGGGAATAGGGTTGATATGGGGGTATGAAATGGGGTGAAAGGATTGAGGAATGTATAAACTAAGGGATACTACGGGGAGGAGGGAGAAAGGGGTTTATTTCTAAAATCTACTTCTATTACCTATAAAACTTGTAAGGCTTACAAAATTAGAAAAATAAAAACATTAGGGGTTTAAGGCATCAGTCCCCCCTTAGAGACTGGACAAAACCGAAAAGTTTTGTCCAATCTCTACCTACATCTACAACAGCTATAACATCTGTACATGCAGTGAGGTATTATACTAACACTAAGTATGTACAATACTAGAATAAACAGTTGTTTCATCCATGTCCAATCCGGTAACCATGAAGTGAGTTTGTGGAGGACATCTCCTATACCTAGGGAGACATCATCTAGAGATATTTCGTGTAAGATTTTGGTTTCATTTCGGATTGCGGCCAAATCATTATTAATTCTACCAGTCTGGTCTATATAAGAGCAGCAACTGGTGTTGATGACTTTACACTGGCCTCCCTGTGAGGCCAGTAAGAAATTGAGGACCATTCGATTTTGCACCACCACACGAGATAAGCTTTGGAATTGTTCTTTTAGGGCTTCAATTGCATCTAAGGTGTGATCTTGAATGTTTTCCATGACAGCTGAAATGTTTACAATTGCTTTCTCCAATTCACTCACTCCTAGAGATGGGACTAGAGCTCTAACTACGCTGTGGAAAATTGTAGGGCGCTCAATAAGGGGATTGTTAGTTCTTTTCACTCTTTTTGGATAGGTTTTATCCCATTTTTGTTCGTCAATTGGGTCGAGAATTGTTATATTTGGGATCACTGCCCCTAAGGCACAGGCCCGATCTTTATCAAGGGGCAGAACTTTCCAGGCCTCCTTTTCACAGATCCAGTACCATCCTGAACCCTGGGGAGGAGTTAATCTCAAAGGGAATTGTGCCATCCCTGCAACAATTTCTGGATTTATCTCTTCTTTTGAATTGTTTTTATCGCAGTGAGGGGGAGAGAATGATTTTTCCTGTAGCGTTTACAATCACGCAGGGAACAATATCCTGATTAGAAATCACGTTGCTTAGGGCCACCGGATAATAAGCCTCTGTAACGGGCTTCCAGGTTCCTGGGAAATTTATCATGGACTTACCAAAGCTTGTCCCATTTAGTAAAATGCCAATTAGGGGCCAATCACTATTCTCATCATCAATTGCTGGTACCTGAGTACAGATCCAGCATTCGGTTTTCCGAAGAATTTTTGACACATTTTGGACTAGGGCCACATGTAATTTTTGGTCCCAAACTCGGTTCATAGTTACCGATTGCACGAACAGAATACACAGCAAGAACAGCCTATTCCACATCTTCTTCGTCGGTGTCCGGTTCTGATTTGCTGGTTGTTCCAGGAGCTGATGCTCTCTTGACTCTGGAATAGTGGAACCAGGGTTCTCTGCCAGCGACCTTGACGGCGGTGAGGGAAGTCAGTAGGACTTCGTATGGTCCTCTCCACTTGGCTTGCAAGGGGTCACTGTTCCACCACTTGACGTAGACCCAGTCTCCTGGTTGGAAAGGATGAGCAGGGGTGTCCAGTCCTATGGGTCTGGATAACTCGATGACCCTCTGGAGCTTCTGCAAAGTAGAGCCTAAAGCAATCAAATATTTTTGTAAATCGGCTCTCCCTTTTATGTGTACATCCCCTGGTACGTGTGGTGCCTGATATGGTCTTCCATAGAGTATTTCATATGGACTTATGTTATCCCTCCGCCTTGGTTGAATACGAATCCTCAGCAGAGCTAGTGGCAAAGCTTGAACCCACGACATAGATGTTTCCTGACAAATTTTGCTAATTTGCATTTTCAGTGTACCATTCATTCGTTCAACTTTGCCACTAGCCTGAGGTCTATAGGGGGTATGTAGGTCCCAGACAATTCCTAGGATGCGGCATACTTCTTTTACTATTGTTGCAATAAAATGTGTTCCTCTATCTGATGACATTCCCAGAGGAACCCCAAACCTTGGAATTATGTGGTTAAGTAGAGCTTTTACCACCTCCCTTGCTGTGTTAGTGCGACAGGGGTATGCTTCAGGCCATCCACTGAAAGTGTCAACCAATACAAGTATGTATTTATATCCCCCCCATGGTGGTAACTCAGTAAAATCTATTTGCCAGTAATCTCTGGGTTGGTCTCCAGCCTTTGTTACCCCTAGTACCACTCTCTTTGTTGTGTCTGGGTTGTTTCGCTTGCAGATTTCACACTTACCTACTATGGACTGTACAGCTTCAGTCATACCTGTTCCTATTACTGTTTTCTTTAGATGTTTTAGAAGGTTTTCCACTCCCCAGTGGGTAGCCTCATGTTCCTGTTGAGCTATTTCCCTAAGGAGCGGTGGTGGAACTATAACCTGTCCTGTGGGTGTGACAGCCCACCCCCCTTCCTTGATTTCAGCTTTCAGTGATTTAATTAGCTGATTGTCTTTTTCATCATATCTAGGGGTGTATTTCGTTAAGTCAATTTCTTTTTGCGGTACTATCGCTAGGATGCCTTTTTCTGCAGCCCCTTTTGCTGCTCGATCAGCAAAATGATTTCCCAACTCGGGAGTTGTTTTCCCCTTTTGGTGGGCTCTACAGTGCATAATTGCTACCTCTTCCGGTTTCCAGATACTATGCAGGAGTGCATGGATTTGGTCTGCATGCTTGACTCCACTGCCTTGGGCTGTCAGTAGTCCTCTTTCTTTCCAGATGGCTCCATGGGCATGTACAACACTAAATGCATATTTTGACTCAGTCCAGATATTTACCTTCTTTCCTTCGCTCAGTTCCAAGGCTCTTGTCAGCGCGGTTAACTCTGCCTTTTGGGATGACACATCTGCTGGTAAGGCCTTTGCCTCGATCACTTCATCTCTGGTCGTCACTGCATACCCTGTGAAGCGCTTACCATCTCGCATGAAGCTGCTTCCGTCCGTATACAGTTCCCAGTCTGCATCCTCCAGAGGCATATCTTTCAGGTCTGGTCTGCTGGAGTAAGTCTCTTCTATGGTCTGTAAACAGTCATGCTCGGGGACACTGTCGGTTAGTGTTGAGGACAGAAGCATAGCTGGATTTACAATAGATGTTGTTTTCAAAGTAACATCGTCCTGCTCCAGCAACACAACCTGATACTTAAGCATTCTGCTGGGGGACAGCCAGTGGCCTCCCTTTTGTTCAAGCACGGCTTGAACTGCATGGGGTACATACACGGTGATGTGCTGCCCAAGGGTGAGCTTCCGGGCCACTTCAATCAGGATAACAGTTGCTGCCACAGCTCGCAGGCACCCCGGCCACCCTTGGCTAACACTGTCTATCTGTTTAGAGAAATAAGCCACAGCTCTTCTTTGGCTTCCCAGAGTCTGCGATAGCACTCCCAGAGCAACATTCAATTGCTCATGCGTGAACAGTTCAAAGGGTTTGGTTAGGTCTGGTAATCCTAGTGCTGGAGCTGACATCAAGGACTGTTTCAGTTGTTTAAATACATCTCTGGTTTCATCTGTCCATGTTATAACTCCCTCTTTGGCCGTTTTCAGGGCCTCATACAGAGGTTTAACTAGCAACCCCTAGTTAGCTATCCACAGCCGGCACCATCCTACCATTCCCAGGAAGGCCTGCATTTCTCGTACAGTGTGGGGCTCTGGGAGACGGCAGATGGCCTCTTTTCGGTCTGTGCTGAGTCGCCGATTCCCCACGATAGATTTCAAGCCCCAGGTAGATGACTATTTCTTTGGCTATTTGTGCCTTCTCTCTTGAGACCCGATACCCACTTAGCCCCAAAAAGTTCAAGAGACTTACAGTGACCTCGATGCACTGGTCCCGGGTCCTGGCTGCAATTAAGATGTCATCTACATACTGCAGGACAACTCCTTCTTGCTGCTGCCTTCTCCAGTCCTCCAGTTCTTTTGCCAACTGTCTCCTGAAGATTGTCGGGCTGTTCTTAAAGCCTTGGGGGAGAACTCTCCAGGTTAGTTGCGTTTTTCTCCCTGTCTCAGGATTTTCCCACTCAAAGGCAAAAATTTCTTGGCTGTCTTTATGCACAGGAATGCAGAAAAAGGCATCTTTAAGATCGAGTACTGTGAACCATCCTAAATCCTCTGTCAATGTGGTTGTGTATAGGGGTTAGCTACCACTGGGTAGATGTCCTCAGTTATTTTATTGATGGCCCTAAGATCTTGGACTAGCCGATAGCTTTTGCCATCAGCCTTTTTCACTGGTAGGATGGGGGTATTGAATCTGGATTCACACTCTACCAGTAAACCAAATTTAAGAAACTTTTCAATTATAGGCGCTAAGCCTTTTCGGCTTTCTAATTTCAAAGGATATTGTTTTTGCCTTACCGGGACTGCTCCTGGCCTGAGTGTGATGCTTACTGGTTCAGCTTGCTTTGACCTCCCAGGGTATTCGCTGGCCCAGACTAAAGGTATGACAGCATTTTCAACTTCTTCAGGGATCTCTCCATGATTTTCCTGTATAAAGAAAGCAGCTGCCTCGATATATTTAGTGTCTGGAATTATAACTTTTATGTCTCCCCCCTTGCTGAATTTAATTTCAGCTTCTAATTTTTCCAGTAAGTCTCTTACCAACAAAGGCCTAGGAGAATTTGGCATGTAAAGAAATTGATGAGTTACCCAGTGTTTACCCAATTTGAATTTCAAAGGTTTAAAAAATGGCCTTGTCTCACTTACCCCTGTAGCACCTACCACAGTTATGGCTTTATTACTGAGTTTCCCTTCTACAGTATTTAACACAGAGTATGCCGCACCTGTATCAACCAGAAATTCAATATCCTCCCCCCCAACTTAGCTTTAACCAGAGGTTCTGCTGGGGAAGAAACCTCCGGTTCCCTTCACACACCCTGACTCACAGTCAGCTGAGGGGTTGGTGGTGGTGGGGGGGGGAGAGGGCTTTCAATTCTCTTCAGGTCCGGGCAATCTTTTCTCTAATGTCCTTTCTTTTTACAATAAGAGCACCTGTCGTCTGTTATGTCCTTCTGACGATTGGACCTATGATACCTGGGGCTACGCCTGGGATGATAACCACCTTCTGGTTCCATCCCCCCTGTTCTCTTCTTCTGCTCTCTGTTACGATACACCGTCCAAGCTATCTCTAATAGATCACCAATATCCTTCTTATCACCACCTGCTTTTTGCAGTTTCCTTCTTATGTCATCTGTGGACTGTCCTATAAATAAATACACTAGATTTTTCTTTCCCAGATCTGACTCTATGTCCATGTCGGTATATTTCTTAATGACATCCTTTAACCAGTTTAAAAAGTCTGTGGGTGTCTCATCAGTATTTTGCTTAACCTCGTACATTTTGGACCAGTTTATCGCCTTCGGAACCCCGTGCCGAAATCCATAAATTACCCAGTCCTGATACCGTTTCAGTGCTTCCAAATTTGCTGGCACATTAGGATCCCAGTGGGGATCATCAGGGGGAAAAATGTCTTTTATGTCTTCCCCTGGAAACTGCCCAGAAGTTTTTAACATTTCAATTGCATTTCGAGCAGCTCTTTTTACCATCTCCTTCTCTGTCTGGTCTAGTAACGTGTCCATTATAGCTTCCAGATCATCCCAGTCAGGGTTCTGAGTTTTGACTGCTCTTTGCACATAGCTTGCCATCTTTTCAGGGTTATCTCTATACGTCCCTACACAATTCTTCCATTGCTGTAACTCGAGCAGCGAGAAAGGTACCTTTATTAATACTGTACCCTGATTGGTTACAGCTTGCCTTAAGGGTGCTTCCAGCGGTAGATTATCTTTTGCTCTTGTTCTACCTGCTATCGGGTCGGGGGCAGCTAACGCTTCACGGGCCCTCTTCCCCTTTGTTTTTGGCCTTACTACAGGTGGGTCTGCTTCTTCCTCCTCCAAGCTGTCACTTAATTCGCCATCTGCTTCTGCGTTCTTATCAAACGGAGGTAAACCTCGCTTCTGCCTTCTCTCAGCAGCCGAAACTAGTTTGCCCTGTCTCTGCGTCTCTGTTCTGTCTTCATGAGAGGCAGAGATTGTAAACTCCTTTGGTTCCTCTTTCTCTCCCCCTCCCGTAAAGGTGGGCTTCCCCCCCTCGGCAGGGGGAGGCGTGGGAAAGGGGGCAGCTCCAGCCCCACCTCCCAGGTCAGTAGGGACAGAGGCCCCGCCTGTCAGCACCGCCCCTGCCCCTCCCGGAATTCCAGGGGTTGTTGTTGTTCCCGCTATCGCTGCTGGGGCTCCTCCCCCCGCTGCCACCGCAGCCGGGGCTGGCCCCAGCCCTGTCACTCCCACAGTGCCTGCTCCTGTTCCCGTTGCTATGGCAGCAGATCCTGTATTAACCGTGCTCGGGGCAGCTCCCGCCGCCCCCGAGCCAACTCCCCCGGGGGCTCCAACTTGTCCAGCTCCCCCCGACGCAGCCATACCCGTGCCAGGGAGCCCCCCCACGACTCCCGCCGGTCCAGCTCCCGCAGCGCCTGCAGGAGCCGGTCCGGGAGCTCCTGCAGCTCCCACCCCTCCCGCTGCTCCCGCAGCGGGGAAGGGGAGCCCGATCTGCCCAGCCCCCGGGCTACCTACTCTCCTGTCAGGTGATATTAACATGTCCAAATCATTTTCCCCAGTGTTTTTAAATAAAATTTGTGGGACAGGAGCAGCCTTAACTCGATCTCTCTTCTTCCCTCTTCCTAAAACCATTTCCAGTTTTTCTGTCTCTCCTGAACTTTTGTTCCTCTTATCTCCTATGTCGATTTTACGGCATGTTATCAACTGCGAAAACAGCTCTGCATATGGGATTTGCCGCCACCTCTGTTCTGCGTGAAGAAGCTTAATTAACTGAAGCACCGTATCCAACTCAAACGAACCAAATTCCGGCCAAGCCAATCCTCTCAACTGCCCAAACATCGGCCAGATATCCATAGACAGTTTACACAGCTCCTCTTTCTCTAAAGTCGTCTGAGGAGTAGTTAAAGTTCTCCAGTGTTTCAAAACCAGACCTAAGGGGGATTCTTTAGGGATCTCAAACTTTGAATCCACACAACCCATGTTTGTAAAATGCAAATGAACCACGACCACACACACCAGGATTAGAACCTGTTACCTTGGGGTTACAAGCTGTTTCAGTAACCTCTCTGCTATTGTTCCAAGTCTCACCGACTTCCAGAGCCTACACTGGCTCCCCCACGGCGTCAGAGCACACAGAAGGCATCCCTTCTAACAAACAAACCAGCCCTAAGCTGAACCTCGCTCTGACCCGGGTAGGCGGACCACCCCGTCCACCGACTGGAAAGCGACTTTCGCGACTATGAGGGCCCAAGTCTTTAAGTTAACTTTCCAGTCACCCGTGTCCCCACCTCCTGGGAACACAAAACTTTCCCGCAGCTGCCAACTTCCCGCAGCTGCCAACTTCCCCCAGCTGCTAATTAAACCAGGTACCTTTTCCCTTATTTTGCCTTTTCTTATCTCACCTCTATGCTCCGGCTTGCTTCCGTGGGTTCTTTGGAGTTGGCCTTCTCAGACCGGGGCGGGAATTATCTCAGATAAAAACCGGCTTGATGAGAAATTCCTGCGTGATGAAAGTTTCCAGTCTGAAGAAGATCCAGTCCAGGTTTTCCCCGTGAGGGCCACCAAACTGATGCCTGCTCAGCTGGTGTTACGAAAAAAATTCAGGAGTCGTAAGCTGGGGTGAGATAAGAAAGGGTTTAATTCTTGCCAAGGCAATAGAGATGTTACGACGCGCGCCGGGCTGTGCCCAAGATGTTACATTTATAGCAATATCTGGCCAATCCCAAGTGTGTCCATCCTCTAACTTTTGGCCTGGTCCACCCCCTGGCCCGCCTCTCGGAATTGGGTCTGGGGTGCTTTTTGGGACCCCCCCTTCATCATCTTCATCATCTTCAGGGTACAGAGAGCAGGGTGACCCAGTTCTTTGACTCTGTCCTGCGGTTTAGGCCAAGATACAAGCGTTCTCCAAACAAGACAGGCTTGCCTTGACTAAAAGACTAAACATTTTCTACTAGATATGGGAATAGGGTTGATATGGGGGTATGAAATGGGGTGAAAGGATTAAGGAATGTATAAACTAAGGGATACTACGGGGAGGAGGGAGAAAGGGGTTTATTTCTAAAATCTACTTCTATTACCTATAAAACTTGTAAGGCTTACAAAATTAGAAAAATAAAAAACATTAGGGGTTTAAGGCATCACTACTGGTATCATTGTCGCTAAACAATTTAGGTATGGGTTAGAGCTGATCTTAGGAGTCTTTGCTACCAAACCTTGAATGTAACCATTAAGGAGACTGGCTACTAGGCCGTGAATGTCGAAATTAAGCAATGGAAGCAATTTCATCCATCTGATTGGTCCCCTACAGGATATCCTAGGACATGCGCAAAAACAGCTAGAATCCTGAAAAAAATTAGTAAAAAGGCCATTGTTATTGTTATCCTTTCTCCTCATTCCTAAAACAAACCTTTGTTTATATAAACAAAGCTTTCTTGGCTGCTCTCATGGTAATTGTTTTGTAAACAAAGACTGCGCTTGGCAGTTTTCCCAGACTCTGGCAGCATTCCCGGACTTTGTTCTCAAAACAATAGATTTGTTTACAAAACAAAACTGAGCTTGGCTGTCTTCCCGGAGAATGTTTTTCAAAACAATCCCAAATTAACCAAAATATCCCAGACGAGCCCCCAGTAAGAATGTGTGTATGAGTTTGGCCTGACTCTCCCACCAAGTCCAAGCTGTCTCCTCCCTCCTTCAGCTTTCCCAAGCGAGGGGAAAAAAACGAACCACAGGAAAAAAAAAACGAAAGAAGTATGAATGAAATGGAATTGTATCAAATACATATATATATATTACATATATTTACAATTATATATACAATTCGAAGATATTATACACAATAGGGAGCCAACCCACTACACGAACACGAACTATTTTATTGATTTCCTGTAGTTCTTGAACCAATCTATATGTCCCATCGCTTTTCCTTACTGGCAAGATGGGGGTATTGTATGGTGACATGCAAGGTTCTAATAACCTGTCATGTATTAAACTCTCTATCACCGGTGAAAGACCTCTTTTCCCTTCCAGGGGAATGGGGTATTGGCAAACACAAATTGGAATTTCTGTATACAATTCTACTGTAAAAGGTTCTATTTTCAATCTTCCCCTGTTCCCCTCTTCAGCTCATACTTCAGGATTTATACCCAAATCCTCACTTAGGATGAAAAGTTTAACTTCCACCCCCTCCCCTTGAGGTACCACCCCTACTCCCAAGATTCCCATTAGATCTCTACCTAATAGATTCACCCCCGCCTGGGGTGTAATCAGTAAATCTGCTTCAACCTCCTTCCCATTTCATTTTATTAATACTGATGGGGCTATAGGTACCTCAAAGTGTTCTCCTTTGGCTCCCTGTACTGTGACTGTTTGGTTTGATACGCTTATTGCCAATGGAGGTTGAGTTACACATGTCCTCTGAGCCCCTGAATCCACTAGAAAGATGGTATTGTCCTCCTGGGGTCCCAGTTTTGAATTTATCAAGGGCTCTTTTCCTGTTTCTGACCCCAGGAGGCAGAGTCCCTGACATACCTATTCTGAGCTCTCCTGTAACTGGAAGACTTGGATGTTGTTTTGGCGCCTAGGACAATCCCTTTTAAAATGTCCTTCCTGTCCACAGTAAAAACAAGCTCTTCCCTTTCTTTGTAAATTGGGTGGGGCAGTTTGCATCCCCAGTCTTGTTAGCGATCGGGAAGATCCTCCAGGGTATTGAGTTCCCTGACCTTTATATTTATTTGGACCATTTCCATATTTCCTGTGTGGTATCCATGCCCTTTTCTGCCCTGGGGCTCGTTTTCCCCCTTACTTATTCACTTCCTCAACCGTAGCTGTCATTAACTGAATCTTCTGCTTTTCCCACTCTTCGTCCCTCTGAACATACACTTTCTGAGCTTCCTTCAGTAGCTCATTCATGTCTTTCTCATTCCAGTCCTCCAACTTTTCTAATTTCTGTCTAATATCTGGCCATGAATGAGTCACAAAAAAGACTTTCAACAATTGCTGTCCTGCCGGACTGTCCAACTGGACCCCTGAATATTGTTGTATGTTCTTTAATCTTTCTAACCCTTCAGACGGTGACTCATCTTTGGTTTGCTTTTCATCAAAAGCCTTAGCAGTATTGTGCCAGGGGCAGCGGAGTCAGTGCCTGCGGGAGGGCCAACGGCTGAGGGGGAGTGCTCCCGCTTCTGCCGCAGCTGCTCCTCGGCCACGCTGCTCTCGCTCACAAGTGCCTCCAGCATCTCCAGGACTCACAGGATCCTGAACTGCAGTTGTACGCAGGCAGCGGGGTAATCGGGCCTGGGGCTGAGTTGCATCAGGTCCCGGCCCAGCACAGTCGAGATGTTGTAGACATTGTCGGCTGTCAGCTGAAATGGACTCTTATCCAGAGCCCTCTCTGGGCTACCATCTTTATCCTCCATTCCCGAGGATTTAGAAAAGCCAGAAAAAATCTGCAGTTAAAACTTCCTGCATGGGATTTAAACCTGTGGTACTCGGGATTACTAAATGGGCTCTACTTTCCGCACACTAAAAGCGACTTCAGGTCAGGGCAGGGTAGCGGTACGGTCTACTATCTACCGTCCCTGCCCTTCCTTTACTGAAGCCGTGCCGGGGGGGGTCCTCCACTCACTCCCCTTTAACTGTCCATGCTGATCAACTGACAAAGAAAAACTTTTCACTGAGGGACTCGAACCCACAGGTTCAGGATTACAAAACCAGTGTTCAAAGCACTGAACTATGAGCACTACAGAGCACTACAAGGGGGCGTTCCCCCTTTCCCTATCGGCCCCTCTGGCTGAAACACGAAACTCAAAACTCTAAACTTCACCGAGTTTACCCAGTCAGCCCTAGGCTGAGAAACGAAACTGCTCTGTTCAGAATTTAGGCAGTCCAACTGCCTCCAAACTTCCTGGGAAATACAAAAACTCTCGCAGCTGCTAACAAAAAGGTACCTTTTTCCCTTATTCTGCCTTTTCTTACCTCACCTTTGTGCTCCGTGCTTGGTTCTGTGGGTTCTGTGGAGCTGGCTTTCTCAGACCGGTGCAGGAATTGTTCCAAATGAATGCCGGCTTTCTGGATTTGTGCACAATGAAATGTCCGATCTGAAGAAGTCCAGGTCCAGTTTTCCCTGTTCGGGCCCACCAGCTGATGCCTATGGAGCTGAAGAAAAAAAACACTCCAAAGCAATTTAATTGGAGATGAGATAAGAAAAGAATGTAATTAAGTAACAAGATGCGCGCTCCTGCACCCCTCGTACAGATGTTACAATTTATAATACTGGTTGTCCAATCCCAGGTTTTGTCCACCCACTGGCTTTTGCCCCAGACCACCCTCAGTCACGCCCCTTGGGAATTGAGGATAGGGTCTCTAAGACCACTCCTTCATCAATCTTCATCTTCTTCGTGGTACAGGGGGCATATATTCACCCAGTTCTTGACTGCACTCTTGCGGTTTAGGCCAAGGTACAAGTGTTCTCTAAACAAAAGGGCCTACTCTTAAAGAGACACTAAACATTTTCTACTGGAATTCAGGGGATATTGATATGGGAGCATGGAATGGGGTGATGGGGTAGGGGAATGTGTAAACTACTGTGCTAAAGGGTGAGTGAATAAGGGTTGCTGCTTCTAAAATCTACTTCTACTATATAACTACTTATAAAGTTTATAAAAACTAGAAAAATAAAAAAAACAAAAGGATCTTAAGGCATCAAAACGATTAAAATAAGAACTCATGAAGGCTCCAGCATTAGGTTTGCCTGATGTAACGAAACCCTTTTGGCTGTTCTTGCATGAACGTCAAGGGATGGCTTTAGGGGTCCTGGCTCAGCAGCTGGGGCCATACAAGAGAGCAGTAGCCTACTTCTCCAAACAGCTGGATGAAGTAAGCAAAGGATGGTCCACCTGCCTGAGGGCAGTAGCTGCAGTGGTTGTGAATATAGAAGAAGCCAGAAAACTTACGATGGGGCAGAAAATGACTGTGTTAGTGTCCCACACTGTATCAACAGTACTGGAACAGAAGGGTAACCATTGGTTATCACCTTCCCGGTTCCTGAAATACCAGGCAGTCCTGGCTGAATCAGATAATGTGACCATTCAAGTGACCAACGTTGTCAATCCAGCTTCATTCCTAGAAGGAAGGATGTGAAGCCAGGTAAAACCTGGAATGCGAATTTAGTAGAGCAATACAAGAATTAGAGAGTTAAGTACAAAATGCAGGTTTTAAGCAAAAGCATAGAGAACTTAGTATTAAGAAACAGCGGAGATAATAAATTCACTAGAATACAGGACGCTCTGACATGAAAGAACATAAAGCATGGACAGAAAGAACTAAAAATGCTAGCATACACAAAAAAGGACATACAGAAGAGAAACAAAGGGAGATAAGAAAAGAGACGAACCAAGGAATCAGGTACTCTTGCCAGACACTGGAAATCCCTGCCAAATGCACAAGGAAATTACCCAAATTAGGGAAGGTTCAAAAGTGTATGAAGATGATGATGAAAGGACACTGAGTTCATGGAGATGAAGGACCGGAACGACCCCTGAAATTCTCCCCAAATTGGAGACCACGCCTCTAACTCCGCCTCAACTCCGCCTGTTATGAATATTAAAAGTAGATGTTGCAATATAATGAATATTCATAATGTGTGATGCAATTGCTTCGCAAAAGGTGTATAAAAGGCTCAGTTGTAAGTTACTCGGGTGGAGCAGTTTGTCCAGGGCGACCTGGGCTGCTCCCCGACCGTAAATAAATACCTCCTGCTTATAGACTGAAAATTCTGTCTCTGAGCAGTTTCTCTGCGCCTTCTTTGGGGCACAAATTGGCATCAGATGTCAGTCAAACTGCTTGAGCACGACTGCCTAGAGACCATTGAAGCAGTATACTCCAGCCGCCCGGACCTTAAAGAAGAACCACTTCAAGATGCAGATGATTGGTTTTCGGATCGCAGCAGCTTCATGAAACAAGGTGTAAGAATGGCTGGTTATGCAGTTACTACAACAGAAGAGGTGATTGAATCAAATCCTCTACCTGCAGGAGTGTCATCCCAGAAAGCGGAATTGATAGCTCTCACCCAAGCTCTTGAACTGGCAAAAGGAAGACGAACAAACATCTGGACAAGATTCCAAGTATGCCTTCTCTGTTGTACACACCCATGGAGTGATCTGGAAAGAAGGAGGACTATTGACTGCCCAAGGAAAAGCTGTAAAACATGCAGAAGAAATCCTTCAATTGCTAGAGGCCTTCCGGCTTCCAGCACAGGTGGCTATAATGCATTGTAAAGGACACCTGAAGGGATGACACGGTTCCAGAAATGGGTAACAGGAAAGCTGATGCAGAAGCTAAATTGGCTGCCTCAAGAAGCAGAGAATTAGCAGTAGCAGCTTTAGTACCAGATAAATTAGACACAGATTTTCAACCAGAATACCAAGAGACAGACTACAAGTGGATACACAAAAATGGAGGTAAGCTATTGGATAATGGGTGGGGCCAATTGAAAACAGGACAGTTAGTGTTACCAGGAAAAATTATATGGCAGTTTGTAAAAGTGGAACATGACAAAACTCATTGGGGCCTAGATCTGCTTTATCAACATTTAAAGGCTAGAGTAGCAGGACCAAAACTATTCACTGCAATAAAACAGGTTACATCTCGATGTGAGCGTTGCCTGAAAAATAACCCAAATACTGGGACTAAAGTACAACAAGGGGTAATAAACAAAGGAAAATTCCCAGGTGAGGTTTGGCAAATCGATTTCTCTGAATTACCAAGGAAAGGGGGGTACATATACCTCCTAGTTTTGACAGATACATTTTCTGGTTGGCCTGAAGCTTTCCCATGCAGAACAAATAAAGAAAGGGAAGTGATCAAGGTACTGTTGAACGAGATAATACCATGATTTGGGGTGCCTAGGAGCATTTCCTCAGACAGAGGATCACATTTTTGTGCAAAGGTTATATGAGCAGTAAGCAAAGCATTACAAATCAAATGGCAGTTGCATACGCCCTACAGACCTCAGGCAAGCAGGCAAGTAGAAAAAAATGAACCATCTCATTAAACAACAAATTGCTAAAATATGCCAAGAAGCAAACTTTCAGTGGTATCAAGCTTTACCTATTGCTCTGATTAGATTAAGGGTCAAACCAAGATCAAAAGGAAAACTGAGTCCATTTGAGATTTTGTATGGTCGACCCTATGCGATGCAGATTGTAAATAGTGAAGCAGTAGATCAAATAGGTAATCAATGTGTGTATGATTATGTTATAGTCGTAGGAAAACAATTTGATAAAAATACTGCAGTGGTGCTAGAACACCAACCAAAACAGCCTGATTGTAAACTACATCCATTCAGTCCTGGTGATTGGGTATATGTTAAGAATCTTCTAGGTAAACCTCTACAAGAAAAGTGGGAAGGACCTTTCCAGGTGTTGCTGACCACCTTCACAGCTGTTTGAGTAAAAGAACGACCAACCTGGATCCACTACTCCCGAGTCAAAAGAGCTCCAGAAGGTGATGAAGAAAGCTCTTGAGGAAACCCGAGTTATGGACCTAAAACCAACGCTGATTCTTGGACTTTTGATAAGTATAACCTTATCTCAAGCCCCTACTTCAGAATGGCCATGGTCCAATGCACAGATTGTAGAATCATTCCTCTGGGTGGGAATACATCCCTCAGTTGATCCAGAACCTAGACCAAGCTTAGCTATTTATGTGCTACATAATAACAAGCCATACACACAACAGGACTGGAATAAGACCCAGGGCACATTAGATACCATAATAGGAAAATTGGAAGATGAAATACAACTAGGGTGCAAAGGTGTCAATACGTTAGCACAAAAGACAAAACAGGTTAAGCTGACAGTAACACCCATGAAGAATCAGTCACTCACATTTAGTCAAATCAGAGATACAGGCAAGAATGTTTGGCTTAAAAAAGAAGGTCCAATTTCTTGCCTATGGAATAACACTAAAGAAGATAAACCATGCCAGGAAACAAAGAGATATACCGGGATGGGCTGGCACAGGATTAGGTGTATTAAATACTATAGATCAAGAAGTATTAATTAACAAACTCAGCGCTGTTACTTCTGATCTAGGAAAACTCAAAGTCCCTTTAAAATCATCTATGCTCACATTGACAGAAACTCGATCTTTAGCCGTCAGGTTACTAACCTTAAATAGCGAATTACACAGTCGAAGACTTTACTAAAATTACTGACTACATTGGAGGTATCAGCAAAAAGGTAGCACTTGCAATCCAGTGTATCCGGACTCAACAATGGGTACAATCTATAGCTGCAGGAATACTCAGGGAAGGAACATCAGGGATTTTACCCCAAGAAATTAGGGAATTAATAGCTAGAGAAGATTCCACTACTCAGTTTGAAAAGGATCACCAAGCTTGGTGGCAATTAGTGAATTTCACCTACAATCCACAACATGAGCAAATTGAAGCATATGTGCTCACCATTAGTGCATCAAAAGAACAGGCAATCTTTCCTGTTCTAACTCTGGGAGCTATATACCAGAATGTCATTGTCAGACCCTTAGGCCATAGCGTTTGGGCAAGTTATGATTGGAGCAAAGGCAAATGGCAATCGATCAGCACTGAGGCCTGTATTCCCAGAGAGCAATTAGGATACATCTGTGAAAATGCAGTGGTAGAGAATGAAGATCTGTGCCTAGATATCAAAGAAAGTACATGTACCTTTGAAATGTTCTCACATGCCAAAGCCCAATCACAAGTATTTTATGTAGGAAATGGATGTGCATGTGTTAGGACTGCTTGTGTTAATGTTACTAAAGATAATTGTCATGAAGTAGCAAATGGCACTAATTTCTGTCTATGTAACTTCACTAGAATTGTAGGCTGTGACTTTGATTATGTTGTACCGGTAACTACTAGACAATTAATTGAAGTAGATTATACCCTGTATCATGATGTACCTAAATTACAGATAGGCATGAATAGTAGTCTTTTTAAAGCAATGCTCAGACACCCCAATATAGAAAAGCTAGTACAAGAAGTAAACAAAATGACCCAACGCATGCTTTGGCAAGTAAAACGTGACTCTGAAAACATAAAATCTATTTTAGCCGATACAGAACAGATTGGAGAACATCATTGGTGGGACATCCTAGTGGAGTATTCTCCTAGGGCAACACAAGTATTTAATTATCTAATACATCCTATGCTAGTTATGTTAGGAGGGATGGTCATATTATCTTTCTTAAACATCTACCTGTGGTATAAGTTAAGCATTATAATCAGGAGAACACAATGTGGGCGATGACGATGTACACCTATTGAAACCCTTTGTCTTTAGAACTTGACAAAAGAATTCGTAAGTCCTGAGAAAAGGGGGGAAATGAAACTGAGCAAGGGTTCTGAGATGCTGGAAATCTGTTCTGAGGGGATGTTACAGACCCTTGCTCTGAGGAATGCAACATTAATGTTAAGGGACAAGTGGTACCCTGTTCCGAGAGCTCTGCCTACATATGTTCTGTACTAATGCAAAGATAACAGAAAGGACAACTTAGTAGTCATGAATTAGATAGAATGGACATCTGGGGAGATAAACGAGCTGAATCAGGGGGGTTTTCTCAAGCTCCCAGTACATAGTCAGGAAAAGTTGAAAAGTTCATGATGAAGAGGAGTAAAAGGGACAACCCTCTTGAGGCTGAAGGGCCGGAACAACCACCAGAGGACTCCCCAAAAGGACGACTCCACCTCAAGCTCCGCCTAAACTCTGCCTATTATGAATATGATAATTAGATTGTGAAATTAAATGAATATGCATGTATAGATGTTGTAATCACTCATGAAAACTGTATAAATTACCTGACTTTTCACTGAGAACTTCGGAGCTAGCTTGTGCAGCGAGAACTGCCTAGTTCCCCAACGTTTCTCAAAATAAATACCTTTGCTGCTTAAAGACTCAAAACTGTCTCTGAGCAGTCGTATTTCTGCCAATTTTGGCACCAGTTACTTTAGCTAACACAATTCATCTTTCTGCTGTCTGTATCCCATAATTTCTGCACAGTCTTTATTGTGATTCAGAGGTGTAAGAGGGCATATGCTGTGTGTTGTATTATAAATCAAACCATCAGTTCATTTAACCTATTCCCTGAGCCCTAGTAGGAAACTTTATTCATGTCTATAGAGAAGTTTTTATCACAAGACTGCTAAGGACTGTATTTGGTGTATTAAAGCAAATGAGAGGAAGTAGAGGAGGAAATAAATAACAATACATTTACTGCAACCCTTAAATGATTTCATGAGTGTTCAGTTATCATATAAAGGAAATGAGGGATTGCAATTAGTTTATGTACTCATTATTAACACTCTTAAGTGAAAGTTGGGAGCTTTTGAGAGTCCTCAGAGCTGAAGATCAAATCACAAAACCCAAAGAAGCCTTAAGTCTGCTGATAGTATAATGAATTGAATGGATGGGGCTTTAGGTACTAGTTTGCAAGTAATGAATTATTTCATTACTAATGTCTAGGTTCAATCCTATCTGGAGGAGCAATAGGGCAGAAAAACAAGTAGCATCTAAGGTGAGGCTGTACCTTGCTATTGCTTGAATATCTTATTAATATTAGGCACATCCCGCTGCTACAGCAGCTCAGTTCAGGTCTTGACAATATAATAGGTTCTTGAGAAGAAAGACTTATGCTGTCTATGTTAGACTCTGTTGTCGGTGGACAGAAATTGTGTGAACAATTTCTATTGCATTTCTGCGACCTTTGCCTTGGCATGGCTGGGTGCAGACAGTAAAAAATACTACGCCACTAATACGGCTGCAGGCCTTGTGCCAAGGTGAAGGAGGAGTTCTTTTGGCAGGTAAACAAGTTTTATGGACACCTGCTGTGGTCCAATTAGTACTGTACAACACAGTATGTTTTCCTTATGTATCCAATGTAGCCTGGGAAAGAATCACGTCTGTGTGTCATAAGCAGTATATAAGCTGTCTTTCTTCTAATAAAGCTGACATTTTGCCGACCAGAATGGCCCGTGAGCATTTGTCCATACCCCTCTGCCGATATCTAGTGCCCATTGAACAGGGACTCCTATTTCGTCAAGTTCTGCAGGGACGTAAGGCGAACGGAAGGAGCTGAGGGAAGCGGTTGTTAGAGGTGACGTTGTCCCCGGCGCCATGAAAAAAACTGTGTGCACGGTACAGAGGAACCTCACCTTGGCCAGGTGAGTCAACCGGGGGCGAGAGCATGGGGCCCACGCTATCCACAGAGGACGAAGCAGTGGAAACGCTCCTCCAATTTATGATCTCTCTAAGAGAGACGATTTATGATGAAAAAGCCCTTAAAGGGTTAATAGAATGGGCGAGAGCGAAGAACCTACTTCCCACTGCTCAAGCCGCCTTTCAGGTGTCCACAAGAGACGCTATAAAGGAACTGTTTTGGGACGAGATCTCTAAGGGATCGGAAGACGCTAGAAAGTGTCCTATAATTTGGCGTCTGGTAGTTGAGTCGCTACAAGAGTTAAGTTCTGAGTGACTGGAACTCATAGATGTTCAGACAGCTCTGTCGGGAGACGGCGGGACTATGGTAAGTCCCCGCCCTGATCGATCCGTTCTAGGGGAGATTCCAGTGCCTGCGGCTGCAAAGTCGCGAACGCTGGAGACCTTACATGCAGCGGGATCACCTCCGTTTAGCACCGTGCATGTAGCAGCAGAAAGTGAAGAGGTTGTAGGAAAATCAGCAGCAGCGGAGAATAAAGCTGGAGTCGTGCCAACGGCACCGCCCTCTACTGCGGCTGCGCAGTCAGCGGAGTCGCTCCTCACTGTGCCTGCTCTGGACGCTGTCAGCGGTTGCTACTGCGCATGTGTCGCCTGGAACAACGCTGCTAGGAGCCTCCACGTCACTAGATGGCGCTGCATCGCTGGCGCCTGAAGCCACCATGAAACCTGGAAGAAAGAAAGCCAATGAGAATCGCTGCCATAGCGATAGACGCTCTTTTAAAAAAAAAAAAAAAAAAAAAAAAAGACTGCCGCATGGAGCCGCTCCCGCCACTGCTCCCGTGTCCGCGCTGAGCCCTGACCGAGAATCCCGAGCTGTCGGACTCCCCCTGCCTTGGCCAGGAGTCACTGCCGCCGCAGACCCCGCGCCGACACGCGCTGTCAGCCCTGTCAGCCCTGCCGGCGCTGCTGCTGCCGCCTGCCCGCGTCCACCAACACACCGTTCTATCTGCCGCTGCAGCTATCTACTCTCCCGTTCCCGAGTTCGAAATCGACCGACGAAGACAGCAAGAGAGACTCAGAGAACCAGGCGCAGCTGCAAGACAAGCTTTACAGACATCTGCGGCAGAAAAGAAGTTGAAGCAACGAGCCCTTTGCACCTCCTCTGCCATTGCCGGCTCCCCGTAAGAAATCAGGAGCTGGCAAGAGTAGAGAAGGTCCAGTGCAGAAATAGAAGAGAATTCTGTGAGATACTATCATAGAGGGAAAGTTTATGTCTTTGACTCCTAAGACATTTTCAGTTAGAACAGATGCAGGAGACAATAGAAGCTATTAAGCCTTAGATTAGAAAATGCTAAAAGAAGCTAAATTTACAATTACTCAATATGGGTTGAGATCCATTTATATTACATCTGTGGTACAACGTTTTTAAGAATAAGTATTATTTCCAATAATAAGGACCTTTTTTCTCTTAACTCTTTAAATTTTATCTCAGATTCTGGTAGCAGGAATGTTTATATAGACTGGAGACACTGAAGTCTGTAAGAGTCTATGCTGTCCCTTGCACTGCAGTATTCTAAGTCTTTTGGTGTGATGCTTTACAATATACACTTCCCAAATTTTGACATCTAGAGACGCTCCTATTTCTTGCATATATTTTCTCAAATGACATGTGTTAATGAGAATGAGTAGGGAAAGATAAGTCTGGTTTACAGAAGCCGCACAGAGATGTAACTTTGTTTTGGTTAAGAAAACATAGTTTTCTTGTGATTTCTTTTTCAAATTGTTTGTGAAAAGACCATTTCCCCTTTAACTTCATAGCATGATCTTTGTAGTGATCTTTAACTATTTCAGAAAGCTTTGAAGTTCTTAGACCCCTGGAAGAAACATTAGGGCTTAGTTTTTGTGCTCCTTGTCAATTTGCTAGTTTGATATCAAAGAACCGACCTGCTGTCCAGTGTAAGATCACAATGCTGGTAAGATTAGATAGTGAAGTGACAAAAAAGTTACTTATTGAAGCTCAAATAACTGCTGAATTCTATCAAACCCTACCTTATTCATGTTAAAAAGACATCAGAATTCATTTTAGCTAAGATGAACAGACATATCTGCATAAACATGTAATCAATGTTCTCCTAACCCTTCTTCTGTCTGATCAAGTTTCAGTCTACACATCTCATTGTGATTGAGTGAGAAAGAGGTCTGAGGGAATAAGATATTTTTGTCCTTTACAAGAAACAATTAGACTAACCTAATTTTTATTTCTTCTTTTTTTGCTACAGATTTCCACACGCATACAATTTAGCTTCCTTAAGACCTTGTTATGACTTGGATGAGACTTAAATTACAGCACTATTGATTGAGAGAGTTTAAACATACAAAATGTTCCCTGAATGCTTGCCCTGTCTGTATGCTCATTTGAGCTAAGAAAACTGAAAAAGGATTTTTTGAATTTAGGCAGACAAAACATTTTACAAGGAAAACAAATGCTGTGGCAGCCCAGAGCAAATGTTACCGAGTATGACTTATGCAATATATGTACTTTTTCAATGAGAAGGAGTAAAAGTTATAGACCCACTCTTTTATAACATTATCTTTGTGCTGACAGTTCACAGTAACATACTAAGCAGCACAAAACTCTCACTGAACACCTATAAACTCGGTCATGTGTATCACATCCCACAGTTAGCAGAATTGATTATGCATTTAAAGCAAGCCTTATCTAGAAATAGAAATTCTTACTGAACTTTCTTTATCAGCTTCTATTTTTTTTATTTAACCTAATTGAAAGCTGCTTTAAAATGCATTGATGACATCACCATTTTGATAAGATTCTGAACTGATGGTTTTAAGTTCCAAGCCTTTGAAATGAATGAAAGTTCTTTTTGAAGCATGAAATTACCATTTCTTGCAACTTCTTCCTTAATTTAAAATTGCTAATCCTATGAGACTGATAGTTCAAGCATCTACTTAAGACTAAAACCTACTTTGCCCATAGATATAGCACTGTTGTGAAACAAGAACAAACTAATAAGTAATAATTTTAAATCAGTGCTTCTCTAGACCCTCAGTCTGCAGGAGTGGGGGAACTGTCTTCTTGAAACACCCCCATAGTTAGTGCTGTGAATACAAGTGAATAAAAGCCAGAGGCCTTACCCTGGGTTGGCATTACACTAATCACGTCTTTAGAATTGTGTTTAAAAAGGTTTACTCAGCTGATTTTTACATGATCTTACAACTAGTTATTTGTTCTCCTTTGTGCTGCTTCTGTTGTGAATTTTGTTTTCTTACCAGAATTTCATAGGCAAAAGAACTAAAAATACGAGCAGATAATGTAGATCACATCTAAGGAACCGGCTGCAAGCTGAAATCTGGCTTTCTCCATCCTTCCGAACTGCGCATGTAGCTTAAAGCTGAGTATAAAAAAGAATAATCAAACAGTATTTTTTCACTGTTGTAGACTTAAATGTGCTAAAGATATTGAAAAGTAAGTAAATTAACTTTTAAGTAATTAACTTTTCCTTCCTTCTTGGAATAGTGGGCAACATTTCTACAGTGTTCTGAAGGGAAAGACCTTTGTAGTTATATTTTTAGTTTTGTGGTTATATTTTTAGTTTCCTGCTGAGATAATATTAATTATAATTTTGGAAAAAGAGAGAAAAAAAACAAAATCTTTAATTTGATCCCAAGTGCAAGAAATGTATGGTCTGTATTGAAAAGACCTGAGATGCACCTGATGTTGTAATTAGTATGACTAACAATACCTTTAATATGCCTTCAAGTAATCCTTATTCGTTTGGTTATATCACAAATCAAAAATATTCATTCTCAATCTATCATTAGTAACTGTCATGAATAAGAGGAGCCAATCAGTGGCTCCGGTGAGCCTAGCCCAAGACTGAGAAGATGATGCAAAATACGGTAAATTAGAGAAACTGTCCTAATTGCTTTTGTCATCTTTGTATTAATCAGAACAATAACTACGGCCATGCATTAACCATTCAATGCAGGCCATGCATCCTAAAGAACAAAATGCATTGGTTTTTTCTTTCTTGTATAGCAGGCCTCTTGCCCTGATAGATCCCTGAATCTACTATTCCAGAGTTAAGAAAGTCTCTGTCACCAACAAGGTGTTTCCACTTATTCTTTTTGTATGTGGTATTATATTGCTAGCAAGCAAGAATCAGAGTTAGAATCAAAACTTGCATTTTTCTCCAGTATAGAAAGTTATAATATGATTAAATTTGTATTATGAATTTAGCTAAAATTTGAAAACAAACTCAAAATTCTATATCATATCCAAACTAGAAAAACTTAAAAAGGGTGGATTGCTTGTATAGTTCGAAAAATACTGTCAAATTACCAGACAATACTATGTATTTCGTATAGAGATCAGTGATTTAAGAATTTATAAAACACTTTTGCAAGGCAGAAACGGGGAGAGAACGGGTGTCAGCCCCCTCAGTTAACTTGCAAAAGGTGTTTCATATTTTAAGTTTTTTGTACACAGGTGTTCGTAGCTGCCTGCATGATGAATGAGGCCTTGGAGGGAAGCTGGTTCTTCAGACCAGGGCTGATACTGTTCCTGTGGGTGATAGTGGCATTATCAGAGGTTATTGTGTATAACAATTCTTTTGGCATTGTTAAGAGCACATTTTGGTGTTGTCAAGGCACAGTATTTTTAGTTTTGTTGGAGCACAGTTTTTTAGTATGTTTAAGCATATAATTATAGAAGGTAAAGATCTTAGATTACTCACTGGGTACTGGTGGAGGAAAGTTTACCTGTTTGGTGGAGAAGTTTTAACACCATAAGGTACTAGAGAATTAGTATGGTTTCGTAATTCGTGAAACACAGTGAAATGGAATTCAAAAGTATGTTTGTGTGAAATGTGCTTGAATGATGGTGGCCACCGTGTGAAAGTGAATGAATGAAAATGTATGCATGTATGTGTGTGCATATTTACTTACAAATACACAAACACTTTTGGATAAACAAATACACAGGCACCTTTACATAAAGTGGCAAAAAATCCTGAAACTGCAGTAGAATGGTATGCAAAGGGTGCAATAGAAACAGAAGATCCAGTGTTAATATATGATTATGCCATTGTGTTATTTAAGGGCCAAGGTGTGAAAAAGAATAACAGAAGACATATGGCCCAAGGTTGAATGGAGTTCCATTTCCAGGGGTGTTCTGGACGGAGTGGAAATTTTTAAGAATAAACCCTACATTTAAAGAAGCACTTTTAAGCACACTTTGAGAGCACACATCTTAGGGTCGATAGGTTATTAAGTTTATTAATGGTAACAGTAATATTGTATGTTTGTGTTTATTGAAATGTTATGGGTACAATAAGGAATGTTACAGAAATGCAATTTAAATTGTTCAAAACTTGAAAGGGGGATTTGTCGGTGGACAGAAATTGTGTGAACAATTTCTATTGCATTTCTGCGACCTTTGCCTTGGCATGGCTGGGTGCAGACAGTAAAAAATACTATGCCACTAATATGGCTGCAGGCCTTGTGCCAAGGTGAAGGAGGAGTTCTTTTGGCAGGTAAACAAATTTTATGGACACCTGCTGTGGTCCAATTAGTACTGTACAACACAGTATGTTTTCCTTATGTATCCAATGTAGCCTGGGAAAGAATCACGTCTGTGTGTCATAAGCAGTATATAAGCTGTCTTTCTTCTAATAAAGCTGACATTTTGCCGACCAGAATGGCCCGTGAGCATTTGTCCATACCCCTCCACCGATACTCTGTATGATGGCCAAGGATGGAACTGGGCTAGTTTTACTAGAAGTGGAGTCTCCTGGCATGTATACTTTCCTCTGGGTAAGCCATTTTGCCTGTGTAGTGTCTGCTAATCCAGTGTCTGTAATGTGCATAGCTTTGAAAAAGTTAAAAAATAAAAAATTATTATTTATGTAAAAAAAACCCCTACCAAACCCAAAACAAACAAACTGTGGAGTATTTGCAGGAAAATGGACACATTATGAACAATCCATAATTCTGAGAAGCACTAGGCCTCACTTGACATAACTTTGGAGGTTGCAAGCTGTGTGAAAAACTCTGTGTTTATACTTGCAAACTGTGTGAAACTATGTGAGTTTATAGTTGTTAGCTGTGTGAATATTGTATGTTTATAGTTGTAAGGTATGAGAAAATCGTGTGTTTATAGTTGAAAGTTTTGGGAAACTGGAGATAAAGGGACACCTGGAAAATCTCAGGAAAGTCCCTAAAGGCGGATCGATAGGAGGGACTTTGGGTGGCATGAATGATGTCAGGCCGCGTGGACAGAGCATCAGAACCAATGAACTGAAGGCATGAGACGTGTGCACAGACTGAGCTATCCAATCACCTTGTTGTAATCATGTACCCGGAAAAAACTAACTGCATAAAAGTTAACTCATTTAAATAATAAATTGAACATCGCCTGATCATATTGATCGTCTGCGTGTGTTCTGGAACTCCTGCCGTCCATAACAAACCTCACCAAAAAGCCAAAATCTTACAAATTACTCACAAAGTGCAAGTAATCCACATGTTTGAGGACTTAAATATAGCTGATAAGAAATGATATTTCAGCATAACTGACCATTTAAAAAAATAAGTGTATTTGCAGTTGCTTCTGCACTGCAGTGGAATTTGGAAGATGCACCTATGATTCCTCTCCCTGCAAGTCTGCTCTAATCTTATCCGGACAGATTCACCCTTTACTTATTTTCCCCAAGGCTTTACATGTGTCTTTGATCCAAGTATGTGATCTACTAATGTGAATTAATTGTGTGTGTTATCCTGCTATTGAAAAAGGCATTGCTTATGAAAACACATAATGTTCCATGTTTATAGCTCTCTCTCGTTATAGATTTGCCATGCATCCTCCTCATTGTCTTGGCAAGATGAAAATTAAACAAGAATGCACATGCCCCAATGGGAAAAAGGATACATTAATTATTATAGCTGAATTACATTGATTACAGCAATTAAGCTTTTTTTAAAAAAAAGGAAAAGGAAAATAGTTTGAGAACAGAGCAGGAAAGACTAACATCTTCCATTCTATGTGATTGTGCTAACCCAATGTTTTCTTGCTTTATTTTGAATATAGTTTGGGGGGAAAAGCCTTTATTCATATTCAAATAACATTATTCTCCCTTCAAACAAGTTGTGCATATAGCATGGTGGAAGAAATTATATTTTAAAAATGCACTCACTTTACTTTTTTCATTCTTTTTTCCTCTCACCTCCTTCCTTTCTTCAGTTGTCAAGAGAAAAAATTAGGTACCTTTTAGGAACTAGTAGCAGTCTGGCTCTATTGATTCAAAGAAATCCTTAAACAATATGCAAAGCACACTTTTATTATGGCCGGGGATATGGAAAAAGGAGTTTTGCCCCCCCTCGTACATTCCGCCGAGAAAAGAAATACAACAGCTTTTTATACATTTGGAAGAAGTGAGCTTAAAATTATCTATCAAACACACTCTTTATGAAGTCTGTCTTATCTAAATAGACATTTGGTTGCCTACCTCCTATTCTTACTATTATAGAGTAGTTATATAAAGTTTTATCGTTTCAAACAGCTTAGGTTCCCCCCACCCCTCTTCTGTCTCCCTTGCAATGCTACGGGCTAAAAGTCTTTCCCTCTTTCTTTTGTTTATGTAAGCCAGCTTTATCTTAATTGTCCACTGTTTGGGCAGCACCCTTTTTTCAAGCAGTTTACAATTTGCAAAGTCACACTTACATATCTAAATTTACTAACATAGCTAAATTTTATTTTATTTTGTCTTGTCTTTATTTCACTATAAGCATTTTCTAGATTCAGAAAATCTTAGGAAACTGTCACGCTCAAGTTACTTTAGAATACATTATCTGGGCTTCATTAATGGCTGTGGTTTCTGTCTAAGGTTAAATACTCCTAGCAGTTCTTTGTTTTTACTGAAAGGAGCTACATTGTGTTACTCATGGGGGATTCTATATAAAGGAAAACACATTTCCATGATAAAAAAACTGATTTTCTTTAGAATGTGCAGTTCACTAGGTGACAATTTTTAATGTGTTTTTAATAAACTGTGGAAAGAAATAATTTTGCTTTATTGTGAATATTGCCTCTGTTGTGCTTCTTAAAATTGAGTACTGGATTGAAGAACAAATTTGGGTTAGACAGAGTAACACCACTGTAACCTAGCTATAATGTTGTTTTTATTGCTAGATGTATTTATTTGAAAATATGAAATAAACAGGCATTTGGGTAATCATCATGCTGCAATGCTCTAATGCCTATCAGGTAATTCAGGGGGGAAAACTATGCCTGCTCTTAATCCATTCAGCACTATAAACCCCTCCACTTCTTTGTGCTGTAGGTTTCCCTTTATAATTTTATTTTGAGTGCAGAAAAAGTCCTGATGAAACAAGAGATTTATCTTCTTTTTTTTTAGTATTATATGACAACTTCAAATGGTTTATTAAGCTTTCTCCTCAGTAAGTCTTACAAGTCTTTTGTTACACTTGCTTTTAAAAATTACAGTGCTAGTGTAAAGTACCACCAGTTTTATTGCTTAGAATAGTTGCATTGTGTATGAGTAGAGAATAATTTCTGCTCAATTAAAATGCACTTTGGAAATTCATGAATCCTTGTCATTGAAATGTGCCAGACCTCTTCAATAAATAAATGTGTATTCATGAAAAAATAGTGTGTAGATTGCTCAAGAACAGCAGTGATGTGTACGGTAGCTGCATTCATTTGACAGATCGTAATTTAGAAAATTGTTCTGTGTATGTTAGACAAATGAAACTGTTTTCTGTCTGTCTCTGTTTATTCTTCACTTTGGATTAAGAGAAAGGTGTTGGAAAATACGTGAAGTGCAGGGAATTCTGAGGAGATTGTGTGGATCACTGAGAAGTCACAAGTGATCAGTTCCAGTGTTAATAATGCCATTTAATATGACTTTAGGTAAGTAGTAAAATAAGGCTTGATGTGCTTAATATTAGCATATTTCTGCAATACCAATATCTTCTCAGGCACATAGTGTGACTCTTGGGGATGGTCCTGTGCAGGGCTAGGGGTTGGACTCGATGATCCTTGTGGGTCCCTTCCAACTCAGCATATTCTGTGATTTTGTGATCTGATTTAATTTATCCAATTGTTATTAGTTTTTATCTATAAAAAGGTAAGCATCACCATTTTCAGTGGTGATAATATCAAGTGCTTTCTATTTCAGGAAAAATCCTATCTCCTTTAACAGGTAGAACTAATCTTCTAGCATTTGTTACCGTATTGGGTTTGCATGGCCAGGTTTTAGTAGCAGGGGGACTACAGGAGTGGCTTCTGTGAGAAGCTGATAGAAGCTTCCCCCATGTCCGACACAGCCAATGCCAACCAGCTCCAGAATAGACCTGCCGCTGGCCAAGGCTGAGCTAATCAGAAATTGTAGTAACGCCCCTGTGATAACATATTTAAGAAAGGAAAAAAATTATTGCCCAGATGTAATTTCAGTCAGAGAAGAGTGGAATGAGAATATGTGAGAGGAACAACTATGCAGACACCAAGGTCAATGGAGAAGGAGGGGGAGGAGGTGCCCCAGGCAGCAGAGCAGAGATTTCCCTGCAGCCTGTGGTGAAGACTATGGTGAAGCAGGCTGTCCCCCTGCAGCCCATGGAGGTCCATGGGGATGCAGAGATCTACATGCAGCCCATGGAGAAGACTCATGCTGGAACAGGTGGATGCCTGAGGGAGGACTGTGAACCGATGGGAAGCCTGTGCTGGAATAGGCTCCTGGCAGGGACCTGCAGACCCATGAAGAGAGGAGCCCACGCTAGAGCAGGTTCCCTGGTAGAACGTGTGGCCCTGTGGGGGACCCACACTGGAGCAGGCTGTGCCTGAAGGACTGCATCCTGTGGAAGAGTGACCCACGTTGCATCAGTTCATGGAGAACTGTCTCCCGTGGGAGGGACCCCACACTGGAGCAGGGGAAGGACTTCTCTGTGAGCAGCAGCAGGAACAACCTGTGATGAACTGACCATAACCCCCATTCCCTGTCTCCCTGTGCCACTGGGTGGGAGAAGGTAGAGCCCAGGAAGGAGGGGGGGGAGGTGTTTTTAAGATTTATTTTACTTCTCATTATCCTGCTCTGATTTTGTTACTAATACATTCAGTTAATATCCCCAAGTTGAGCCTGTTTTGCCCATGATGGTAATTGGTGAGTGATCTCTCCCTGTCCTTATCTCAACTCACGAACCTTTTGTTATATTTTCTCTCCCCTGTTGACTTGTGGAGGGGAGTGATAGAGTGGCTTTGGTGGGTACCTGGCATCCAGCCAGGGTCAACCCACTACAGTTCCATGATTAAAATATTGATCATCTGGATCTATGTGTTTAAATCTTTGCTTTCTTTTGGTATTTGAAAATACAGAAAACCTTTGGTATGCTTCTTTTCAGGAACAGTGTGAAGACCTCAGAAGAGTTGCTGTGTTACCTCATCCAGCTCATTGTTGAAATTCCCCTCTTGTAAGTTGGCTTCTTTCTTTTTTTCCAGCCTTTTTGTATAAACTGAGCATTTGAGAGAATATAAAACTTAGAGTGATGGGGTTATAATGTTTAAATACTTGTATTTGAATGTTCCATGTGATGGTGCAGTACTGATAATGATAACCTGCTGCCAATACCAGCCCTGAATATTCTGTTGGGAGAAATACATGATGAACATCTCACACCCAGTTCAAACCATCAGCAGAAGTTACCTTGTTTTCTTTTTGTAGGAGTTTTAACATTTATTTCAGGCACCTCTGTCAGCCCACAGACAGTTACTGCTAGCTTTTGGCTAGAAATGGTTCTGCTAATTGTACAGGGAAAGGAACATTGGAGGTGTCACTTCATCTCTGGGGGATGCAGCAAGGTGAAAACAAAAGTTCCTCTTCTGCAGTTGTGTGGGTTTTTGAACTGCATGAGCGTTAAATAAGTCATATGACTTATTTAATACTAATTTCTGAAACACCAGTGAATTGATGTCTGAAGAAGAGAGAAGAGAAATAAGTGGAATGTTTCTGTAGATCTCCAAATTTGTTTAAATGGTTTTTTTTCATGCCTCTGCTGTATTGGAGAGACGTTGATTCCACATCGCATTGAGATATATGTCATAAAACATACTTCAGTGCTATATGAAGGAGGACTTAGTTCTTTAGAAATAAAAATGTTTTTCCACACCTGTCCTGATAAGTTTTAACTTCTTTTTTCTCAAGATAAACTTTACCAAAGATAGTGTTAGCAGTATCTTTTGTGTTAAATTGCAATTTAGTCTGTGCCTAAAATGTAATGCCCAAATAAAAGCATCACAGCTTTGAAAGAGTTTCAGATTGTCTATTATAGCATAGTATCTAGCTCTGCTGCTGACTTAGTTCTTGTACTTTGGATTGTTCTTTTGTTGGAAAGCTGGCAAAGATGCAATGACTTTTGAAACATTTCTCTCATTAAACACAACTCTGTCAACATTACATGAGGGTTTTGTGTGGGTAGTGTGTAATGAATTTGTGATATAATTCCGAGTGTCATTCTGCAGAGCTTGTCAGGACTTCCTGGAACAGATACACTTTTTGTTTGGAGCAGATTAGAGGTAGTACAAAGGGGTGAAAGGACTGTGATATATGGGCAAGTTCATAAATCCTGCAGGGTTTTATTTTTCTTTCTTGGAAGTACCAATGTGTGTGTGGAGTCCAATATCATTTATTCTGTCTTTCTGGCAGAAAAAGGTTTACAGGAATGGTTGTTCTTAACTCTTTTCAACAACTGAGCCTGTCAGCATCTCTATTTCTGTGTGAATGTGGTTGCTAGGAATAGAAGGAGCTGATGAAAGCGCTTAGTTTGCTATATAATATAGTGATAATATTGAATTCTTAAAAAATGAAATTATAAAGCCTGTCTATAGCCTTTAATGTTCAGCTGTATTGAAACCTTACTTTTCATAGGAGATAAATGTGGAAGATTTTGGGAATTTTTTGTTAAATACATTTTTTAGCTAAATTTTTTCTGAAATACCATGCTACTGAATTGTTAGTAAGATGCTAACACTTATAAAAGTGTATATTATTGTCTTGTTTACCAATATCTAGTCCCAATCCCCCCTGACATGGGCAGGGACACCTCCCACTAGACCAGGCTGCTCAAGGCCTTATCCAACCTGGCCTTGAACACTGCCAGGGTTGGGGCAGCCACAACCTCCCTGGGCAAACTGTTCCAGTCTCACCACCCTCACAGTAAAAAATTTCTTCCTAATATCTAACCTAAATTTCCCCTCTTTCAATTTGTACCCATTACTCCTTGTCCTATCATTATAGTTCCTGATGAAGAGTCTCTTTCTGGCTTCCTTGTAGGCCCCCTTCAGATACTGGAAGGTTGCTATGAGGTCTCCACGCAACCTTCTCTTCTCCAGGCTGAACAGCCCCAACTTTCTCTGCCTGTCTTCATAAGGGAGGCGCTCCAGTCCTCTTATCAACTTTGTGGCCCTCCTCTGGACTTGCTCCAACAGTTCTATGTCCTTCTTAGGTTGGGGGCACAAGAACTGTATGCAGTACTAGGGGTGGCCACACTTTTTTTGATGCAGCCCAGGATTCAGTTGGCTTTCTGGGCTGTAAGCGCACATTGCCGGCTCATGTTGAGTTTTTTGTCAACCGTCACCCCCAAGTCCTTCTCCGCAGGGCTGCTCTCAATCACTTCTTTGCCCAACCTGTAGGTGTGCCTGGGATTGCTGTGACCCAGGTGTAGGACCTTGCACTTTGTTTTGTTGAACTTCATGAGGTTTGCATCAGCCCACCTCTCAAGCATGTCAAGGTCCCTCTGGATGGCATCCCTTCCCTCCAGCATGTCAACTGCACCACACAGCTTGGTGTTGTCATCAAATTCCTGAGGGTGCACTCGGTCCCACTGTCCGTGTCACCAACACAGATGCTGAACAGTATCGGCCCCAGTACCGACCCCTGAGGGACACCATTTATCACTGGTCTGCACGTGGACAATGAGCTGTTGACCACAACTCTTTGCGTGCAGCCATCCAGCCAATTCTTTATCCACTCAGTGGTCCATCCATCAAATCCATGTCTCCCTAATTTGGAGACAAGGATGTCATGAGGGACAGTGTCAAATGCTTTGCACAAGTCCAGGTAGATGATGACAGTTGCTCTGCCCCTATCCACCAATGCTGTAGCCCCTTCATAGAAGGTCACCAAAATTGTTGGGCATGATTTGCCGTTAGTGAAGCCATGTTGGTTGTTACCTTTTTGTTTTCCATGTGCCTTAGCATATTTTCCAGGAGAATCTGCTCCATGATCTTGCCTGGTGTAGTAGTTTAGCCTAGGCCTTCCTGGTAATCAGGTCGAAACTAGGGAAGTGGCCAAGGAAGTATTCCATCCTATTTTTTTACGTACGCAGAGGTATAAATAAGAAGGAGAGAGAAGGCTCTGCCCTCTTCTCTTCCGGTGGACTCGAGAATGTCAGGTCTCTGTGGCTGGTCTTGCTCATCTGGGAGTTGAGGCCCTGCAGGGCCTGTTGTTTCTGCAGATCCGGGAGGCAGTCCGGTAGCGTGGCGTGGTCCTGTTTTCCCAAGGGAAGTATTAAGATTATTTTTGTTTGCTAGCTCTCTATTAGTGGTGTATATTTGAGTATATCAATTTTGCTGGTTTTTTTTCCTTAATCCCTCCCTTTCCTTTGGGGGGGGGTGTTTGGGGTTCTTTTTTATATGTACATAGTATTGTAACTGTATATAACTGTGATATATGTAAATATATAAATTTTGCTATAGTTCTGCTATTTCGTTGGGGGTTTTTTTATATAGTTTTTTCCCTCTCGCTCTTTTGCCAAAGAAGGGGTGGGGGGAGGAGGGAGCTTTCATTGGGGATTTGGGGACTTGGTGGGGAGCCAGGTCCAAACCAACACACCTGGCACAGAGGTGAGACTGATTGGTCTGTAGTTCCCCGGGTCTTCTGTTTTCCCCTTTTTAAAAATGGGGGTTATATTTCCCTTTTTGCAGTCATCAGGGACTTCACTTGTCTGCCACAATTTTTCAAAAATGATGGATAGTGGTGTGAAGTAAGATAACATGCAGGTACTCCCGAAATGCCAGGCAGTGGAAGGATTTCAGGAAAATTTATTCCAAAGTTGAGAACACTAGACTTACAAGAAAGTATTCCTAACAGTGCTGCAAAAGCACCAGGCCTGAGAAAAACACACACCCCTGTTCTTCCTCAGCCTTATCTTCTCTGGTCTCCCCAGCCCTCCAGGAACGCAGAGGGCCTTAATGTCTGTAAGGGTTTCTCTCTCCTCATACAAGAGAGAGAGAGAGACTGTAAGCCTCTTCTGGAATGCAAGAAGAGAAAACATCCAACTATCTTTGAGAAGGGTGCTGCTTCTTAGGCAGGAAAGTCTCCTTAAGCAAAACAAGCTCTAATCCCCTCATCATAAATCTTCCGGAAAGGGTATCTACACTTACAAGTGGCTTAGCAAATTCATCTGTCAGCTCCCTTGAGACTCTCGGATGAATTTCATCCGGTCTTATGGATTTGTTCATATTCAGGTTCCTTAGATGGTCTTTAACTTGATCCTATCCTACAGCGGGCTTAGGGTCTTCTTTCTCCCAGTCCTTGCATTTGCCTTTCTCGACTTGGGCGGCGTGGCTGGAGCACTTGCCCTTGAAGACTGAGGCATAGAAGTCATTGAGAACCTCAGCCTTCTCTTTGTCCAGGGTAGCCAGGTCTCCTGTTTACTTCCAGAGAAGGCCCACATTATCCCTAGTCTTTCTTTTGCTTGCAACATATCTATAGAAGCCCTTCCTGTTATCCTTGATATCCCTGGCCAGACTCAATTCTAACTGGGCCTTGGCTTCCCTAACCTTATCTCTAGCTTCCTGTACAATTCCCCTATATTCCTCCCAGGCCGCCTGTCCTTGTTTTCACCTTCTGAAAGCTTCTTTTTTAGCTCTGAGTTTGCTCAGCAACTCGTTATCCATCCATGGAGGCCTCCTGGCATTTTTGCCCAATTTCCTCCTTGTTGGGATGCATTGCTCCTGAGCTTGGAGGAGGTACTCCTTGAAATTCATCCAGCATTTGTGGGCCCCTCTGCCTTCCAGGGCTCTATCCCATGGGACTGTACCAACTAAGTCCTTGAAGAGGCCAAAGTCTGCTCTCCTGAAGTCCAGGGCAGTGAACTTGCTGTGAGCCCTTGATGCCTCAGAGCTTTTTGATTTTTTAATTTTTATAGATTTTAGAAGTAGTTGTGTAGTGAATGTAGATTTTAATGTAGCTGTATTATATCCCTTACCCTGTAGCATAATGTTTACACATACCCAAACCCTACTGCCCCATCTCATATCAATCCCTCAAAATTCTGTTAGGGTGTTTAGTCTTCTTTTCAAGGTAGAATTGTAGAAAAACACCTTAAGGCCTGGACCAGGAGATATCACACAGACACAGAGACCTTCAAGCCCGGAACTTTGGAGGGACTCCAAGGACTGAACGTATGAGAAATAAAAATACTTTTTTTTATATAAATAGGCGTATCATGAAGTTGTAAGATATCCAAGTTCCAAGACCTGAACTTGGGTATCAGGGTCTCTTTCAGCAGGATAAGGGAAATGAGAAAATTCTTAAAAATTAAATCTTTTAGGGCCATTTTGTACACGAGATTCCTTTTCTCTTTGGGCTAAGAACAAAGGAAGATCCATCACCTTTGACAGGGGATGGCTTGCAGCCAATTGGGAAAAAGGGAAAGCCCCTTTTCAGAGAAAAGAAACCTTTTTAGGTAAAGATGAATACATTAAAACTTATCTGAAAAGGGTGGGATTTTGTGAAACTATAAAATGTATGGAATTTAAACCGAAGGTGTCTTTTTCCCCGGAACTCGGTGCGAGAAAGACCTAATGAGTTGAATAAATTCTTCTTTGTTTCTTTGTTCCCTAAGTTTATGCTGTCTTTCTAAATTTAAAGAGAGGGATATTTCCCACAGTTTTGGTGCTGAAACCTGGGAAAGTTAAGCCCGTCGGCCCCGGGAGAAGGTACTATAGTCCTTGAAAAGCGCGCCCGCCTATTTTTGGCGGTTCAGGGACTTGGTGCCTGTTTTCGGGTCCGTTGCGGCAGGGAACCCAGGATGGACGGACGTGGAACAAAGAGAAACAACGGAAGGACCGGCCGGTAACTTTAAATTAAGACTGCAGCAACGTTAAGCTACATATACGGATCCCGGTAAGACTCAAAACCGGTGTCAGTAAGAGAGTGGGTGTGTTTATGAGGGAAACAGACCTGAGGGGGGAGTTGGAGTCTCTTTCTCTCTCTCTTTCTTTCTCTCTTTTTCTATCTAGGGAAGCAGCTGCATTGCTTGGCTGCCAGGACGGAAAGGGGTGGTGGTGAGAGGAGGACCAGGAGGAGGCGCACCGCGCGGCCCCCGGAGGTCCGCTGGACAGGCGGAAGCGGGTGCAGCGGGGGTTCCGGGTCCCGCCGGACAGCCGGGAGGACTACGACGCGCGCCGCGCGGCCCCTGGAGTTCCGCCGGACAGGCTGAGGGGGGGGCAGAGGAGCGGCGCCGCATCGCTTTGGTTCCCGGTTGAGTAGGGGGAGGGGCGTGTCGCGGCTCGCAGCACCGCCCCCAGGTCCCGCCCCAGAGTGGCAGGAGGGGGGAGGCACCGCCGGCACCTTCCCTGTTCCCGGCTGGGAGGGGGAAGGGGGGGCCGGTGGCGCTGCCGCGTCGCCCCGGTTCCCGGTAGAGAATGGGAGGGGGACGCAGCCCGCGTCGCCCCGGTTCCCAGCAGAGAAGGGGGAAGAGGGGGGGCATGTCGGATTCAGGCAGCCCGGGGAAAGATAAAGTTAGGGAGGGGGACTGTGTCGCTGTCAGACAGCCGGCCAAGAGTGGGAACAAGGCTGTACTGCTTTCTATGGGAAGTTGGCAGTGCAGCAAGGGAAGCGCCGTAAGAACTCTGTGTGAAAGTCCCTCTTGAAATTGACTACAGCAGAGACTGAGGTTTGAAAGGTCCTAGTGCAAGGTGAATTATATATAAATATATAAAAACAGAAAAAAAATATATAAAATGAAAAGCAAACCAAGGATGAGTCACCTTTGAATAGTTAGAAAGATTAAAGAAAACTTATAACAATATTCAGAAGTCCAGTTGGACAGTCCAGCAGGACAGCAATTGTTAAAAGTTTTTTTTGGGTTTTTTTGTGACTCATTCGTGGCCAAATATTGAATAGAAATTAGAAAAGTTGGAAGACTGGAATGAGAAAAACATGAATGAGCTACTGAAGGAAGTTCAGAAAGTGTATGTTCAGAAAAACGAAGAGCAGAAAAAGCAAAAGATTCAGTCAATGATAGCTACAGTTGAGGAAGTGAATAAGCAAGGGGGGGAACAAGCCCCAAGGCAGAGAAGGGCATGGGTACAAGGGAAATCTGGAGAAACCCGAACAGAAATAGAAAAAGGAACAGTGAAGTTGCTAAACTATTTAGAAGAACAGGGGTTAAGAATGTCAAAGAGCAAATTTCAGTTTATGAAAAAAAAAAAATCTGGGATACATCATAAGCAACGGTGGACAGAAACTGGGTCCAGAAAAGATAAAGGGAATCCTGGACCTTCCTCTACCAATGACTATAAAGGAAATGAGATGATGCCTTAAGCCCATAATGGTTTTCTTATTTTTCTACCTTATAAGTTTTATAGGTAATAGAAGTAGATTTTAGAAACAAACCCCTTTCTCCCTCCTCCCTGTAGCACCCCTTAGTTTATACATTCCTTAATCCTCTCACCCCATTCCATACTCCCCATATCAACCCTATTCCCATATCCAGTAGAAAATGTTTAGTCTCTTAGTCAAGGCAAGCCTGTCTTGTTTGGAGAACGCTTGTATCTTGGCCTAAACCGCAGGACAGAGTCAAGGAACTGGGTCACTCTGCTCTCTGTACCCCAAAGATGATGAAGGATGATGAAGAGGGGGTCCCAAAAAGCCCCCCGACCCAATTCCAGGTGGCGGGCCAGGGGGTGGACCAGGCCAAAAGTTATAGGGTGGACACACTTGGGATTGGCCAGATATTGTTATAAATGTAACATCCCGGGCACAGCCCAGCGCGCGCGTGCGCCATGTAACATCTCTTGCCTTGGCATAATTAAACCCTTTCTTATCTCACCCCAGCTAACGGCTCCTAGATTTTTTCTTAGCACCAGCAGAACAGGCATCAAGACAATTCTTGGGGTTGGTAAGATTTTGTAGTCTGTTGATTGCAAATTACAGTAATAAAACAAAATTCCTATATGAAAAACTGACAGATGCAGCCTCAGGAAAGGTTTATGAATCTGAAAAATCGGTCTGAGAAACTGCTCAGAGACTTTTTTATCTTTAAGCAGCAAGGTATTTGTTTATTCAACGTTGGGAGCAAGCCAGCTAGCGCTGGACAAACTTGCTCAAAGGCTTCACACAAAATCAGCAGTTTTTATACAATTTTTGTGTATGATTAAGTGCATATTCATGTGATTATAAAATCTATCTATGCATATTAATAACAGGTGGAGTATAGGTGGAGCTCAGGCGGGGCTTGGGGCGGTGCTTCTCTTGGCCCTCAATTTTGGTGGTACATCCGTTCTTCCTCCATGGGTCTGGGGGCTAATTCTCATCTTCCTCAGTTTGACCTTCCTTCTCTTCTATTGTTTTCGACCCGCTCACTGAAGCTTGGAGAAAGCCTTGGCTCCTGGCCTGTTTCTTCTATTCAAATGTCTACCTTATACTACTGCATCTTAATTTATTACCTCTAGGCCTATTACATGTTCTGCTACCATTCTCTTAAGTTTTTGGTCCAGTAAGTAGAACAGAACAAGCACAGATGGTTTTGGATGTTAGAAGCTTGTTAGCAGGCCCAAATTTCTTAGTTAACTCTTTGGGCCTGGCCTCCTGTTTCATTTACCAGGCAGAATATTCCTCAGGAGAAATTGAAAAATTTGAGAAACTAAAAGAAACCTTGAACCAAACTCCAGTGTTATCATTAACAGACATAAAGAAACCTTTTGACCTTTATGTAAATGCCTCAAAAGGGACTACAAAGGGAGTTAACACCCAAGACATGGGGGGGGGGGGAAATAGGAAACCAGAAGCATTTCTGCCAAAGATGCTAGATCCAGTAATTAGAGGATGGCCAGTGTGCATCCAGGCAATGCTGCTACAGCCATCCTTGTAGAAGAAGCGAGAAAACTAACAGTTGGAATAAAAATTAAAGTTCATACACCACACGCAGTAAGAACAATTTTGAGCCAGAAATCTGGGAGATGGATGACAGACTCCCGAATCTTAAAGTATAAACCTATGTTAATAGAAAAAGATGATTTAAATATAACAACCAATTCATGTGTAGATCCATCACAGTTTTTGTATTGGCAGAACGTCATGGAAAAATGAGGAAGTTGAGCACAATCGTTTAGACATTATTGACTAACAGAAAAAAAAATACGAGAAGATTTGATGGATATCTCTATAGAAGGTGAGATACACCTATTTATGGATGGGTCATCAAGAGTAGTAGGAAAAAAATAGTGATTATGCAATGGTTGATGGAGAAGATCTCACTATGATAGAATCAGGCAGTCTCCCAAATACTTGGTCTGCTCAAGCATGTGAAGTATATGCAGTAATCAGTGCACTACGCATAATCGGCAGTGGGGTGGGAACCATAGACACTGATTCTAAATATGCCTGGGGAGTAGCACATGTTTTTAGGAAAATTTGGCATGAGAGGGAAATAGTGACCTCTCAAGGAAAAGATCTAAGCCATCGAGAGCTTCTGGAAACCTTGTTAGAAGTACAGCGGCCTCAGGAAATTGCCATTGTTCATGTTAAAGGCCATAGAAAGGGGGATGATATAATTTGCCAGGGCAATAATCGAACAGACCAAGCTGCCTGAGAGGCAGCCCTGAGTCACAAGGTACCTGAGGCAAACATAATGACCCTAGTACCGATGCCAAAGGAAACTCCGCAACCAATGTTTACTGACAAAGAAAACAGAAGTTATTAAAAATAAGAGCTGACAAAAATGCAAAGGGGGAATGGTTCCTCCCGGATGGGAGGCAAAAGTTATCAGGAGCGATTACATGGGAAGTGTTAAAAGAACTGCATAACAGCACTCATTGCAAACTCAAGTCCTAGTGGACACATTTCTAAGAGCTTATGGGCACCTAGGGGTATGTACAATTGCAAAAAAAGTTAAAAGTGAATGCCTAATTTGCCAGAAAGTAAATAAAAGATTTCAAAGAACTCGTCCCCTTGGAGGACAAGAACTTGCAAGCAGGCCCTTTCAAAGAGTTCAGATAGATTTTACCAAGTTACCCCCGGTACAGAGGTGGAAATATCTGTTAGTAATTGTAGATCACTTGACTCATTGGGTGGAGGCATTCCCAGTTTTGAGGGCAACTGCACAAAGAGTAGTCAGAGTATTATTAGAACAAATCATTTCCCGATTTGGATTACCTGAAACCATAGACTCTGACCATGGACCACACTTCACCTCTAAGATTTTAAAACTAGTATGTGAAGCCTTACAAATAAATTGGCAACATTATACCCCTTGGCACCCCCAGAACTCAGGAAGGGTGGAATGCATGAATCAAACATTAAAATGAACCATCACCAAGCTGACACTAGAAACAGGATTACCCTGGACAAAATATTTACTATTGGCTCTCTTTAAGATTTGGACAGCCCTCAGAAAGGATCTGAATGTATCTCCCTATGAAATATTATTTGGGCTGCCTTATCTTTCATGTCATAAAGGTGTTCAGATCTCAACCCTGGAGCTGGGCGACAAATACCTTAGAGAATATATCAAAATAGTAGCTGAGAGACTGGAAAATCTCAGGCAGCAGGGACTGCTGCCAAAAACTTTGAAGTTAGAGATGAAAGTACACAACATCTCAGTGAGGGAACTGGGTTTTGATAAAGACCTGGAGGGAAGAACCCCTCAAACTGGAAGGGGAAGGACCCTATCAAGTGGTACTAACTACAGAAACTGCAATCCGGACTATAGAAAAGGGATGGACTCACAGTACCAGAGTCAAAGGACCTGTGGCACCCCCTTCATCTGTTCCTGAGTGGAAATGTGAAGGGGAGTTCCTGAAACTAAAATTAATTCAAAAGTAAAATTCTTTTACAGTCGCCCAGAGACGACAGCTGCTGACATGCCACTCCCAGCGAAAGAAGCCGAGATCCGAGATCCTAGCAAAAGCAACAGAGGGCTATCACTGTGAAGGCTAGTAGTAAGAATATAAACTCAACGACCAGACAAAGGTATAAAGACGTGTCTTTATAATTCTATATCAGGACTGAATGCAATACTTGTAATTTACATTTCACATTTCATTTGTAGTGTTTCAAGGATAAACTAACTAACAAGTTGTGTGACGTACAGTGACTGAAGTATTACTATCAAAAAACTCGCAGACACAAAAAGCGGCATTTTTGCCTGCATGAAGTGAAAGCAACACAGGGCAAGACCAGGTTAGCCTCTATACTTGCCACAAGAAGATCTCTCTACCCTGCTGTCGGCTGCAACCTGATAGGCATGGAGAGTGGAGGTATACACTATACTGGACGTCTGCTTGCTTTAACTGTGATCCAGCTAGTAGCCATTGCCAATGATCACTGCCAGAAGTGTTACCAAAATGCGTACTATGAGACAGGTGTCGTAACCACCTTTATGGCCTATGAGTATGTGAACGAAGTTTATTATGATGAAAAGAAATTAGAAACCTGTATACTAAGTAACAGACCCTACGGGGTAGCAAAAATTTAGGGCCGGAAGGAGCACATCTGGGATTAAACTGCCCTCTGGGCGAGACATAGATTTGTTGCGATATCACCAGCAAGTGGAGGATCCCCGACGTAATAAAGGAAGAGGTTATTATAAATACTGAACAAGACACAGCTAAAGATCATCTACTATTGTCAAAGACACAGGAAAAGATGAAAGATTTAGAACTCCCCACAGATGGACAAAACTTGTTTATTGATTTAGCAGAAACAATTGCAAAAGAGTTAAATGTGAATGCTGTTGGGTTTGTAGTGGACCTTTAATGACAGAGAAATGGTCCTGGAGGGGTTTTAGCCTAGATGCATGAAGAATACTCAAAGGGAATTATACTTTTTCTCGTAATAAAATAAGTCAGCCAGAAGGGTAGATAATCTCCACAGTAATTGGAAGAGATCGTATTCATTTTGTACATCCAGTTGGGGAAACCCCATGCAAAAGGAGTCTGAAGACTAATTTCACTCCCAGTGAGTATTTCCCACAGGCCCCAACAGATATTGGTCAGAAAAAGGCAACTCCAATTGTGAGTGGGATATGAACCAGAAGCTCTACAAATGTAACAAATTCATAATGAACCCCTTTTCTGGAATAAAGGAAATATCAAAGTTCTGGAAAAACGTTGATAGCACTTCCAAAGACTTTTGGAAGGCACCCAATAAGCTCTTTTAGATTTGTGGAAAAAGAGCATATACAGCTTTACCAAAAGATTGGAGGGGTTGTTGCACTTTAGGAATAATCCTCCCTGGGTTCTTCCTGTTGCCCTTAGAGAGTGGAGATGAATTAGGGGTCCCTTTGTATGATTCACTAAACCGAGAAAAAAAGAGCAGTACCCTATATTGGAATTAAAGGACACTCGGTGAGAGGATCCCAGAAATGGGGAGATGATGAGTGGTCCCCGAAAGGATTATTGACTATTATAAGCCAGCAACATGGGCGCAGGATGAGACATGGAGTTATCGTACACCCATTTATATGCTAATCGAATCATACAGTTATAAGCTGTGGTCGAAATAGTTATGAATCAGACGGCGACAAGATTACAATTGATAACGGAGCAGCAGCATCAAAGTAGAGCTGCAATATATCAAAACAGACTAGCCTTAGACTATCTTTTGGCAGAAGAAGGAGGAGTGTCTGAGAAATTTAACACCTTAGATTGTTGTTTACAAATTGATGACAACTATGAAGCAGTTATGGAAATAGCCTCTAACATCCAGAAAATAGCCCATGTGCCAGTTAAAAATTGGAAATCCATGCTAGATGGGGGGGGTGGTCTGATCTATTCGGAGGAGCATGGTGGAAACAAGTGGGGTTTTTCCTCCCGTGTGCTATTGCCAGATTATTATTTTTACCCTGTTTAATTCCATGCTTCATAAGATTGATTACTAGTGTTGTTCAAGGAATGCAAATGATGGACATGCCTATGGATCCAAAAGCTGCTGCAATAAGAAGCCCAAGAACCCAGAAGATTATAGTCCTACATCCCATCCCCAAAAAAACGAAAGATGCAAAGAATGCGTAGAAATTGTTGCTGGAATGCACCAAGAAAACAGAGAATATGGATGAAGCCATGGACATATTAGCCATGTGGGAGGGAGGTCAGAGGATAAGGGGGTGATTTGAAGTATAATCCCTTTAAACACAAAAAACAAAAAAAAAAACCCTCAGGATTACGAGAAATAAAAATACTTTTTTTTATATAAATAGGCGTATCGTGAAGTTGTAAGATATCAAAGTTCCAAGACCTGAACTTGGGTATCAGGGTCTCTTTCAGCAGGATAAGGGAAATGAGAAAATTCTTAAAAATTAAATCTTTTAGGGCCATTTTGTACACGAGATTCCTTTTCTCTTTGGGCTAAGAACAAAGGAAGATCCATCACCTTTGACAGGGGATGGCTTGCAGCCAATTGGGAAAAAGGGAAAGCCCCTTTTCAGAGAAAAGAAACCTTTTTAGGTAAAGATGAATACATTAAAACTTATCTGAAAAGGGTGGGATTTTGTGAAACTATAAAATGTATGGAATTTAAACCGAAGGTGTCTTTTTCCCCGGAACTCGGTGCGAGAAAGACCTAATGTGTTGAATAAATTCTTCCTTGTTTCTTTGTTCCCTAAATTTATGTTGTCTTTCTAAATTTAAAGAGAGGGATATTTCCCACAAACATGCTTTGGGGAAGATGAAGATGACAAAGAAGGGGTCCCAAATGCCCCTAGACTCAATTCCTGAAGGGGCGTGCTGGGGGGGCAGAACTGGGGGTGGACAAATTGGGATTGGATGGACCTTATTATAAAATCATAGAACCAGTGTCTGAGGGGGTGCACGTATGTATTCCTCTGGGCCTAAGGGCTCATTAAAGCTCCTGCTCTGTGATAAATAAATAATTGTGATTCGTGAAACAAATGGGTAATTACATCAAAATAAAACAAACGGATTGTAAAACTTAATTACACCCCCATAAAGAAATAAAACAGACCCTTACAAGGTCAAGGGGCCCTAAACCTCCCTACTATCCTTAGAATAAAATATGGTAGAACTTTAAATCTTCTAGGCGCCTGTTTGTCCAAGAATGCATGAATTATGACTGGTTGTAGAGATAACCATTTAGCTTTAGCTGTAAGAAAACCCATATATTAAATACTTAGCAAAAACCTGTAGAATGTATATGTATATGATATAATTAATATGCATGAAGTAGCTAAGATAATTACTAAATGTACACTGTAGTAGGTGTGCAGATTTGGGAAACTGGTCCCCATTTCTGTCACCCAGTCGGCTGCTTGCTTTTACCATATAATAAACTCTTATTCAAAAACGTATAGAAACTCGAGACTTTGTTTATCACATGCTCTCTTATCTCCTACACTAAATTGGCCTGGAGTTTTTTTCTCTGTGGTCTTTTAGGTAACACCCTCCTCACTGCCCCAAGGTTCTCAAACTCCACCATCTCGTGGTCACTGCAGCCAAGGCTGCCTTGGAGCACTGCATTCCCCACCAGGTCCATCATTGCAGCTCTTCTTGTTGGCTCCTCTGTCACTGTTATAGTTTTATATCTTTTTATTTTTCCATATCAACAGTTTCTTGCTAGGGCAGGTAAACTCAGACTCCATTGTTTGTCTAGCTCGGGCTTTAATGACTGCATTATTGAAATGCTAAATAACCTCGGCAAAATAACCTCGGCACAGCAGCTAGATTGTGTAAGGGAAACTCCCTAACACCCCCGCCCTTCCGTAACCACAGTTGGGGGGAAGGGAGACCTCAGGTTTTTTCCTCTGGGGGCAGCACTTTACTTTTTCCCTGACTCAGGGAGTGGTGTGGGGAGAGGGTCTCCGGGTTCATTTTTCAGCCGGGTCACTGGCTTCTTCTGGCCCCGAGGGAGGTCCCGGTTCTCCTCCGTTTCCTCACGTCCTGCTCTGTGCATTGCTTGGACTTGCCTTGGATTTCATTGGAAAAGCCGGTGCCATCTGTGGAGGAACTTTTGAGGGGAAAGGCCACCCTTCCCCTCCTCCTCTTTCCCCGTGTCGGCGGCAGTTTGCATCCATTGACGAGGAAAAGAATCTCAGCCAGAGCCAGTCTTTGACAGTGTGAGTCCACAGGAGGAACCACCCTTTCTCCTTCTCCCTTCCCCCCTTCGGTGGTGGCCCGCATTCCCGGGACGTGCCTCGGACCGATTCAGATGCCTCCGGCGCCGGGCCACCACAGCCCAGCAGCGCCATCTGCCGACTATCAGTGAGGAACTGCCAGCCTTCGCTCCTCCGGAGGCCCAACAGCGCCACCTGGTGACCTTGAGTGAGGCACTGCAGCCCCTGCCTCCTGAGGTGCCAGCGCCCTCTGCTGGTTGTGGTTACAACTGCGGCAAAAGGGGAAAAGTACATAATTGTTTTCAGTGGAAGTTTGGTTACGGAACTGTTGCTTGTTCTGTTGTGTTACATATATATATATATTTAGCAAAGTTATTTTCTTTTCCACACCTTTTCGACTGAAGCCTCTTAATTTTGAAGTTATAATTATTCAGAGGGAGGAGTTTGGTTTTTCTCCTATCCTGCCCTCCTTAGCAAAAATTTCTGTCTTGTTAAACTGAGACAGTCACTTGTATGAGGAAATTGTCATAGACACATTTGAGGAACCTTCTGGATTGCTTGTGCCCTGCCGTGTTGTCCCTCCAACAGATATTGGGGTGATTGAAGTCCTCCATGAAGATCAGAGCTTGTGAGCGTGAGGCCACGCCAATCTGCCTATAGAGGGTTTCATCCACACCATCCTCCTGATCAGGTGACCTGTAGCAGACCCCCACTATAACATGCCCTGTCCCTGCCCTCCCCTTAATCTTGACCCACAAGCTTTTTGTTGGCTCCTCATCCATCCCCCGGCAGAGTTCCGTACACTCCAGCTGGTCATTGACATAGAGGGCTACACCCTCTCCTTGTTTCCCTAGCCTATCTTTCCTAAAAAGCCTAAAACCTTCCATTCCAATGCTCCAGTCATAGGAGACATCCCACCATGTCTCCATGATGCCAATGATATCATACCCACTCAGGTGTGTGCACGTCTCTAGTTCCTCGTTTGTTCCCCAAACTACGTGCATTTGTGTATAGGCATCTGAGCTGGGCCCTGGATAAAGCTGACTCACTGGCTGGAGTATCTGGAATGCCTTTGCACTGTTCTGGACATCCATTACAGGTGTTGGCACCCGACTGGCAGGTGCCCTCCCTCAACAAATCAAGTTTAAAGCCCCCTTCACTAGTTTGGCAGGTCCCCACTCAAAGATACTTTTTCTCTTTGTCAGATGGACCCCATCATCCTCCAGTAAACCAGGCTTGGCAAAGCAAGTCCCACTGTCTGAGTAACCAAAACCCTGACTACAGCACCATTGCTCTAACCATTTGTTGACCTGCCAGATTGGTCTGGCCATTTCAAGCCCCTCTCCTCTGACATGGAGGATTGATGAAAAAACTATCTGAGTTCCAGAGTTCTTTACCATCTTTCCCAGGGCTCTGTAGTCCCTCTTAATGCTTCCCAGACTGCAGCCAGCTATATCACCAGCTCCCTCATGGAACACTAATAATGGGTAATAATCAGTGGGTTTGACTGGGCTTGGCAGCTTCTCAGTATCGTCCCTGATCTGGACTCCCAGAAGGCAGCACACCTCCCTCGAGAGCAGATCAGGCCAACAGATGAGTGCCTGTGTGCCTCTTAGAGCCACCCACTACTATCACCCGCTGTCTTTTCTTGGTTGAATGAGTTGTTAATTTCTTTATATGTGGAGCAGGTTGGGCTGCTCCAGTTAGCTCCAGCTGTTCTTCCACTGTGTTGGGTGTTACCTCATGAGCCTGCAGAGCTACAAAGCAGTTCTCAGTGGGGATGTCCAGCTGGGCGGGAATGTCTGGTTGTGAAGGAAGCCCCTTCCTTTTATTAGTTCCTTTCCTCTTCCTTTTGTTGTTTTTTTCCCACTACTTCCCAAGCCCCTGTGTTAATGCCCTCCCTCCCTTCCATGCATGCCAGGGTGTGAATTTTTGGCCTCTCTCAGCGGGCTGTGGTTCCCCCACCACAGGAGCTTGGAACCAGCTGTCCAACTCCCTCTCAGCCTCCCTGATATCTCTCAGTCTTTTGACTGTCTCTTGCAGCTCGACCACCTGTTTCTGGAGGTCCTTCACCAGGGCACATCAGCTACAGTTCAGTGAACTACCCCTCCTGCATTCCCTAATACTCCTTGACCTCTCCACTTCCTCTTTCAGCTCTGCCACCAGGCTGAGCAGATCGTCCACCTGTTCACGCTTCAAACAGATATTGCCTCCACTGTCCTCTGGCATCAATGACAAGCTGAGGCACTCACAGCAGCTGGAGACCTGGACAGCTGCATGTTGATGTGTGGGTCACCACGTTCCTTCTGACAGTGGCTTTTGACCGAGTTGAAACCATAGTTAGTCCTCCTTTAGTTTGATGGGTGATGACTCACTCTCTAAGTTCTACACCCTTACCTTTTGTCAGAGACTGATTGATGGGTTGAATCAACCATTTTGTCTGTGTGTGTGCGTGTGTGGCGGGGGGGAGATGGGCTAGGGCTAGGCCTAGGCCTGCAGGCACATGGCCAGGCCTGTTCACATGGTGAGGCCTGCAGCCAACATGGCCTCCAGCATTGGAAGGCACGTGGCACGGAAGCCACATGGGGCACCTATCAATCAATAAGGCCTGCCTGGTAGCCCAGCTACACCACACCCTCTGGAGCCTCTGATTGGCTGCAGCACCCCTCACTTTGGCTAGGAGGACACTGAGTGGTCAGTGAACCAAATGTCCCACCTGGGGGGAGTGACCACAGTAGCCAAAGTCTATAAACAGGTGCACAAGGTCGCCATCTTGTCCTGGCTTGTTCTCCTGGAAGCTGCTGACATGTGACCTTGGTGGTAACTATATTTTTCTCTCCTCTCTTTCTCTCTTTATTCTTTCTTCTCTTAATCTCTCTTCCTTTACTCTTTTCTTCCTCTTGTGGGTAACTTAAAACTGATTGTAGTATTTCACTTAAGTTGTGGTATTTCAAGTAAGCTGTGGGTTGGTGTTTGCTAAGTGCAACGAAGGTTCCCTACTCCACAGCAATGCCTGCTAGCTGGTAAAACCCTTGGAAGGGTGTAGAAGTAGAACTCAGAATGCTGTTTGGAGGGAGGCAGGGAAGTCCTTTTGTTCCTAGTAGCCTGCTATTAAGTGTGATGCTTTTGTGGAATATTTTCCTTGGTTGTACATTGCTCCTGTAAACCTTTTTTGCCCAAATGCCTATTTTCTCACTAAATTAAAAGAAATCTCTTAGAGAAAAGTGTGTAGCTTTTTCTCCGGATGTGAACTCAAAGTATCAAAGAACCAAATACTTTGCAAGAGTTTGTGTGGGCAAAATCTCTTGAAGTCTGAAATTAAAGTGTAACGCCAGGTAAAGCTTGAAGCTTTTGGACCAGGGTGTAACACCTTTACACCCTCCCTGCATGAACTGCCATGCCATGCCCTGTTTGCCCACTCTGTTCACCACACACCTGGTTGCTCATGCTCCCTGGAGCCATTTAAATCTCCCATGGATGCTCCTGACAACACCCCCTCCATGCCTGATTGGCTCTTGAGGGCTGCTGGATCCTGACGGGGCTCTGGGCTGCTGACTGGGTGTCCCTGAGCTCAGGAAGCCCCCTGTACAGCATGATCCAACAGTCACTGCTGAACCCTCAGTCATCGCTGCTTGCTGCTGTCTCCTCGCCAACTTCACTCTGGTGAGACCCCACCTGGAGTACTGCATCCAATTCTGGTGCCCCCAACACAAGAAAGACGTGGACCTGTTAGGGTGAGTCCAGAGAAGACCATGAAGATGATCAGAGGGGCTGGAGTATCTCTGCTATGGAGACAGGCTGAGAGAGTTGGGGTTGTTCAGCCTGGAGAAGGCCCCCAGGGAGACCTTAGAGCACCTTCCAGTGCCTAAAGGGGCTTCAAGACAGCTGGAAAGGGACTTTGGACAAGGGCATGGAGGGATAGGACAAGGGGGAATGGCTTCAAAAGGACAGAGGGCAGATCTATATTAGATATTAGAAAGAAATTCTTTACTCTGAGGGTGGTGAGGCACTGGCACAGGTTGCCCAGAGAAGCTGTGGCTGCCCCCTGTTCAAGGCCATGTTGGATGTGGCTTTGAGCAAGCTGGTCCAGTGCAAGGTGTCCCTGCCCATGGCAGGGGGTTGGAACTAGATGATCCTGAAGGTCCCTTCCAACAGTTTTGGAAGGTGACATTTTAACAAAGAAAAACTTAACACCACTGCTTAAACACACATAGATGCTGATTTGTTTGTGGCTTTTTTTGTTGTTTTTTGGGGGCGAAGGGTTAGGGTTAATTTTAAATAGAGAAACTGTAAAATCTTTGAATTTGAGAATTATAAATAGATTTTGAATTTCCAGTAGGTCCCAGGTAAAAAAACCTTGATAATTGATGCTGGGAACCTGTTGTAGCTAAATTGTATTGGATTGTCAAGCATACCATGGAAATTAAGTAGCAACCATGGGGGAAACACTAAAAGTGTTTATAATAACAATAATAATAATTAATTACAATATTTATAATGGATTACAGGATGGTACTATAGCACCAAATGAAGTCTCTCCTTTTGAAGTAGGTAAAAATGGTCTTTGGTTGAAAGCAAGAATAATACTGGTTCATGTCCAAGTTAGTTCATTGTGTTTTAAAAGGTTTCTTTTAGTCTGCAATTTATTACTGATTAAGGAGGCAAATGCCATTTCCCCCCCCCTTTTAAAAATAAGATATGTAACAGAGTCATGAAAGGCAGAGGTGGGAACAGGAAGCACATGCTATCCCAAATAGTGGATCTCTCTCTTATCCATTTTGCTACAACTTTTCCTAGTTAACCTTAACTTAATGAGCTTTCCTAAACTATCTGCTTTCAGTATTTAGTCATTACAGCACATTCGTTGGGATTGGCTGTAATATCTTAAAACTTTATACCATTTAAAACTGAATAATGTATGTAGTATCTTGATACCCTGAGAATTTCATACACTTAAACTGGCATTTGTATATTATATTCCTTTCTTAGGGATCTACTTTTCCTGGCAGATGGAGCTGTGTTTGGCTAGCTGAACATTCCCCATGATGGTTTTGTGACAATTTTATTTAACAGGACAAAGGGCACATTTATGAGAGCTATATTTATTATTTTTAGAATGAAGTATAGTCTGAAAATTGCATCTGGAATGTTCGGGACAATACCTTGGTGTTTCTACATTGTCTTGTCTTTTGGCATATCAAAAAAAAATGCTTATGTCTAAGAAAACCCATTGTTGGAATGAAATGATTCTGGGTTTCTTGAATTTGTTATTTACGTGTTCCATATTAAAATTCGCTGTACTAAACAGTGTGTAAAGGGTTCAGTGAGCATGGTGGTATTAGGTCAAAGGTTGGACTTGATGATCTTGCAGGTCTTTTCCAACCTTAATGATTCTAAGAAGGTACCAAGTGTTCTTGGAAGTCAGTTTATAAACAAACCCACAAGATTAGTCTTAATAAATTTTCCTTTTTACCTGCAGAGATATTACATACAGCATTTCTTTGGAAGCTGTGACAGCTCTTATTGTCTTCCTCTCCTGCCAATTATTCCATAAAGAAATTCTACGAGAGAGCATCATTCACAAATACCTGATGCATGGTCAATGGTATGTCATTCTGTGGTGGTACTTAATGGCAAAGCAAATGCTTCTGGTCAGCTATTTAGACTGTTTGTACCTGGAAACAAAAGACACCAAAATACATTTTGATAGAAAACTTGTTTTGCTCAAAAGAAAAGAGAATACAAAAGCAAGCATTTGTAAGAGCTGTTGGAGGGTTTCAGGTTTAAATCTCACAGCTCAGACTTCAGTAAAACTATTTTGGAAGCCATTTTCATTTTTTGATGGTAATTTTATTAACTTAAAACAGCTTTTACTTTTCAGGATTTTTTTTTTATTCAACTCTGGGCTTTTTCCTGTAACACTGCAGTCTAGAGAACCCACATATCTCAGAAATGCTAATGAACCTTCTTGCCATACAAATAAATAGAAGCCCCTCAAAAGATGGCAAATGATGAGTTGAAGGAAATAGCAGTCAGTTGTTGTGTTAAAATGCTTTGTCATGGTGGCTTATATACATTTTAGTCAGACTACCATTCATCCTCTTTCAACTTTAAATTTCATGCTGGCAGATTTTTGATAAATATATTCATTGTCTGGTTTTCTGAAATTTCTACTTGATGTAAAAGAGAGGTACTGCTCTGGGGTGATGTGCAGGGAAAGGAGGGAGGCTCAGCTTTGCTGCGGGAGCACAGGGCAGACTTCACCCTGAAACAGCAGCAGGGTAGAGGCAGAGCCTCACTATGTGTGGGGTTTGGTGGTACTTAAATCTCTGGACAGAAGGAATTGAGGGTTTGGGGCAAAATGGAGAATGTTTGGGAGAAGAGGTAGAGGGGTGGGAATTTGGTGGCTGGGAATCTAGGGCAATGCAAGGAGTTGGAGGGGTACTGGTTAGAGGGTTCATCCTAACACAGGCTCTGTCTATTCAACTCTAAATCACATGGAAATGGGAACCAACTGTTTGCTTCGGTGGAAATCCTTCTCTATTTTGGAAATATTGTAACCTTTTTATTTAAACCCAACAAATTTTATGTGCATTTGTCAAAATCACTGATGTGAGGTCAAGTGTTTCATTGGTCTTTGCAAATTGGCCCCAGCTACATACAGAAGCAAAGATATTGGAGGGGAGAGGGTGATGTGGTGTAGAGAGATACTATTGTTACTTGTTCTATGTAACCAAAGCATGGGGCAAAAACTGAACAAATGTAATGTTTCTTTCCCTTGCATAAATATTTTTCCAACTGTGTCTTGAGGTGAGAGAACAAACTAAATGATGGATTTGAATGTAATATTGAAAAAAGAAAACACAAAGTAGTTTCCATGATCCTGCTGTTGAAGATGTTCCTGCAGAGCCCTGCTGAAGTCAGGGCATCTTTGCATGGGCAAGACCTTGGCATTCTTTCCCTTTCCAATCTGGTCAGCACTGAGAGAGTTACTGTCAGTCTTTAATGCCAAACACCAGCCTTTGCTCCCTGCCTGGGCTTTGTTGTGCCAATTTATGCAAATTGTAAGTCAACTAAAGCTGTTTTCTTTTCAGTCTGCCATATATCAGTAGACTTGTGAAAGCTTTACTATATAATTTCATTAGACAAGAGAGAAACCTTCTTCCGGGGACCCATGTTTTTAGCAGCAAACAGATGGAGGACTGCTTTACAGAATTGCATCTGGGGTGGCAAATGAGTCTTATTTTCTAAAATTATACTTCAAACCTTATGACGTATTGCCTTCTGTGTGACCTCTCTTACAAACACACCTGTAGTCCATTTCTTTTTCATCAATGGCTTCAAAATGAAAGAGGGCAGGTCTAGATTAGATATTAGAAAGAAATTCTTGACTGTGAAGGTGGTGAGGCACTGGAACAGGTTGCCCACAGAAAGCTGTGACTGCCCCATCCCTGGAAGTTTTCAAGACCATGTTGGATGTGGCTTTGAGCAACCTGGTCTAGTGAAAGGTGTCCGTGCCCATGGCAGACGGGTTGGAACTAGATGAGCTTTAAAGGTCCCTTCCAACCCAAACCATTCTCTGTTTCTAATATCTTGAACTTTTTGACGGTCATCCTTCTGGATGGTAGACACAGAGTATGTAGGGTTAATGAGAGGCTGGACATGAGCCAGCAATGTGCACTTGCAACCCAGAAAGCCAATCGTATCCTGAGCTGCATCAAAAGCATTGTGACCAGCAGGTCAAGGGAGGTGATTCTGCCCCTCTATTCTGCCCTCGTGAGACCCCACCTGGAGTGCTGCATCCAGCTCTGGGGTCCTCAGCACAGAAAGGGCATTGACCTATTGAAGTGAGTCTAAAGGAGGGCCACCAAGATGATTAGAATGATGGAGCACCTCTCCTATGAGGAAAGGCGAAGAGAATTGGGATTGTTTAGCCTGGAAAAGAGAAGGCTTTGGGGTGACCTAATTGTGGCCTTCCAGTACCTAAAGGGAGCCTACAAGAAAGATGGAGAAAGACTATTTACAAAGGCATGTAATGACAGGACAAGGGGGTGATACCTTTGGACTTTTTGGATTTTTTTAGGTTTTTGTAGATTTTAGAAGTAGTTGTGTAGTAAATGTAGATTTTAATGTACCTGTATAATATGCCACCCTTTAGCACAGTAGTTTGCACATACCCAACCCTATTATCCCATTTCATATCAAAACGTCTAAATTCCTTTCACATGTTTAGACTTCTTTTCAAGGTGTCTCTGTCTGAAGAGACTGGAATGTTTGCTAAAGAGGATGAGTTATGAGATAGACCAAACTTCTCTCTCTCAGCAATTGTAAATTCAAAATTAAGGGGCTTTAATCGAGGAAGTGTGGAAAAACAGAAGAAATAACAACCCTTTATTAAAAGATATATGTATGTTGGCAAAACCAGTAACAGAACACAAAAAAAACTAGACAGTAGTCCTAGAAAAAAACAAAAAAAAATCTGAATGAATAGTTCTCTGTCCTTTAGCGCAGTCCTAATTGTGACCTGCAGGGGGCGCTGTTGGGTCGCTGGAGGTGCAGAACCTGCAGTACTCTGTGTTGGCCTGCAGGGGGCGCTGTTGGATCTCTGGCGGTCACCGCGCGGGAAGGGGATCTGGGGGGTGGTCTCGAATCGCGGGAGAAGCCGAAGAGAAAATGGGGGACCCTTCCCCCAATGGAAGAAAAGGGGAAGGGAAGCAGTTCACTCCCACGGGACTCACTGTTGTCTCAGATGACGGTGTCTCAAAGCTCCTCCCTTTTCTCCCCGTGGGCACGCAACTCTCCGATGAAAACACAGCAAATCCGGGCTGGAGACAAGAGACAGCTCGCAGGCAAGTTGAGGCCAGTAGTCAGAGCTGACCAGGACGAGAAGTCAGAAAGGCAGGCCTCCAGGCTCCCCTCTCCCAATGCACGCACGCAGACCCCCGTCTCCGTCCCAAAGCGAGAACTCCGTGGTCTGACCTGTCCTCTGTCAGGGCGGCCAGCCCCCCAAATCTCCAAAAACCTTCCCCCTCACTCCAGCATTCGATGGGCCATTAGCTAGGAATGCAGCTCGGCTGGCTATACCTTTTGTAAAGCTAATAACCTCCCCTTCCCCCTTTCCATTCCAACTCCGTTTTTCTTACAGTGAAGCAGGGAAAGAAAAATTCCTCTCTCAGATTTATAATCTAAAACTCAAGGTAGAATTGTAGAAAGCACCTCTGTTTAAGAACATCACACCCTAGGCCTGGACAAGAAGATACCATGGACAGACAAAGCAATCTTCAAAACCCAGAACTTTGGAGGAGCTCCAAGGAAGACAAAGATGAGGAAGAAGGGGTCTCAAGGACCCCCAGACTCATTTCCTGAAGGAGTATGTCGGGGGCAGAACTGGGGGGTGGATAGTTCTGGGATTGGATAGGCCGTACTATAAAATCATAGAACCACTGCCTGAGTGCGCACACGTTGTGTGTATTCCCCTGGGCCTGAGGGCCTATATAAAGGACCTGCTCCTCTTATCTTATATACTAAATTGGCCTGGAGTTTTTTCTCCGTGATCTCTTGAGGCATCAGGGGCATGGCTTCAAACTGTCAGAGGGCAGGTTTAGATTAGATATTAGAAAAAAGTTTTTTCCTGTGAGGGTGGTGAGGCACTGGAACAGGTTGCCCAGAGAAGCTGTGGCTGCCCCATCCCTGGAAGTGTTCAAGGCCAGGTTGGATGTGGCTTTGAGCAACCTGGTCTAGTGGAAGGCCCATGGCAGATGGGTTGGAACTAGACGATCTTTAAGGTCCCTTCCAATCCAAACCATTCTATGATTCTATGACTGAAAGAGTGGGATTTGTGCACTAATATGGGATATTAAAAGTTACACCTATGACTTATAAGTCCATAAGGCATTTATTCTTCATAATGTTCAAAATATCTGTAGTGAACCACTTGGGCTATGGTGTTCTGCTGCACATTTTCTGATGAAAATGGCTCAGTAGTTCAGGAAAAAGGGTGGTCTGGTTCCAGATACACTGATACCATATTTTGAAGGGGTTTACACTTGATGTCTGATTACTGACAGGTCCCTTGGAGGAGTTGGAAAGTGAATGGACAGGAGAAAATGAGCTGCATTTCAGGTCGGGGTGAGGAACACTGATAAAGCACAACAAATTCTATTTTTCCTTATTGCTCTATGTTAAAATTTGGTTTTCAGGTTTGCTAATGGATTAAATTCATCCAAAGCTGCATTTGTTATTAAATTGCATGTTAACCTGTTTCCCTTCCTTCTCCTGCCAATTGTCTGTACTATATTTTGGGGTGGGAGTGTTTGGGCATCAGATTGTTCAGATTAACCATTGCCCAAGTTCAGCAGAGCAGGGGAGTTGCTTTGCCTCCTGGTTGGTGTGTGCAACACCTTTTTGCTGCTAAATTTTGTTTTTCAGTTATTAGTCATGTCTGTAAAAACTAAAGAAACATAAAGGCAATACTATGGACTGCCTGTCTAGGAATATTGATTAGCTAGCTTAATTTTTCTGGGTTTTTTTGTTTGTTTGTTTGTTTTCTCCAGTAGCCTACTGGAGTACCAGTTCTGTAAAGCTGCCACATTATTTTCATTATTTTACATTTTTTCTTTACGATTTTATTTTTATTTTATTTTTGTATTTATACATTATAGGTGACACAGGGAGAAACTGAAAGTGTGTCTGTGTGCTTTCTGTTTAGTTCCCTGTTCCGTTTTGCCTTTAGCTTCCTGCTCTTTCCCCAAAATAAATGACGATGGATTTTTTTTTTTAGTGCATCTGCAATGAAAATATGTATTTTAACCCATTCCTCAAATAGCTCCTGAAGTCTGGTAGGTTTCTTAACATGTACAAGGTAAAAGAGATGAAGTTTATTCATATGATATCTATTATGTTGGGCATAGAATGAACTACTGATAGAAGCAGCACACATCAGTTATGGAAGTATTGTGTCATGATCAAATTAGTTCAAATTCTGAAACGGTTTTATTTGCCTTACCAATAATTTTGTCGAGGGAGAGGAGAAATTACTTCAAAGCTTCAAATAAATTAAAACAGCCTTTGCCTTGGAAAGGAAGTGGAATTTAAAAATAAAAACCTAGAGTACATTTTCACAGTTAACGATGTAATCATACGTGCCTGGGAGATGAAAGAGGCAATGTCTGTCACTTAAATGTACAAGAGGAGCAGTGAGTTTGCTTACCTGTTAATTGCATTAAATGCTTAAATCATCAAATTAACACAGCAGAACTTCCTAAGTATACATCTTGCACATACAGCAGAGCTTATGGTTTTCCAATTAGCAGTAGACATTTTAATTTACATAACAGATCGAATGTAGTAGATTTAATGAGACCTTTGACTAAAATCTTTCTTAAATCAACAAAGACAAACCCTTTCATGCAATTATACCATTGTTATTTTTTACCTAAAGTTCTAGAAGAGCCAATGGTAATTACATGTGTTCTGCCAAACTGTAGTTTCCAACACAAGTATAAGAATTTTACATAACCTGATAAATAGCTATTTTTCCTTTTGAACAAGCCATCAAAAACATTTTCTGTCTTTCTGTGAAAGACATCCCAGCCAAAGTAGAGCAAAGTCAAATAGATCATGTGCTTAGCTGTGTATTAGTAGAAACTATTTTCACAGTTGTAGATTTAAATTTTATTTCCTGTCCTGAAGCTAGTTACTATTGTTAAGTAATTTGGAACTTTTCTACTTGAAGTTTAAGTTATCAGTATGTGATAGTTGTAGCACAGCATGAACATTCATTTTCATGACAGTTGGGTTTGTTTGTCAATTTTTCTTTTAAGTGAGTGGCATTTTTCAGTGATGCATTTTGGGGAAAGGAAAATACTATTAACAAGAAAAGAATGTGACACCTAGGAATAGATATCCTGGTGAAAAGAATGGGTTTCCATTATTGAAAAATAAATTTTTGTTATTAAATGAATATTCAGTTATTATCCTTATAGGAAAGTGTGAATTTCTGCTTGCTTCTCAGTAATTTGATTTTTATTTGGATTTCAAATTTTAACCAAGTCCAGAGCCATGCTGCTGCCAAGCTCTGTCAGGCGATGTCTGGCTGATAGTAACTGTCACAGGTGGGGGGTCATGGCTCAGACCGAAGTGATGTGCTGCTTTTGTGCATTCTCAGCTGCTGATTGGAATGCGCAACCATGTTAGGACAGGCTTAGTGTCAAAGCTTCACTCTGATCTTTCTGCCCTTCCCTTTCTGTGGGTGAAGGGCTGGAGCAAGTGGGAAGAATGGCATTTTGCTGGATTCTGCTGTGCCAAGTATGCTTGAAGGCATCCACAAGAGACGGTCCTTAGGAGAGGGCTTAAAGATTTATGTTGGCACCCAAAGGAAGCTTTCTCTAACCATTTTATGTATTGGGATCCTGAAATATAAATTATTTTACCAGCACCATAGCTGGAATACAGCATCGTTCATTTTATCTTTCATCAACAAATATTTGAGTTTAATAAAACTAAGCATTTTAAACTTATAGCTATATCTCTTTCACTGTGGAATGTAACAGAAGGACTAGATAGATGAGAAGCTGGAGAGAAAGGCACAGAAGCAAATCCCTTATTGCATGAGTTTCCTATATTGTTTTCTGGTCCTTTCCATCTTCTATTTCTGTCTTGTAAGACAGAAAGAATGGGGATGTGTAGGAGGCGTGTCCAAAGGTACAGGAGGACGTACCGGGGCAGGGAAGCCCAAGGGAGCATGCGCCTAAATAGACAACCCCATTGGTTCTAAGGTCACATGGTTTTAGGGGATAAAAGGGAGCGTGAAATTTAAATAAAGCCTCTTTGATTTCCATCTCATCGGAGAGCGAACTGCTTATCTTTATCATATAAAGACCTCCACTCTACACGTGGCGCCCGAACAGGGACTTAGAACCTACATTAGGTAGATTAGAATACCCTGAATCAGGAGAATATCGGTAAATTCCGGGTATCATATCAGTTTTATAATATGGGAATTTTTCACCGAAAAAAACTTAGACGTCTATAATCATTGTCTCAGTTGCGTCTGAGAAACGAAAGTTAATATAGTGAGCTCAAAAATATTAGGGAAAAGTGCACAGGAACAAAGAAGAAAGAAGAAAAGAAGAAGAAGAAACGGAATGGCGGGCGGCGAAGAGCGCAGCCGGGGTCCACGCAGGCAGAAGCGGGCAGCGAAACAGCGAAGCTGAGTGAGTTGCAAACACCACAACCCCCAGCCCCCACCGAGGGGGCTCGGAGCTGTTGTGTTTATCTCGTGAGCCGCCGCCGGGAGCTCCGCAGCTAAAAAGCGATGGAGACCCCATGCAGAGGCAGCTAAGCTGCCCCGTGCCGCCCCCCCAGACGCCCCGGGGACCCCAGGACCCCGCGTGCTGACCCGCCGCCCTCCCTCGCGCGCGCCACAGTTTGCAAGCGCTGGGAAACGGCCGAACCATGCGTGTGCCACTGGCCGCCCCCCCTGCCGCAGCGACGGAACCCCCGCACCGCCCAGCGTACCGGGGGAGCCCCGCAGCCGCCTTCTGCCGACCCGCACGTGCCTACAGCCACCACGTGCAGCCTCCACGCCGCGGGACAAAGCACCAGGACCATCGCAGACCGTGAGGGAACCTCCAGCTGCTTGCCGCCGCCGGAACCTCCCCAGACCCCGCGCCGCACCGAGGGACCCCCCTGCCGCCGTCCACCGCCACCCCCAAGCCGCCAGAGCAGCTGCGAGAGCTGGAGACGACCAGACACCGACGGAGACGCCGAAAGGAAAAAAAACGTGGAGAAACAACCGAATGAGAAACCGAAAGTAAACTCAGCAGCCAAACAAAGAACTCCCATCCACGTGGGTCCACAGCACGAGACTAAGGTAAAAAGAAACAAACATGGGAGGCTTTGTCTCCATGGAAACCTCACAAGACATTGAAACATTAACTCTACTGCTACATAGCCACTAACAGAAGTGTTACATATAGATACATGGGAAAGACTGGGACACATTCTGAACCAAAGGACCAAGGCAGGCGATCGCCGAGCCGGTAACATAATTCCAGCTGACACAGTGATAATGTCTGCCCTCCACAAGGCACACGAGCGAACGAAACAATTATCCCACACCCACAGCCCACCCCCCATCCCCACTGCTAGCCGCAGCACAACCCCTAGGCATAGAAACAGAAACGCACGAGGTTTAACAGGGGGAAGGGAAGGAGCTGTTCGAGAATTGAGTTACGGGTCGGGAGCCAAAAGCCACAGAGACACGGGTCGCCAGGAGGGAACGGACCCTTATATGCGAGATCCCCACCCATGGGATCAGCGCAGGGGACCCTGTTGCAGTGATGAGGGGGGTAACCCAGCCTCTCTGCCACGCCACGCTGCGGATGACCAGCGACCGCGTGTTCCGGGGTGGGCACAGCCATCTTGCCTGCCAAACGGACAGGAAACCGATCCATCTCTTCTGGCCCCAGCGCCGCCCTGCTCCAGCCGCCGGCACGAGGGGGGGCGGGGCCCATCCCCCGCGCCATGTCCACCCCCCCACAGGGAACCAGGTTTACTGGGGCCACAGGGGGGGAGGCATGGGGAGATGAGGAGGAGGGACCAGGGATGGTTCCACCGGGAGGGAGCGAGGAGGCAAACGGGGGAAGGTCAGTTAACAAGTGGGAACAATGTCGGAATAAGTCATTTTGAGTGGGAGGCTTGGAGGTTATCCATGCATGCTCAATCGATTTTAGCCAACGTCAGCCCCCTCAATTCCAGCCTCTGCCATATGAGGTTACAAAGGAATTGAGGCAACTGGTAAGAGATGCTGGCATATCCTTAACCAATACTTTCAGGTATTTGGAGACATTGAGTTCCATCTATTTTTTCACCCCACATGACTGGAAGAATCTAATGAAATTAGTTCCTAATAACACCCAATATACAGTCTGGTTAGCTGACTATCGGGAGAATTGTGCTAAGTATGCAACCAACACCCAAGCAGGCATAACCACAAACCAGTTAACCAGGGAGGGGAATTACACCACAGTAGAATTACACCACAGTAGATGCCCAATCAACCTATCCCCGGGAGGTGTACAAAGTAATAGCCAAACAAGCCCTGAAAGCCATGAGAAAGCTTCCCACTACAGACCAAGATAGCAATCTGTCCTCCACAAAAGTGTTACAAGGTTGTACTGAACCAAATTCACGATGCTTAGATTGGCTGCAATCTGCTTTAAACAAGCAAGTTGAGTACAATAAAGCCAGAGAGATGCTGTATAGGCAATTGGCTTTTGAGAAGGCAAACACAAGCTGTAAAAAAGCTTTGCAAGCCCTTCCTAAAAGGGAGAGCTGCAGCATTGCTGAGCTAGTTCGACCCTACCAAAGAGTTGGCTCTGTGGAGCACCAGTCTGCCTCTTTAGCTACAGCCCTAAGTGCCCAGCTAGGAGTACAAGAAGAGGCCAGACATAGAGCGAGTTGTGTTAGATGTGGTGACCCTGACCACTCTCAAAGGGATTGCCCTTGGAGACCCTTAGCAGCAACATCCCACAAGTACCTAAACAGCTGAGTTGTACCAAGGGTGCCGTGGGCGAGGCAGGGGCCTCGCCATGAGCACCGCACTGCTTGCTGTCATGCTGCTTGCCATCCTCCTCCTCTTTGCCACCCGCTTTCGTGAGCAAGAGAGGAAGCAGCTTGAGGCAAGCCACAATGTGCCAACAACCAGCCCCGAGAAAGCCCCTGTATTCTGTACCCCCAAGAAAGGTGAGAGGGGGAGAATACTGCAAAATTTAAGAGCAGTAAACGCAGTCATAGAGCTTACGGAAGCATTGCAGCCTGGACTTACCTCATCTGCTATGCTTCCAGCAAATTGGCCACCACTAATCATTGACTTAAAAAACTGCCTTTTTACCATCTTCCTACACCCTGAGGATGTGCCAAGGCTTGCCTTTTCCACCACGGCCTTGAACAATGCACAGCCCATGCAAAGCTATTGCTGGGTTGTCCTTCCTCAGGGGATGCAAAATAGCCTGACGAAATATCAAACAGCCATCATACACCATTATGTAGATGACATACTAATAACCATGGCCACAAAGAATGAACTGCCATTTATTGTTACTGCTCTAATCAAAGTTGTCCAAGATGCAGGGTTACAGGTTGCTCCAGAGAAAATCCAGCGATCGCAACCCTGGACTTACCTTGTGTCATGGTTTGAGAGCCCCAAAATCCAATTCCCGAGTCCTAGCTCCCCTCCCACATCTCAACCCAGTGTGAGATGGGTTTTCCAGACACCACACAAGACTCAAAATGGGGGGAAGGGAATATATTACAATACACTGTACAAATAAATAAATACTATAATACATCACACACACAATCTCAACTATCTCTACCATGACATACAGTATTTACAATGGATCAAATCATTTCTTCCTCCAAATAAAAGTCCAGGAGGGAAGAAGGGAAAGATCCTTTCCTCTCTCTGAGCAGCAAGTCTTTCTAGGGCAGCAGTGTCTCTTTCTCTCTTCCATGCAGCAGTTGTAGCTGGATCTCTGCCAGCACACACGAGGGGGTCTCCAAGCCCCTTGGCCCTTCGACGCAGGCGAAGGGTCTTATCTTCCGTGGGCTGTGTTCACCAGGACAAAGGTCACGTCACCACATCATATCGCAAAGCACAGGGGTCTTCACGACGGTCCTTATCTTCAGGGGATTCAAACCCCCTTTGCAGAACTCCCATGCTCTGACTCAAGACTGCCAGCTTGGCAGTACAGTGGGGGGGGGGAAGGTCACCCCCCTCTGCATTCCTTTGGCTGTCCTGGCTCAACTCTCAGGATGCCTGAGCTTCTTAGCTCCTCTCTGCAGTGCATGCTGCACTCCAAGACTCTTCTCAAGCAAGAGTCCCTCTCCCTCCTCCTAGGAGGGGTCTCAAAGGAATTTAGGGAATTGTTTGGTTGAAGTCCTTACCCCAAATTCTCTCTCTGTAGAACTTAGTTTTCTCTCTGTGGCTGCTCTCTTTCTCTTCAGACAACTCTGTGTCTTCTCTGGCTGCATGTTGTCTGTGCTGCTTGTTCTTATCTCTTCTGGCTCTCTGCCACTGCTTCTCCATTCACTGCTGCTCTGCTGCTGCTCCGTCTGTCCACTCACAGGGAAGAAAACTCCTTCAGCTTTCTAACTACAGGTACTTAGCCCAGTTTAACACTGTTCCAAGTCCCTGCAGCCCCCAGCCAAGGGGCTGGGAGGGGGCCAGAGCCCCCAAGGGGCTCCTGCCCCTTCCTCGTGGCTTTCACAACATGACCACCTCTCCCCAACAACTACTACAACTCCTTTCTTTTCCGGTCTAAGTGTGATATGTTTATATTCTGCAGGAGCGCTGATTGGGTCAACCCCAAGGGTCACCACCCCCTGGGGGTTTACCATTTTATAACTCTAGGGGGAAAACTGTTTCCCCCCACCACACCTTGGATGGAAAATCACACAGCAGGAAATTTCTCCACAGCCACTGCAGCTCGAGGTAAAAAACACTTTAACTTTACACGAGTTGCAAAAACTTCTGGGAACCATCAACTGGTTAGGGCCTATTTTAGGCATAACCACAGAGGAGCTACACCCTCTATTTGAGCTGCTAAAGGGGGACTCCAACCTAACGTCTAACAGGTCTCTGACAGCAGAGGCAAAGCAGGCATTAGACATTTGTGCCAAGGCAATAGAGGGCAGACAAGGCAGAAGGAGAAATCCTGAACTGCAAATCTGCCTCACCCTTGTTCCCAGCAGGTACCAGCCATTTGCAGTTTTGTTTCAGTGGGATCAGACTGAAAAAGACCCACTGCAAATTCTAGAGTGGCTGTTTCTGCCCCACACACCACCTAAAACTGTGTGACCTTAGAACCAATGGGGTTGTCTATTTAGGTGCATGCTCCCTTGGGCTTCCCTGCCCCAGTACATCCCCCTGTACCTTTGGTCACGCCTCCTACAGGGATGGCATGGAGTTGGGAAAGCAGAGTAGATGTAGAGAGGAGGATGACTTGGATATCTCTAACTCAGGTATGATTTGACTGACTGACATGACAGCTCTTGCCAATATGTAAATTACTATTGTGAACATAAAACCATTCTTGATAGGAATGTATATACAAAGAAATTAATGGTTTTCCTGGTTTTGGCTGGGATAGAGTTCATTTCTTCTCAGTAGCTGGTACAGTGCTGTGTTTTGGATTCAGAATGAGAATAATGTTGTAAACATACTAATGTTTTGGTTTTTTGCTGTCATGTTTATCCTAAGTCAAGGACTTTTTTTTTGTGTGTGTCTCATGCTCTGCCAGTGAGGAGGTACACAAAAGAAACGGGGAGGGAGCATAGCCAGGACAGGTGACCCAAACTGGCCAAAGGGATATTTCACACCATAGAACATCATGCCCAGTATATAAACTGGGGCAGTTACCTGGAAGGGAGCCGGTCTGGGTTCGGGGACAGGGCCTGGCATCGGTCAGCAGGTGGTGAGCAAGTGCATTGTGCATCACTTGTTTGTTGTTTGGGGGTTTTATCCCTTTTTATTATCATCGTTATTATTATTTATCATTATTATTGTATTTTACTTTGTTTTCAATTATTAAACTGTTCTTATCTCAACCTACAAGTTTTACTTTTGATTCTCCTCCCTATTCCACTGGGGGGGAGGGGGAGAGAGGGGGGTTGAGTGAGAAGCTTAATTTCCATCTGGGCTTAAACCATCATAATGGTAAATAAACTTCCTTAACTGGAGTATCATTAGGGGCTTGCTCTTGCAAAATGGAGAGCATGCTGGTCTGACAAGCTATTGCACATTATTTTTATTTAGCATGTTAAGCAAATGCTTTTATGTTTGACCTTTCTAGATTGGTCTCTGGATAGTATTTCTTCCTTTGTGTCAAGCATCACACTCTTTCCCACTCATTTTGGAGCATTTTGTGAGGTTTGAAGTAGACCATTATTGGTGGAAATGCTGCAATTCAATGGACAGATTTTCCTTGGCCAAGATCCAAACCTTGTCTTCCTTTTGTGGTATTAATAATGACAGAGTTGAGACATTGTCACTCTTCTGATGAATAGTGTAGGTAATAAATTTAAAACTAGGTTTCATAAGAGAATTGAAGTCAGGAACAGGACAAGGTTTTCTGTCTAAATGAAAAATTCCAGAAAGAGTCTAACTCTGGAATAACTTCTTATAATTGTTAAAAGACTGAATTTCTTAGCACTCCTACTAATATTTTTGATTTTTGCTCAGCATTATGAGAATTTGTAGCTGATAAATATACAGACCTGTAGTCTCAGTCTCACTGAACTGAGAATTTTTATTTTCCCATTGGTCTTAGTTCACACAAAACCCTCATATTATGCAAAATGATTTTATGATGCAACTAGCATTCACAGTCAATTTAAGTTCATTTATCTCTGCCATGCACATACATGAGTCTTACTTCTGTATTAATCAGTTGTAGAACTTCAAGTTTTAAGATGTCTGGGGCAATGTAACAAGTCTTTAGGGTGCTTGAGGGTGAAAGACTTCTATCAGTAGGCTTTCTCAGGTCAGCTTCAGCTGGTGCTTAATAATAAGGTTTTAATAAGGTATTTAGGGTTGACTTCCTGGATTTATTTTGCACCTCACATCTTGTGAAGAGTATACCTAAAATGTGCAGAGGTTCATCAGAAACCCTGTTTTTGACAGGGACACACGGGACTGTCAAGAGGACGTTCTGCATCAGATCTTTTTTTTTTCCATGACACGTGTAATCACTGTTCTGTGTCATTTCTGTCTGTAGCAGGCACAGTCTGCTGAAATATCCTGGTGGATGCTCACAGCTAGCACTGTGGCTGAAGGGTTTTAGGAGGGGGCATCAGCCATGTCTTACACAGGGGTTTGCTTTTAGTTTTCTTTGGAATTTTTGTTTTCTTTTCCTCCTTTCTCTTCTTTTAGAGAATTAAGGAGTGGGAAACTTAAGTCTTGCATTTCCTTTTGTTGAAAAATAAGTTCTTCTCTTACAATCCTATCATAACTCCTGAAAAATGCAGGCATGTGCACCCACCCTTCCTCCTGCTGCTGAGGCTCAGAAGAGACTGCCTGGGGGCTGCCAGCACCCTCAGCTGCTCCATCTGAAGTAGCTGAATTTGCTCTGCTCTGCCACTCAGAGCTGTTTTCAGTATGTAAGCCCTAGTTTTACATTAGAGAAATTTAACCATTAGAAACCCTGCAAGTGTTCAAGGCCAGGTTAGATGTGGCTTTGAGCAACCTGATCTAGTGGAAGGTGTCCCTACCCGTGGCAGGGAGGTTGGAACTAGATGGTCTTGAAGGTCTCTTCCAACCCAAACCATTCTGTCTGTCATATAGCTAGGTTTGAACCCCTGGGAAAAGGTGGATTTATAAATTCTTTTGAACCTTTAGAACAAACTAGTTTTCAGCAGATCTGAATTAGAGATTAAATGAACTAGGACTTTGCAGGCAAGAAATAGTTCTTTCACAACTGGTTCTTACTGTACCAGCCATGTAATATCTGCCTGAATACATTGCTTTGTGAGGCGAAATTAAAAAAAAAGTGGGGAGGGGAATTAGACAGTAGAATATGAGAGAAGTGAATCATTTGCTTGGAATCATTTTAGCTATTTTTTCCTCTGTATTCTCAAGGAAAATCTTGTATTATTGCTATCAGGCTTACAAACATTTATTTTGGACTGGCAAATCCTTTTCTTTAAACAGAAATTTAACTAGAGACTGCAGACCTGGCTTGTCTTTTTTCCAACTGCATAAGCTGATCTTACATTATTCTCTTAATACTTTGCTTTTTTTAACTTTTTGTGTAAACATATTGGAAGCTATGCAGTTCTTTCTCAAAAGAGAACAAACCCTGAGGATTGCTATTAAATATAGATAACAATGGTAAATTCTAGGATATGTGGTATAAACACCTTCCTATTGCTCTACATGTCAAAGGACGCGTATTCATGGCTTTAAAACTAGGTATGGTGTTGATTCTGGGATCTGGTTATACACAGAGATATCGTGTGCTTGTGCAGCTTCCCGGTAGCTTCAGTGGAAATCTTTTGAGATGAGAACCTAAACTTTCAACTCTAGCTTTAGCAAAGATACTGAATACTTGTAGGGAAGAAGGGACACTTTTTGATGATGCTCTGTAATTTATAGTCACGGAGGAAATAGAGGAGCATTTAAATTTTCCTAGTATACCAGGTGGAGTATGGTTTATTTTTTTAAAATACTTATGTTGAAAACAATCAGAAAACCACAATTAAAATAAATGTAAAATCACAATATTAAAACATTTGAAGAAGGAAGATGGTGTAACCTTCCAGTTAGAAACTAGGTATTTCATGTAGTACAGCATATGCAGAGTACCTTGATGTCTGGTGGGAACACTGTGATAAAATGTCTGCAACCACCTTCAGTTCTGAGGATATACATAACATCTTTCAGATGAAAGAACTTAAAGCTTAAGATGCAATTTCAGAATGTCTTGATATCTAGATATTTAAATAATACTATGAAGAACTTGTATTTCTGCGGTCAACTGCAAATAGTTAGGTCTTTTATATGAACTGCTGTTTCTTACAGAGAAGTGTGACAAATGAAACAAAATATGTCTGAAGAAAGCAGTTTTACTAAACAGAGAACATAATTATTTTTCAAGTACAATGTTTGGAATTCCATTAGATTTCTTGTAGTGCAAGGTCAAGCAAGACATGATGTGCATATGAGGAATTACCTATACAGGGAACTGTTATATTTTAGAACCTCTGAAATTCTAAAAGAACAACTGGTATAAAAACGTAGCTGGAAAATAGAATGTAATGAGTTTAGCAACAAATTGCTTAAAGGGTACTTGCTAGGATATATTAGTAAACTGTTTATGATCTTGCTGGGGTTGGCAATCAGGCACAGCAGTTGGAATGCCTGTGACAGCTCTGATAAACAGAGTTTGACATTGTGCTTGTGAGACCTAGTGACTACCTGAAAAATGATTTGTACAACTGCATGTATCTAACCAGAAAAAACACCTGTACTAGGTAATAGAATAAAAACTCCTTTGGGTTGGAAAGGCTCTCCTTGGAGAAAAAGTAGTTGTAAATCTAAAAGTACACTGCTAAAAACACATGTATTCTCTTGATCCAGAGGATTTTCTAGGAAGCTCTATGTCCTGGTATGGAATATATACTAAGTTCCGTCAGGAGAGATTGTTCCCAAATATCCATTTCAAACAACTGATCAGAGGACACGAAGCAGTTGCTTGCAAATCTATCATCTGCAATCTCCTGGAGTAAAAAGAAAAAATAAAAATTCCTCTTCCTAATAATCTGTTGAGGACAACCAGTTAGTTGGCCTGTGCTTAAAGTCAGGTAATTTGAAATATCAGGTGTTTTGAACAATGATTTTGTGCTCCTTGAAGTTAATACTTGGTTGAGGTTGTATAGGCTCATTAGATCAAGATATTCTTCATAGAATCATAGAATCATAGAATCAGCTGGGTTGGAAGGGACCTCCAAGATCATCAAGTCCAACCCTTGATCCACTACTGCCGTGGTTACTAGACCATGGCACTAAGTGCCACATCCAGTCTCATCTTAAAAACCTCCAGGAACGGAGGTTCTTCTGGCAATGGGAATGAAAGCAAGACCACTCCTTATCCTGCTAAAGTGAGTGCTGCTTTTCCATTTCACAATGTGGAGAGTCAAGGCAGAAACACCTAAACATGCACGGGACTGACTTCAGAGCTTCTCAGAGCACTAGTCCAGACTTATCATAAAGTCATACTTTCACTGAGGAATCCTAATTCAGTTGAAATTATGGATATGGGAAATAAGTTCTGTCTTCAAAAGCTGGTAACTTTCTAGGAACAGAAACAGAATGGTTGCTGTTGATGGTGAGAGTGGGGGTCAAAAACTAAGTGATCCCAGTATGGGGTATAAACTGGAATCCTTTATTGAATGCGATAACACAATTTAAGGGTCTTGGGGGCAGGACATGTTAATGAGGAGGACGAGCTATGTTAATTAGGGGATGGATCATGCTAACTAGAGGATTACACAATTTTCTCCTCCAGTTACACAAGCGATTAATATTTTCCCTTAGCTAGGACCACATGGGGGGAAAAGGACAAAGGGGTTTCTACATGGTCTGATAACATCATCACAGAGTCTTTCCATATCTTGCTGGAGGAGACAGGCCAATCGACATAGCTAAATATTAATAGGTCTTGTGATGGAGTGTCCTCAGAACAAGGAGTTTCTCCCAGCTCCTGCTGTCCACAGCCTGCTACATAATCTCATCAGCTCCTTCTCTGCTGATATTATATTTTTGGGATCCAACAGGTGAGCCAATCTGAGTGTTAGTATGTGGATGCCCCATCCCTGGAAGTGTTCAAGGCCAGGCTGGACAGGGCTTTGAGCAACCTGGTCTAGTGGAAGGTGTCCCTGCTCATTGCAAGTAGGTTGGAACTAGATGATCTCAAAGGTCCCTACCAACCCAAACTGCTCTGATTATATGAATGTTGCAGATAATGTAATGTTTTTATGAAAAATATTACAATATTTGAATTATGTATTAAAAAACATGTAGCCTAATAAGGATGACTCTGCACAAGTGGCAGCTGCTGATGCTGAAGGCCTACAAAGCTTGTATACAACCTAGGGCTTGCTTGGAGTAGGTAGGGCTTGCCAAGTAGTTTCTGCAGAAGAGAGTGCTATGTGAAAATCTGGATCAGTTTTCAAAAGTGAGTGCAATCACCCTGGAAGCAGTGGTGCTGGGTGTCACCCTCGAGGGCAGCTCTGCTGCTCAAATTGTCCTCTAACTCCTAGATTGATTTTGTACAGAATGAGAATTGCATTGTAGAAATTATATTAACTTCTCTTTCTGAAGCATGGGCATAGCCCTGTTGTAGATGATAGCAGAGGGGCAGTCATGGGTAGTTCTCAGTATTTCCTAATTGTGCTATCAGGGAGCAAACACTTTCTTCTTTATGGCTTGGCACTATTGCAAAATCCTTAGGAATAGGGAAAAGCCCCAAGAATCCCTTGCCCTTTGGTAAAACATTTTTGGGTTTTGAAGATGAAACATTTTGGAACTGAACGTGCATGTTAGAGACAAAATAAAGTGCCTCTAAATGTAACTTTTCATACTGGGATAAATGCAATTCTTCCTGTAATTCATGCTGTAAGGCAAGTTAATAACAACTGGCGAATCTGTATTTGGAACCAAAACTTTCTCAATATGCAATTTTAGTCTTTAATAGTGTTGTAGTTTAGTTAAATGGGAAGGATTTGAGTGATGAATATTTCATACCACCATGTAATCTGAAGTGTAGGGGACCACCCCTACCTGAAAGACTATTTCTGAGGTCTCAGAGCCTGCCAGAAAGGGGAGTCCCAAGGGGAAGTGCATTTTGGGAGTGGAAGGGGTGAGAAGATAAAAACCTGAACACACCGGAACTTGCTCTCTCTCTTCCTGGCTTTGGCTGATGGAGTCCCCACCACTCCTCATTCCAGACGAGCTGCCTTGCCCCTGCCGCATCTGCCCAGAATTGCAGTTGGAGTCCCAGCACCGCTCCAATAGGAGATTTCAAAAGCGAAATCAAAGCCACGTGAACTCAAGAGGGTGGTAACCAATGGCAACTCATTTGCTACAGTACTTTTTCTTTGTTTTCTCGGACCGCATGGTCCAGCAGCGCGAGAACGGGAGTCCTTGTGCTTTTTGCCCTAGGGAGAAGACTAAGTAATATCCTTCTACTGTTGTTTTTTTTGTTTCTTTCCCTTTTTAGTAAAATTGTTATTTTTTTCTTCATTCAGACTCCTTGGGACCCCTGGTGGCCTAGTGGTTAGCATGCAGGACTCTCACTGCTGCGACCCCAGTTCGATTCCTCGGTCCCCCGGGCAGATGGAGCCCGTTAGCCCTGTGAGGCCATCCATCTATGAGAAGGTCACTCTAAACAAACCTACGTCCTGAGGACCTTGCTGCCATTGTCCAAGATTGCTTGGCCCCAGCAGATGAACCTTAGGATTAAAGGGTGGGCTCAGTTCAGCGCAGGCTGTGTCTCACCTAAAAAAAAAATCCATTGTGCAGGCTGGAAAGGTAAAAAGACCTTTCCCAAAAATCTTCGTTCGCGAAGACTGACCATTATTATTATGTTGGGGGGAGGGAAATAAAAAAAAAGAGGGAGGGTTCATCTCATTAGAGGTCCCATGTCCTGAATATATTGTCATTAAACCAAGACAAATAGTAAAACTGATGAGTGTTACCACGTTTCTATGTAATTTCAATGTTAACTATCAATTTTTTGGGGGAAAACAATCTCTTTATAAAAAAGTGTGTATATACAGGCAGAGTCAGTAATACTTAGTCAGCAAATTTGATACACCCAAACCTTTCCCAACACCATTCCCTCTACACTGGCCATCTGCCCAAAAGACAAGCAACTTAATCAGTATTAGATGCAGAAGAGGACTTCAAATAGGATATTGTGTATTGCAGCTCCATTTTCTTTTTTTTGAATCCAACCATGATGTCTAGTATGAGAAATAAAAATATGGTTTTTATTACAAACAAATTTTAGAAAAATTATAGGCGTTTCACGAAGTTGTAAGGTATCTAGTCCCCACTTGGGCCTGGTGACCAGGGCTCCTTGCGGTCGTGATAAGGGAATTTCTAGGCAAATATAAAGCTCCCAAAAATGAAAACCTTTTGGGCCATTTGACCAGTTTTTGACACAAGGGCTTTTTTCTCTCCATGGGCTAAGAACAAAGGAGGATCCATCATTTTTGACAGGGGATGCCTTGCAGCCAATTGGAAGGAGGGGAAAGCCCCTTTTCGGAGAAAAGGAACCTTTTTAGGCAAAAATAAATATATTAAACTGACCTGAAAGGGTGGCATTTTGTAGAACTATAAAATGCATGAAATTTAAACCCAAGGGGTCTTTTCTCCCCAGGAGCTCAGTGTGAGATAAGATCCAGCATGCACTGAATAAATCTTTCCTTGTTGCTATAGTTCCTTTGTTTCACAGGTAATTGAATCTTTCTAAATTAAATAACGAGAAATTTCTCACAATTCTGGTGGCCCATATGGGGAGCCAGTGCCCGTTGCTCTGGCGGGGGAGGCTCCTGCCCTCAGGAAGCACACTCCGCTCATTTTTAGCAGTCCGAGGACTCCGACGCCCCCCTTGAGCATTTGGAGCAAGAAACCCCGGAATGGACAGCTGTGAAACAAAGGAAGTGGAAGTAAAGTCAGCCAAAATCTAGGGGAAAAACTGTTAAACTTTGTGCACAAAACCCAGTAAGGAATGGAAGGACTTATTTTAAAGATTTTACTGGGTGGTTGGGGAAAGGAGCGTGTGAGAGTGTGTTTGAGACATACCTGGGGTATGAAGCGAGAGCAGAGTTCTGAAGTACCGTGTTTTCATTCTCCCGTGAGGGAAATGGCTGGAGAAAGAATGAAGTGATTGTTGTGTCGTTTGAATGAGATGCTCCTTGGGTAAAGAAGTAGGCTGAAGTAAAAGAGTTCCCCAGGTGTCCTGGTGGTGTGAAAGGGGTTGTGGGCAACCCCAACTGAATAAGGGAACTCCCGTGCCATTCCGAAGGGGAAGCTACTAAAAACTTCCCAGGAGGGGAGGAAAACAAAGGTGAAGGCCACGTGGCTCCGTCTGGGGAAGCCGCCGCACCACTCCACTGCCGAGTGAGTGTTGGCCAAGGGCCCCCCCTGGCAGAACAAAAGCAGCACTCTGTGTGGCCCCTACCACGCCGCTCCGCAGCGCAGGCAGGGGAAGGAGCTGGGGAAAGGAGGGGGGGGTTTCCAGTTTCAGGCAGCCCCCCCGAGAAGCCATTGAACTGCCCCGCAGCAGGGTGGGGAAAGGGGGGATGGGCGAGACCCCCTGACAGGACAAAGGCGGGGGGGGGAAAGACACGTGACCTCCCGGGGAAGCCGTTGCCAAGCGAAAGTAGGGGTGCTTAGGGACTCAGCGGTGCAGCAAGGGGAGCGCCGTGGGACTCTGGCAGTTCCCCCCCTTGAAATTGGCAGTGGCAGAGCCCAGGGTTTGGAGGGTCCCGGTGTGAGGTGAATTAAAAAAAAAAAAAGAGAAACGTACCATCACCACTGTAATGGGGGGTAAAGCCAGCAAAGAGGCTGCAGGAAAGAAAGGAGACAAGATGTCAGGAAAGACCCCCCAATATGCCTTATGATAGTCCCTTGGGGAGGATGTTAGGTTCCTGGGGGGAGACGAGGCGGACACGGGGAAAGGATAAAGCCACCATGATCCAGTATTGCATGTACGAATGAATGAAAGGGCCAATAAGGCAAGACTATCTCTATTGGCCTCAATTTGGCTTGTGCAAGGGTTGGATTTGTCGATCATTGAATCTCTATGTAAATGGAAAAGAGCCGTTTAATCCAAAGGAAAGTGATTATGCTGCATGCTGGGTGGGATCCATAGGACTATTTCCAGTCTCTGTAACAAACAGAGTCAATAAAAGCCAGAAGAAAAAGAAGGGCCCAAAATGGGACCCCTTAGAGAATCTTCCAGAAAATCCTTCTCCCTATAATCCTGAGGAGAATGAAGGCAATGGGGTACAAAACCCAGATACAACCCCTCCTCCAAGCCCTCCCTGGACACGAGAAAGGACCAGGACAGAATGGGAGTTAGAAGCACCTGAAAGGCTCTATCCCGTTAGGGAGGTTCTAATGCAGGGAATACAGGGGGGTGTGGGATATGTAAATGCCCCACTAACCAGCTCTGAAGTACGAGAATTTCGGAAAGAAATGAAAAAATTGTTAGAGGACCCTTTGGGTTTAGCTGAACAATTCAATCAATTTTTAGGCCAAATATGTACATATGGGATGAGATGCAATCTATAATGGGGACGTTGTTTTCAGTAGAGGAAAGGAACATGATTAGAACCACGGGAATCCATATTTGGGACCAGGAACAGTCCCAAGGGATAAATGGACAGGACAGAGAACAAAAAATGCCAGTAGCGGGCCCAGATTGGAACCAAAATTCTGATAGGGGAAGATGGTATATGACTGATTATCGTAATTGCATTATTAAAGGAATTAAGGGGGCGGCCCCTTGATGACAAAATATGGCTAAGGCTTTTGATGAAAAGCAAACCAAAGATGAGTCACCTTCTGAACGGTTAGAAAGATCAAAGAAAAACATACATGTCCTAGTTAGAGCAGCCAGGAGCAGTTAATCAGTGTGTGGGTGTAACCCAAACTGTGTATTCTATACCCTCTGTGTCATTTCTCAGGAACTGTTAACAATAGACCATTTGCAGCAGCTGCCCAGAGCACACCTGACCCCTCAGACTATAGTTATGGGTGATGTTAACTCCCCTCCAGGGAGCCATTAGCACCTCCACACCCAGCCTGAGGGGTCATATCTGCTAACAGGCCACCAAGGATTCCAAAAATATCTCACCCATTGTGGAACTCCCTGCCCTGGGGGAGGTACTGGGCATTCCCACTCAAACCTGGGTGTATATAATCTTGGGGTCTTAGGACTTCTGGGATCCAGAAGAGGACCAGAACCTTGACCAGACTGCAACCACCACTCTCGACCAGACTGCGATCACCACCCTCAACCAGACTGCGACCAGCACTCTCACCAACAGTTTTTCCCCCCCTTTTACTTTGAACTCAGGGGGACCATGTGGAGCTCAGCACGGGGGCCAACGAGCACCATTCTCTTCATGCCCCAGGGTGCTGGGTTATGCGTCTGGGTTTTGTGTGTTAAAACCAATTGCTTGTCCATATAATTGTATTATTGTATTTTTTTATTAAATTGTAACTCTGACTTATAATCTCTTTTGAGTTGGGTTCATTTCTCCTGCCGGTTTACCTTTAAACCAGCACATTTCTTGGCGCCCAACGTGGGACCCCAGAGAGAAGTCAGAATCACAATTTCATTTTAAGCATTTGTGTATTTGGATACAGAAACTCCCTGATCACCATGTTGCTTGATGTATTCACGTGGATGTTGTATCTGACCCTGTTCATATTTCCACATATGGGGAACTATCTGCCTATTTTGATGCTCTCTTTAAGGCCAGGGAGAGGGATCAAAATTGCTTTATTAATATACTGTGTTTATGTTGTCATAATATCAGAAGCAGTGAGTTTAATTGTGAATGTGTATTCAGTCTTCTTTGCCTGTCCTGGTTTGGGTTGCTACCTCTGGGGCCTCATTGAAAATCACACCCAGCCTTCTGGGGGAACAGAAGGGAATGGTTGTTGAAGGGGCCCAGACCCAGCTGTGAGCAAAAAAGAATCTGATCAGCTTGAGCTATAGACCTTGGGCAACAAGGGCTGACAAAAATCCTGTGATCTGAAGAGCTGGACCCTTCTCGCAAGACCTGTAAAGGTTCAACTTTGTGGATTAAGCCTGGCTCCAACAGAAACAAGAAAGGACTTTTGAAATGATTTTATCAGACCATGTCTAAACCCCTTTAATCCCTTTCCCCCTATATAATCTTGGTTGAGAGAAATGTTAACCCACTGGGTAATGGTAGTAAAAACTTGTGTAATTCACTAATTAACATAGCTCGTCCTCCTCATTAACATGTCCTCCCCCCAAGACCCTTAAATTGTGTTCTTGCATTCAATAAAGTATTCCAGTTTATACCCCATACCGGGATCGCCTAGTTTTTGGACCCCCACTGGTTGTTTCCAGCCTTTCACCTCCTTCTTCCCCTTCAGACCTGCTACAACAGTCTTTGAAAATACTGAGTTTCCTTTTGATGATAAAGACAGAGTAATGTTGTTGTTAGTGTTGCTTTGTCTGCTCTGTACGGTCTACACCATGCTTAGGGTCAGAACAGGGCCTTCTAGGGAGGTTGTCTGGAGGCCTGCCCTGGGAGTGGATAATGTTGAGTGGCACAGGAAGTGGGAGGACATCGGCCAGTATTTGGAGAAGTTCTTTCCTCCAATGATCTGGAACTTCACCCCTGAACAACTGCAGGATCCTGTCAGCATGATAAGACTGGTGAAGGAAAAATGCTCTGGCAGCTCCAGAGATGGCCAACTCACAGCAACCTGCTGGGCCCTGGCCACTGCCTACTGGACACTACTTGACATGGTACAGCACTGTCAGGGGGAGGAGAGAAGGAGCAAATCCACAGGCACCATGTCCACCCAAACCACAGCTGAGTCAGAGGGAAAAAGAAATAAATCAACCAGCACCCTGTCCACACAAACCATCGAGGAGCCAGAAGGACAACCAAAACCAATAGCAGTTGCCCTGTCCAGAAAAGGAAATCAAAGACTAAATCAGTTCGTATAGTGAATGATGACAAAGAGGCAGGACATTCGCATCCAGCAGAGGAGACAGAGCCAGAAATAATCACTTGATCCCTATCCCTGGGTGAGCTACGTGAGCTCCGGAGAGAGTTCACACGACAGGCGAATGAGTCCATTCTGACCTGGCTGCTCCAAATCTGGGACGCTGCAGCTAACGATACAATTCTAGATGGGAATGAAGCAAGACAACTGGGATCCCTGTCTCGAGATGTAGTCATTGATCAGGGGATTGGAAAGAGGCAGGAAACTCTCAGCCTCTGGCAGCGACTGTTGTCCAGTGTGAGAGATATCTTTGTAAGGAGGACCTCCACGTACAGCAAGGACAGTGGAACACGATGGAACAAGGTATCCGGTGCTTAAGGGAATTAGCCATACTGGAGATAATCTTTTCAGAGGATGAAAGATTCCCTAAAAGTCCAGATGGTGTACAGTGCACATCCCAGATGTGGTTAAAGTTTGCACGGCTTGGACCAGAAATGTATTCGCGCTACTTAGCGACGTTACAATGGAGGGAGGGAGAGGACAAGGTGGATGCGTTGGTTAGTAAACTCAGGATTTATGAAGACACTGTCACCGCCCCATTAAGAGCCCACGTCTCATCTGTGGAAACCAAACTGGCTGAACATGTCCGAAGCCTGGAAGAGAAGATTGAAGAGGGCCACCAGAAGCTAAGAGAGGAAATTAAGGAAGGGATCTTCCATATCTCGCCAGGACAAACAAGAGTTTCTGCTATCAGGAGCAGACGTCCCCCAGCTAAGGAGAGGGTCCACTCCACGTGGCAATCTATGGTTTTACCTCCATGAGCATGGAGAAGATATGAAGAACTGGGATGGAAAACCCACCTCTTCCTTAGCAGCCCGAGTATGTGAATTGAAAATAGGAAGAAGTATCACAAGGAACTCTTTGAGTGTGGGAAACAACTAAATGGTAGGCCTTGAATTTGAGCAATTGCAGCTGTGAAGTTGTAAAGAATGTAAACAATTCAGAATGAGAAAGCAGATAAGGAGAAAAACTGCTGTAAATAACAGGTGCTGTTTTTGAGATTTACCAGCACGCGAAGAAGTGTCGACCACCTATCAAAAGACAAGTTTAGGCACGTGAACAGGAGTACCAATAGTAGATTGACATGTGTATGGCCTGATATATGTATACATGAAAGTACCAATAATAAGTTGACATGTGTGTTGTGTGGAGAGTATAAATTTCTGTAGCCTGTTGCAGTAAAGTGGCCAGTGGCCTTAGGCCTTGTGCCTTATGCCGAGTGCCTTTCCCTGCTTAATTGCTGTCTAAGCGCGTTCCTGACTGCGGCATTCGAGGATAAATGCTGCTCCAGTCTCTCGTGGGCAAGACTCCAGACGGTACAGGAATGATGATATGTCTGATCCTCTTGAAGGGACCTCCAGGTCATACTTACAAGAAGAGTGCAATGAGTACCATGACCAGGACTAAGGGTGCGCTGCCTCTAACCAGGTAGAGGAGAGGGACAATCGGGTCTATTGGACTGTGTGGATTCGGTGGCCTGGCACATCAGAGCCACAAAGATATTAGTTGACACTGGCGCACAATGTACTTTGATGCCATCAAGATATGTAGGGGCAGAATCCATCTCTATTTCTGGTGTGACAGGGGGATCCCAACAGTTGACTGTACTGGAAGCTGAAGTGAGCTTGACTGGGAAGGAATGGCATAGACACCCCATCGTGACTGGCCCAGAGGCCCCGTATATCCTCGGCATAGATTACCTGAGGAGTGGGTATTTCAAAGACCCAAAAGGACTTTGTTGGGCTTTTGGCATAGCTACTGTGGAGACAGAGGAAATTAGACAGTTGAACACCTTACCTGGTCTCTCAGAGAGAGACCTTCTGCTGCAGGACTGCTGAAGGTTGAAGAACAATTGGTACCGATGGCCACAGCAACAGTACACCGTCGGCAATACCGCACCGACCGAGACTCCGTGACTCCTCTGCATAAGATGACCCGTGAACTGGAGACCCATGGGGTGGTCAGCAAGACCCAGTCACCCTTTAATAGCCCTATATGGCCAGTGCGTAAGTCCAGCAGAGAGCGGAGGCTGACGGTGGATTACCGTGGACTCAATGAAGTCACACCACCCCTGACTGCTGCTGTGCTGGACATGCTGGACCTTCAGTACGAGCTGGAGTCCGAGGCAGCCAAGTGGTATGCCACCACTGACATTGCCAATGCCTTTTTCTCCATTCCTTTGGCAGCAGAGTCCAGGCCACAATTTGCTTTCACTTGGAGGGGTGTGCAGTACACCTGGAATCGACTGCCTCAGGGGTGGAAACACAGTTCCAGCATTTGCCATGGACTGATCCAGGCTGCGCTGGGAAGGGGTGAGGCTCCAGAACATCTACAGTACATCAATGATATCACTGTATGGGGGAATACAGTGGGGGAAGTTTTCAAGAAAGGAGAGAAAATAACCCAGATTCTCCTAAGAACTGGTTTTGCCATTAAACAAAGTAAGGTCAAGGGACCTGCTTGGGAAATCCAGTTCCTAGGAGTGAAGTGGCAAGATGGACGTCGCCAAATTCCAACAGAGGTTATTAACAAAATAGCAGCCATGTCCCCACCAACCAGCAAGAAGGAAACACAGGCTTTCCTAGGTGCCGTGGGCTTTTGAAGGATGCATATCCCTGAGTACAGTCAGATTGTAAGTCCTCTCTTCCTTGTGCCACGGAAGAAAAATGATTTCCAGTGGGACCCCGAACAACAACAAGCCTTTGAACAGATTAAACAGGAGATTGCCCATGCGGTAACCCTTGGGCCAGTCAGGACAGGACGGGACGTGAAGAACGTGCTCTACACTGCAGCCGGGGAGAATGGCCCTTCCTGGAGCCTCTGGCAGAAAGTGCCTGGGGAGACCCGAGGACGACCGCTGGGATTCTGGAGTCGGGGATACAAAGGATCAGAAGCCAGCTATACTCCAACTGAGAAAGAGATCCTGGCTGCTTATGAAGGAGTTCGAGCTGCCTCAGAAGTGATCGGCACCGAAGCACAGCTCCTCCTGGCACCCCGACTACCAGTGCTGGGCTGGATGTTCAAGGAAAAAACTCCTTCTACACATCACGTCACCGATGCCACATGGAGTAAGTGGATCGCTCTGATCACACAGCAAACCCGGATAGGGAATCCTAATCACCCTGGAATTCTGGAAATTATCACCAACTGGCCCAAAAGTGAGAGTTTCGGACTATCCTCTGAAGAAGAAGAGGAGCAGGTGACACGGGCTGAGGAGGCCCCACCATATAACCAGCTACCAGAAGATGAAAAGCGATATGCTCTCTTCACGGATGGCTCCTGTTGCATTGTAGGGACAAACTGAAAATGGAAAGCAGACATATGGAGTCCCACACGGCGAGTTGCAGGAGCGACCGAAGGACAAGGTGGGTCAAGTCAGGTTGCAGAGCTTAAAGCCATTCAGCTGGCTTTGGATATCGCTGAATGAGAGAAGTGGCCAAGATTCTCTCTCTACACTGACTTGTGGATGGTGGCCAATGCTCTGTGGGGATGGCTAGAGCAATGGAGAAAGGCCAACTGACAGTGCAAAGGGAAACCCATCTGGGTGGCTGAGATGTGGCAGGACATCGCTGGCCAGGTAGAGAAGCTGAGCGTGAAGGCTCATGTACCCAAGAGTCGAGCTAATGAAGAGCATCGTAACAACAAGCAGGTGCACCGAGCTGCCAGGATTAAAGTCTCTCAGGTAGATCTGGATTGGCAGCACAAGGCAGAATTATTTCTGGCTCAATGGGCCCATGATGGCTCCAATCATCAGGGGAGAGATGCAACATACAGATGGGCTCGTCACCAAGGGGTGGATCTAACCATGGACAGTGTCTTACAGGTTACCCATGACTGTGAGACGTGCTGCCATCAAGCAGGCCAAGCGGGTGAAGCCTCTATGGTATGGTGGACAGTGGTCAAAATACAGGTATGGGGAAGCCTGGCAAGTTGACTACATCATGCTTCCCCAAACCCGCCAAGGCAAGCACTACTTGCTGACCGTGGTAGAAGCAACCACTGGATGGCTGGAGACATACCCCGTGCCTCACGCCACTGCCCAGAATACCATCCTGGGCCTTGAAAAGCAAGTCCTGTGGTGACACGGCACCCCGGAGAGAATTGAGTCTGACAATGGGACCCATTTCAAGAACGACCTCATAGACACTTGGGCCAGAGAGCACGGGATTGAGTGGGTGTATCATATCCCCTACCATGCACCAGCTACTGGAAAAGTTGAGCGGTGCAATGGACTGCTGAAAACCACCCTGAAGGCACTGTGTGGGGAGACTCTCAAACACTGGGAGCTGCATTTAGCAAAGACCACCTGGTTGGTCAACACACGAGGCTCCATCAATTGAGCTGGCCCTGCCCAATCAGAACCTTTGCATAGTGTAGATGGAGATAAAGTCCCCGTGGTGCATATGAGAGGTATGTTAGGAAAGACTGTTTGGATTAGTCCCACTTCAAGCAAAAGCAAACCCATCTGAGGGATTGTTTTTGCTCAAGGACCTGGTTTTACTTGGTGGGTAATGCAAAAAGATGGGGAGACACGTTGTCCCCCACAAGGGGACCTAATTTTGAGTAAGAATGGTCTGTAATGTTTCATTGTATATATATATATGTATATAGTTTTAAAAGGTGTTAATTTAGGCATGACATAGATGGTATAGAATAAGGGGTGGATAATGTCCTAGTTAGAGCAGCCGGGAGCAGTTAATCAGTGTGTGGGTGTAACCCAAACTGTGTATTCTATACCCTCTGTGTCATTTCTCAGGAACTGTTAACAATAGACCATTTGCAGCAGCTGCCCAGAGCACACCTGACCCCTCAGGCTATAGTTATGGGTGATGTTAACTCCCCTCCAGGGAGTCATTAGCACCTCCACACCCAACCTGAGGGGTCATGTCTGCTAACAGGCCACCAAGGATTCCAAAAATATCTCACCCATTGTGGAACTCCCTGCCCTGGGGGAGGTACTGGGCATTCCCACTCAAACCTGGGTGTATATAATCTTGGGGTCTTAGGACTTCTGGGATCCAGAAGAGGACCAGAACCTTGACCAGACTGCAACCACCACTCTCGACCAGACTGCGATCACCACCCTCAACCAGACTGCAACCAGCACTCTCACCAACAGGTTTTCCCCCCCTTTTACTTTGAACTCAGGGGGACCATGTGGGGCTCAGCACGGGGGCCAACGAGCACCATTCTCTTCATGCCCCAGGGTGCTGGGTTATGCGTCTGGGTTTTGTGTGTTAAAACCAATTGCTTGTCCATATAATTGTATTATTGTATTATATTTTATTAAATTGTAACTCTGACTTGTCTCTTTTGAGTTGGGTTCATTTCTCCTGCTGGTTTACCTTTAAACCAGCACAATACAACAGTATTCGGGGGTCCAGTTGGACAGTCCAGCAGGGCAGCAATTGCTGAAAGTTTTTTTTGTGACTCATTCGTTGCCGGATTCTAGACAGAAATTAGAAAAGTTGGAGGACTGGAAGGAGAAAGATATGAATGAGTTATTGAAGGAAGCTCAGAAAGTATACATTTGGAGAGACGAAGAGAGGGAAAAGCAGAAGATTCAGTTAATGATAGCTACAGTTGAGGAAGTGAATAAACAAGGGGGGAACAGGCCCCAGGACAGAGAAGGGTGTGGGTACCACAAGGGAAATACGGAAATGGTCCCAGTAAATATAAAGGACAGGGGACTCAGTACCCTAGAGGGCCTCCCTGAGTGCTAACAAAACTGGGGATGCAAACAGCCCCCCCAAATGTACAAAGAAAGGGAAGAGCTTGTTTTTACTGTGGACAAGAAGGACATTTTAAAAGGGATTACCATAGGCGCCAAAAAGACATCCAAGTCTTCCAGTTACAGGAGAGCTCAGAATAGGGATGTCAGAGGCTCTGCCTCCTGGGGTCAGAAACAGGAAAAGAGCCCTTGATAAATTTAAAACTGGGACCCCAGGAGGACAATACCATCTTTCTAGTGGATTCAGGGGCTCAGAGGACATGTGTAACCCAACCTCCATCGGGAATAAGAGTATCAAACCAAACAGTCACAGTACAGGGAGCCAAAGGAGAACACTTTGAGGTACCTGTGGCCCCATCAGTATTAATAAAAGAAAATGGGAAGGTGATTGAGGCAGATCTACTGATTACGTCCCAGGCAGGGGTGAATCTGTTAGGTAGAGATCTAATGGGAATCCTGGGAGTAGGGGTGGTATCTCAAGGGGAGGGGGTGGAAGTTAAACTCTTTATCTTAAGTGAAGATTTGGGCATAAATCCTGAAGTGTGGGCTGAAGATGGGAACAGGGGAGGATTGAAAATAGAACCCTTTACAGTTGAATTGTATACAGAAATTCCAATTCGCATTCGCCAATACCCCATTCCCCTGGAAGGGAAAAGAGGCTTTTCACTGGTGATAGGAAACTTAATACGTGATGGATTATTAGAACCTTGCATGTCACCATACAATACCCCCATCTTGCCAGTAAGAAAAGGCAATAGGATATATCGATTGGTCCAAGACCTATGGGAAATCAATAATATAGTTTGTGTTCGACATCCTGTAGTACCAAACCCATACACCATAATGAGCAAAATACCTCCAGAGTCCAAATGGTTTTCCGTGGTTGACTTGAAAGATGCATTTTGGACTTGTCCCCTAGAAAAAAATTCCCGAGATATTTTTGCATTTGAATGAGAAGACATCGAGATGGGCAGGAAACAACAGCTCAGATGGACGGTCCTCCTGCATGGGTTCTCAGAAGCTCCTAATTTCTTTGGACAGGCTTTTGAAAGAATAATGAATGAATTTGAACCAAGAGAAGGAATTATTGTTCTACAATATGTAGACGATTTGTTGGTAGCCAGGAAAACCTGAACGGAAGTGGAAAAGGGAACAGTGAGGCTCCTAAACTTTTTAGGAAAACAGGGATTAAGAGTGTCAAAGAGCAAACTTCAGTTTGTAGAAAAGGAAGTAAGGTATCTGGGGTACATCATAAGCAAGGGTGGATGGAAACTGAGTCCAGAAAGGATAAACAGAATCCTAGACCTTCCCCTACCAATGACCAAAAAGGAAATAAGACAATTCTTGGGGTTGGTGGGTTTTTGTAGGCTGTGGATCGCAGATTACAGCAGCAAAACAAAGTTCCTATATGAGAAACTAATGGATATAGCCTCAGAAAAGGTTTACCGGGCAGAGTATTCCTCAGAAGAAATTGAAAAATTTGAGAAACTAAAAGAAGCTTTGACCCAAGCTCCAGTGTTATCATTACCAGACCTAAAGAAACCTTTTGATCTTTATGTAAATGCCTCAGAAGGGACTGTGAAGGGAGTTGTCACCCAAGACTGGGGGGGGGAACAGGAAACCAGTAGCCTTTCTGTCAAAGATGCTGGATCCAGTAATTAGGGGACGGCCAGCGTGTGTGCAGGCAGTAGCTGCTACGGCCATCCTTGTGGAAGAAGCGAGAAAACTAACATTTGGAGCAAAAATTAGAGTTCATACCCCACATGCAGTAAGAATGATATTGAGCCAGAAATCTGGAAGGTGGATGACAGATTCCCGGATCCTAAAGTACAAAACCATATTAATAGAAAAAGATGATTTAAGTATAACAACCAATTCATGTGTAGATCCATCACAGTTTTTGTATGGGCAGAACGCCATGGAAAATGGGGAAGTTGAACACAATTGTTTGGACATTATTGATTACCAGACAAAGATCCAAGAAGATTTGATGGATATCCCTATAGAAGGAGGGGTGCACCTGTTTACAGATGGGTCATCAAGAGTAGTAGAAGGAAAGCGGAAAAGTGGTTATGCAGTGATTGATGGAGAAGATCTCACTATAATGGAGTCAAGGAGTCTCCCAAATAATTGGTCCACTCAAGTATGCAAAGTATATGCAGTGATTAGTGCATTACGCATCATCAGCAGTGGGGTGGGAACCATATACACTGATATGCCTGGGGAATCACACATGTTTTTGGGGAAAATTTGGCATGAGAGGGGAATGGTGACCTGTCAAGAGAAAGATTTAACCCATCAAGAGCTTCTTGAGACCTTGCTAGAAGAAATTCAGCGGCCTCAGGAAATTGCCATTGTTCATGTTAAAGGCCATAGAAAGGGAAACAATATAATTTGTCAGGGCAATAATTGAGCAGACAAAACCACCCGAGAGGCAGCTCTGAGTCACAAGATACCTAAGATAATGGCTCTAGTACCGATACCGAAAGAAATTCCACAACCAATATTTACTGACAAAGAAGAACAAAAGTTATTGGAAATAGGAGCTGAGAAGAATGCAAGGGGGGAGTGGTTCCTCACGGATGGGAGGTAAATGTTATCAGAAGCAATTACATGGGGGGTGCTACAAGAACTGCATAACAGCACTCATTGGGGAACTCGAGCCCTGGTGAACACATTCCTGAGAGCTTATAGGCACCTAGAGGTATGTACAATTGCCAAGCAAGTTACAAGGGAATGCCTAATTTGTCAAAAAGTAAATAAGAGAGTGCAAAGAGCTTGTCCCCTTGGAGGACAAGAACTTGCAAGCAGGCCCTTTCAAAGAGTTCAGATAGATTTTACTGAGTTACCCCGGTACAGAGGTGGAAATATTTGTTAGTAATTGTGACTCATTGGGTGGAGGCATTCCCAGTTGCTCAAAGCATAGTCAGAATACTACTAGAACAAATAATTCCCAGATTTGGACTACCTGAAACCATAGACTCTGACCATGGACCACACTTCACCTCGAAGATTTTAAAACTAGTATGTGAAGCCTTGCAAGTTAACTGGCAACATCATACCCCTTGGCACCCCCAGAGGTCAGGAAGGGTGGAATGCATGAATCAAACATTAAAACGAACCATCACCAAGCTGGCACTAGAAACGGGATTACCTTGGACAAAATGTTTACCGTTGGCTCTCTTTAGGATTCGGACAGCCCCCAGAAAGGATCTGAATGTATCTCCCTATGAAATGTTATTTGGGCTGCCTTATCCCTCATGTTATAAAGGTGTTTGAACCCCAACCCTGGAGCTGGGTGACAAATACCTCAGAGAATATATCAAGATAGTAGCTGAAAGACTGGAAAATCTCACGCAGCACAGACTGCCGCCCCAAACTGTGAAGTTAGAGATGAAAGTACACAACATCTTAGTGGGGGACTGGGTTTTGATAAAGACCTGGAGGGAAGAACCTCTCAAACCAGAATGGGAGGGACCCTATCAAGTGGTGCTAACTACAGAAACTGCGGTCCGGACTATAGAGAAGGGATGGACCCACAGTACCAGAGTCAAAGGACCTGTGGCACCTCCTTTCATCTGTTCCTGAGTGGAAATGTGAAGGGGAGTTCTTGAGACTTAAAATAATTCGAAAGTAAAATTCTTTTACAGTCACCCAGAGATGACAGCTGCTGACACGCCGCTCCCAGTGAGAGAAACTGGGATCCTAGTGAATGGGAGGGGCCATTGCCATGAAGGCTGATAGTAAGAATACAAACTCGGCGGCAAGACCAAGGCATACTACGTGTCTTTGTTAGTTCTATGTCGGGACTAAATGCAATACTTGTGATTTGCATTTTACATTTCATTTGCAGTATTTCAAGTATAGACAAACTAACAAGTTGCATGACATACAGTGGCTGAAGTATTACTGTCATCAAGCTCGCAGATACACATAGCGGCATCTTTGACCTATCACGAAGTAAAAGCAACAGAGGGCAAGACCAGGTTAGCCTCTATACTTGCCACAAGAAGATCTGTCTACCCCACTGTCGGCTGCAACCTGATAGGCATGGGGAGTGGAAGTATATCCTATACTGGACCTCTGCTTGCCTTAGCTGTGCTCCAGCTAGTAGCCATTGCCGATGACCATTGCTCAAAGTGTCACCAAAATGCATACATACTATGAGACAGGTGTGGTAACCACCTTTATGGCATATGAGTACATGAACGAAGTTGGTTATAATGAAAAGGAATTGGAAACCTGTACAGTAGGTAACAGACGCTATGGGGTAGCAAAGAATTTGGGGCTGGAAGGAGCATGACTAGGATTAAGCTGCCCTGTGGGCGAGACATGGATTTGTTGGGATAACAACAGCAGGTGGGGAGTCCACGACCTAATAAAGGAAGAGATCATTATAAACACTGAACAAGAGACAGCTAAAGATCACCTACTATTGTCACAGTTGAGTGATTTATACTCTGAATTGACACAGGAAGAGATCAGAGATTTAGAGCTCCCCTCAGTGGGACAAAACTTGTTTGTTGATTTGGCAGAGAAAATTGCAAAAGGGCTAAATGTAAATTGCCATTGGGTTTGTAGTGGACCTTTAATGACAGAGGAATGGTCCTGGAGGGGTTTTAGCCTAGATGCTTGAGAAATACTTAAGGGGAATTATACTTTTTCTCGTAATAAAGTAAGTCAGCCAGAAGGGTGGATATTAAGCTCCACAGTGATTGGAAGAGACTGTATACAGAGAACAGGAATTCATTTTGTACACCCAATTGGGGAAACTCCATGCAAAAGAACTCTGAAGACTAACCTCACTCACAGTAAGTATTTCCCACAGGCCCCAACAGATTATTGGTCAGAAAAAGGCAACTCCAATTGTGAGTGGGATATGAGCCAGAAGCCCTACAAATGTAACAAAACCAAAATGAACCTCTTTTCTGGAATAAAAGAAATATCAGAATTTTGGAAGAATGTTGATAGCACTTCCGAAGACTTTTGGAAGGCACCCAACGGGTTCTTTTGGATTTGTGAAAAAAGAGTGTATACAACTTTACCAGAAAATTGGAGAGGTTGTTGTACTTTAGGAATAATACTGCCTGGGTTTTTCTTGTTGCCCTTAGAAAGTGGAGATGAATTAGGGGTCCCTTTGTTACGACTCCCTTAACCAGGAAAAAAGGGCGGTTGTAGAAAAGGTACCCTATATTGGGATTAAAGGACACTCGGTGGGAGGATCCCAGAAATGGGGAGAGGAAGAGTGGCCTCCTGAAAGGATTATTGAATATTATGGACCAGCAACATGGGTGCAGGATGGGACGTGGGGTTACTGTACACCCATTTATATGCTTAATTGAATCATACAGTTACAAGCTGTGGTCAAAATAGTTATAAATCAGACTGCGACAGGATTACAATTGATAGCTGAACAGCAGCGTCAAAGTAGGGCCGCCATATACCAAAACAGACTAGCCTTAGACTATCTTTTGGCAGAAGAAGGAGGAGTGTGTGGAAAATTTAACACCTCGGATTGTTGTTTACAGATTGATGATAACTATGAAGCAGTAATGGAAATAGCCTCTAATATCTGCAAAATAGCCCATGTGCCAGTTCAAAGCTGGAAATCCATGCTAGATGGAGGGTGGTGGTCTGACCTATTTGGAGGAGCATGGTGGAAACAAGTGGGGTTTTTCCTCCTGTGTGCTATTGCCGGACTGGTATTTTTACCCTGTTTAATCCCATGTTTCATAAGATTGCTAACTAGTGTTGTTCGAGGGATGCAAATGATTGACATGCCTACAGATCCAAAAGCTGCTGTAAGAACCCAGAAGATTATGGTCCTGCGCCCCGTCCCCAAGCAAACTAAAGACACGAAGGATTTGCAGAAACTGTTGCTTGAATGGGAATGCTTCAAGAAAACAGAAAATATGGACGAAGCGATGGACATATTGGCCAAATGGGAGAGAGTCCAGAAGATAAGAGGGTGGTTTGATGTATAATCCCTTTGATGTTATCATTAAAAAAAAAATTAAAAAATTGAGGATTATGAGAAATAAAAATATGGTTTTTTTAATACAAACAAATTTTAGAAAAATTATAGGCGTATCGTGAAATTGTAAGGTATCCAGTCCCCACTTGGGCCTGGTGACCAGGGCTCCTTGCGGTCGCGATAAGGGAATTTCTAGGCAAATATAAAGCTCCCAAAAATGAAAACCTTTTGGGCCATTTGGCCAGTTTTTGACACAAGGGCTTTTTTCTCTCCATGGGCTAAGAACAAAGGAGGATCCATCATCTTTGACAGGGGATGCCTTGCAGCCAATTGGAAGGAGGGGAAAGCCCCTTTTCGGAGAAAAGGAACCTTTTTAGGCAAAAATAAATATATTAAACTGACCTGAAAGGGTGGCATTTTGTAGAACTATAAAATGCATGAAATTTAAACCCAAGGGGTCTTTTCTCCCCAGGAGCTCGGTGTGAGATAAGATCCAGCATGCGCTGAATAAATCTTTCCTTGTTGCTATAGTTCCTTTGTTTCACAGGTAATTGAATCTTTCTAAATTAAATAATGAGAAATTTCTCACATCTAGTAACAAAAAATTAGTACTGTCTAATGCCTCTGGAATTGATGTCAGTTCAGAGAGCAAAGCCAAAGGGCAAGTGCTAACATAAAACAAATCATCAGCATTGGCAGTAATTCATGTCCTGCTCTGAAGAGTGAGCAGGGAGACTGGATTCTTTCAGCTGAGGAGGCCTTTTCTGCTAGTCAAGATAATAAAAAAAATTTTGACTCTGGCATGCTTGTTCTAGGGTTAGGACTTCAGTCTTCGGCACTGATGTTTTTCTCAACACTAAAAGTACCATGTAAATAATGTTCATATGGCTGGAGCTGGTATTGATACCTGAAGAGAAGCTTATATAGCACTTTCTGTAGTGAAATCAAGTTTTCAATTGCTCATTTTTTTTTTTCAAACTTTGGTTGTTTGTGATGAAACTTTCCATAATGAGTATCTTCCTTAGGCTCTTTTTTTTTTTCTTTCTTTTTTTTTGGGGGGACTACTTTCATTGAAAATAGTTCTTCTGTTTCTGAGAATGAGGTTAGGGGAAAATGTTATTTAACCAATGCTGAATTCATACATCTGTTTTATTGAGGAGTTTTAGAGCCTTCATACCTTGGAACAGGCTCGAGATTTGGGAAAGGGGGCTTAGGGGAGTGAAACCGGATAAAGATGTGCCATTTACAATCCCTCTTAAAGGTTACTAAATCTGGCCAAGTTACAAGGTGCTGAAACTTACTGTTTGTATATGTTGAAATTTGTTGAAAAACTAGCAGAAAGATTGTCTCAATGTTGAGTTTTCTTGAAGTGTGTTCTACATAGCATCATGCCAGTGAGGCTTGGGATGTGGCACCCCTTGTGAAGTCTGTGAGCCTGTTCCAGGATGCAAGGGGGACTTTCCCTGAAGTTGCTTCATCCAATTCCTGGAGGACCAGGTTTCAAGCAAGAGAATTAACACTAGAGGACTTTGTCTTCCTTGATACAGCAGGCAATGTAGAGAAGAAGTTATCTCACTGCATTACAAAATGGTATGACAGAGGAAAAATAGGGACAGGCTGGGGTGGATTAAAAACCATCATGCCTGTTGCATGTGGGCATTGGGGAGAGCTGGCAGGCTCCAAGGAGTGTGAACAAATCTTCTTAGAAATATGGGTGGCAGCTAGAGTACTCCCAAACACCAAGTTTTCCAACTGTACTTTGTTATGGGTTTAAAGTCCCCGTTTGAATTTTCCCATTACCACCATGCTAGGGTGCTCGCTGACAACAAAAAAGCACAGAGCATCCAGAGGCGGAGGGAGTGGGGGTTATCGGGGTTATCACGTAAAGTGAAGCAAGAGTTTAAGGGGCATAATGAGAGAAAATTAATTACAACACGTGTTGGGTGTCCTAGGCATGCAGGATTCCCAGGAACACGCCCTCCAACTCAAAAGTCCCGCTTTTTAAACATTCTTAAGGTTCAACCCCGTTTACGTCATAGAAGAGGCGTTCCCCTCTCCCTGGTTGGCTGTGTCGTGCTGGGAGGTGGAGTGTCCAGCAGCATGGCAGCTTCCAGGACCAGCCGTGTGGTATAAGGGGTTTCCTTACCAATATTCATTTTACAGTTCCCTATTCCCGTTCGCATGTTTCCCTGACACCGGTTCCAGGCTGAATCCGGCGTCTTACAACTCCGCGATACGCCTTATAGGTTAGTAAAGAAAAAATCCTACGTTAGTGATTTGTTTTATTCATTTGCTTGTAATAAAACCGATTCTTTATTTCTCACAATAAGAACCACTAGCATCACAAGGACTGGGCTCTTTGTTCTCCTGCCCAGCATCGGACAGGGAGCTGCCTCCCGCTCATCTCAGACCACGCTCTCTGTCGACATTCCCCCCCCTTCCCTCCACTGCGCTGGCTCCCGCAGACCCCACACGGCCCTGCCACTTGTGACCTGCGATCCACTGCTGCTGCCTGCTTCTCCGCGGCACCCCCTGGACCCATGCGCTCCACACGCCCGGCGCCGGCACTGCATATTGAAGTTCCTTCCTGCCGTGCTGTGGCTGTTGCTGCCTGCCCCACGGTTCACCTTTTTTCTTTCTCCAGCCACCGAGAGGTGGGGACTATCGCTGTAGCAACCACACCAGGTCGAGGGCTTGTCCTATCGCAGCCCCACTCCGCAAGTCACCGGCGCCTGCAGGGGAGCCCCCGCCTGCGCCAGCTGCCACCACCCCGAGATTGCGGCCGCCATTTTGTAGCTGCAGCGACCACTAGAGTCCGCCGCTGCCAGGAAAGCCCGCCAGCGCCACCTTCTGGCCACGGATGTAACTGCACCGAAGGAAACCCCCAACTGCCAGCTCAACAACACAGAAGTGGACAGAGACTTTCTGGGTGATAGTTTTTTCTCTGTTATTGTGTGTTTGTTGTTTTATTTTGGTTTTGTTCCCTGGTTTTTAGAAAAAATTGTTACTTTTGTTTCTACTTCCTCCCTTGTGAGTCTCAATTTATTTTTAAATTTACATTAAGTTTGGGAAAAGGGGGCTCTCTGTTCCATCTGTGGTCCCACTTCCCTGGCAACATTGTCTTTGGCCCAAGACATATTTATTTTAGGAGTTTTATTTAGTTTCTTTTAAATACTCTCCTGAAGGCTCTGGTAGAGAAGCTAGTTGAAACTGCTTCAAGTACCAGTGCTCAGATGCTTCACAAATTTGGAGGAGTGAAACTTAGGCCTAGGAGGGAAGCAGCAGATCTGTGCTGACTTTGCTGTGCTAGTTGTTCCTTCTTAGTTTTGTATGGGAGAAGAAATGGGAGACTGATTACTTGATCTTGCATATGTGCAGCAGGCTGGGGAAAGGAGGAATCAGGCATTTACTTCAGTAGAAGGAAGGGCATGAAGAGGCTGGGGAAGATGCTGAGGTTTAGCCATTGAGATGTAATTCAGCAAATGGGATGGAGGGAATAATGAAAACGGACCAGGAGAAGAGGTGCATCCTCACAGAGCCTGATTCATCAGGTCTGCTGATCAGTCCGGTTGGGATTCAGGCAGCGAATTCACCCCTTGCCTCATACTTCTCCATTGCAATTGCTTAGCTCTTGCCTGGTTAAACACAGATAGAGAGAAGTTGAGTTTTGCTGTGGTAAAGCTGACCCTTGTTGTTTCCTGAATACCAGACTTGAACATAAATCTGGATTTGACCCCTTGAGTGGTGGCAAGAATGAGCTCTGAAGTCCTCCAACAATAGATATGTCTTGTTATGAAATTGTGTTATGTCTTGTCATACTTGCCATGGAAACTGAGCTGCATACATTCAACAAGTAAGGGAGCAGAAAGAGGAAAATTATCTTGTGTTTTAGGCAACTGAGTCCAGAAAAAGGTGGGTCTCCATTGCCTCTTTTCAATTTTATTTTATTTTTTTAGGACATTAGGCAGATTGTTTTAGAGAGAGACTTTCCCAGAAGCCACTCAGTTATGTTCTTCATGTCGTTATGTCTCAAGAAATGGGTTTATTTTTAATTGAATGCCTGCAGTTACAATGAGTCAACAGGAGCAGTGTGCTAAACTTACTAAGTGATATAAAATTCTGACTGCTCTGGAAGTCAGTTATTGAATGTCTTGATCTGTCTAGCAACATTACAGGTCACTTCTGTCAACCGCAGTCTGTATTTCTTCTTCCCCCTTCCCCCTCTATGGGGGGATGAAATTCTTCTGAGGGTACTGCTTCAAAAGCATCAGTTAATATTGATACCCTGATTTACACTATTTAAAAATAATACTGGAATCCAAGAAATAAAGATTGGTGGTAAAAAGGAAAATTGGAGTGCTCTCATTTACTATAGGATTATCTAAGGCATAGAAAATATGGATGTCTGTGGGTGTTTTGGTATCATCTGCATAAAGAAGAGAAGGGAACTAAGGCAGTGTGGACTACCATGATTTTTGCAGTGAGTATCTGTGTCGCTTGTGTATCTTGTGGTTCATGATTGGAACAGATTAACACTGCAGTAGGAGAATGAGAAAGTGTTGCAAGCTTTTATTACTGCCTGTTTCAGTAGCTTAACACCCCATTTTAAAGTCTTACATTGTGTTTGAAGTACAGCAGAGCCCGTTTGCATGAAATACCAATAGGAGAAGCCCTTGTGCTTGGAGAAAATTTGCACTTAATGCATGTGTTACAAATGTGTATTTATAAATTCTGAGAATTTCATGATTCTGTCTTAATTATATGTTCATAGTTGATATATATTTAATAATTTATATAGATTATATTTTGCAATTTATATATATATATACATATATAAACCCCAAAATGTATCTAAAGAAATGACGGTAATTTTTTAAGTTTTGCTATGGAGGGGAATTCATGAAGGCAGCCCTGTTCTGTTAAGTGCACTTGAAAAGGTTTCTCTTCCCTCTCTCTGAAAGGGGCAATGATCAAGGTGTGCCTAAATTTGTGATAAATACTTGCAATTCTCTGAGTGCACAGTAAACAAAAAATAAGGACAAGGTTATTAGGATAAATTCAGAGAGTATTCTGCAGTTTGCTAGGAGCTGTTGAATCCCTTCTGACTGCAACTCAAGTAAATTTGCTGCCCAGGCTTGGCTCCTCCTCAGAACCAATTAAGGTGAGCGAGGGGGGGATCAGGCTCGTTAGGTGGTGATAGGGAAGGCTATATAAGGCCTTCAGGAGCGCTACTAGGCCATTTGCTGCCCAGGCTTGGCTCCTCCTCAGAACCAATTAAGGTGAGCGAGGGGGGGATCAGGCTCGTTAGGTGGTGATAGGGAAGGCTATATAAGGCCTTCAGGAGAGCTACTAGGCCATTTGCTGCCCAGGCTTGGCTCCTCCTCAGAACCAATTAAGGTGAGTGAGGGGGGGGATCAGGCTCGTTAGGTGGTGATAGGGAAGGCTATATAAGGCCTTCAGGAGCGTGAGCGAAGGTCGCTCACGCACCCCACAGGAGCAGGGCATCAGGGGTGTGGCACAGCAATTTCAAGGCATTTCAAGCAGGCAGGGCTCAACCAGCTCCCACTTTTCGTAGGTGAGTGTGCTTTTTAGAGTTAGGAATGGTTTCCAGAAAAACAAAAGCCATTACTGCTGTTAATACTCGGAGTGTGTCTGCTCAGACACTCCCCTCGAAGAAGGATGCAGCCGCCCAGGTCTCTGGGTGTGCAGAGTGTCTGAGCCTGATGTTGGTACCGGAGGATTATGTAGGAGGTAGCTGTATACGATGCGAGCAGGTGAGTGACTTGCTGTGCTTGGTAGCAGAACTTAAGGACGAGGTAGAGAGATTAAGGTGCATTAGGGAGAGTGAAAAAGAAATTGACTGGTGGAGTCAAACCCTTTTGAACCCTAAGGAAGTCAAACAGGAGACGGCGAAGCCCTGCCCCTCCTGCCATAAGGCAGATGGAGCAGACCAAATTGATGGGGGGGAATGGAAACAGGTCCCTAATGGGAGAGGTAAAAGAACTCCCTCTCGACCCCCATCACCCCCTAGGGTACCCTTGAAGAATAGATATGAGTCCCTGGACCCAGACAGTCAGGCAGAGGACAGCCAAGAAGATCTCTCTGGAGAGCTTCCTGTTTCGGCCCTGTCTAATAGACGGGTTACAACCACAGGTATAAAGAAAAACAGAAGGGTAGTTGTAGTCGGTGACTCCATTCTGAGGGGAACTGAGGGCCCTATTTGTCGCCCAGACCCATCCCAGAGAGAAGTATGCTGCCTTCCTGGGGCCAGGGTGAGGGATATTAGTAAGAGACTTCCTGAGTTAATCCAGTCCTCAGACTATTATCCACTGGTGGTAGTCCAGGCTGGCAGTGAGGACATTAATCGAAGAAGTGCCAGGATAATTAAAAAGGACTTCAAAGCACTGGGTCGGTCAGTTCAGGGGACAGGAGCACAGGTGATATTTGCCTCAGTTCCTGTACTGTCTGGGATGGATGAGGAGTTAAATAAAGAGTGGAGTAAAAAAGCCCAACTCCTCAACAGATGGCTAAAGGATTGGTGCCACCGTCAAAATTTTGGTTTCTTTGACCATGGGGAAAACTCCATGGTACCTAGTTTCTTAAAATCAGATGGGATTCATCTTTCTAGAAAGAAGAAGAAGACTGTAGCCCATAAGTTAGCAAGGTTGATCAGGAGGGCTTTAAACTAAGTTTGAAGGGGGAAGGGGTTGGAACCGGGCTCTTCAGTGATCAACCTAAGGATGGAAAGCCTGAGTTAAGAATTAAATCAACAGCCCACCTGAAGTGCATGTACACTAATGCACGCAGTATGGGTAACAAACAAGAGGAGCTGGAAGCCATTGTGCAGCAGGAAGGCTATGATGTAGTCGCCATCACAGAAACGTGGTGGGATGACTCGCATGACTGGAGTGTTGCCATGGATGGCTACAGGCTCTTCAGAAGGAACAGGCAGGATAGGAGAGGTGGAGGGGTGGCTTTATATGTTAGAGAGTCTCTTGACTGTGTTGAACTTGAGATCAGCAACAATAAGGTTGAGTGCCTGTGGACCAGAATCAAGGGAAAGACCAACAAGGCCGACATCATCATAGGTGTCTGTTACAGACCGCCCTACCAGGATGATGAAGGGGATGAAATATTCTACAAGCAGCTGGCAGATGTCTCGAAATCGTCAGCCCTTGTCCTTGTGGGTGACTTTAACCTGCCAGATATCTGCTGGGAGCTCAATACTGCAGAGAAGAGGCAGTCTAGGAAATTCCTGGAGTGTATAGAGGACAATTTCCTTCATCAACTGGTAAATGAACCTACCAGGGGTAAGGCCCTGCTAGACCTGCTGTTTACAAACAGAGAAGGGCTGTTGGGAGATGTACTGGTTGAAGGCCGCCTGGGAAACAGTGACCATGAAATAATAGAATTTTCAATACTCAGAGATTCAAGGAGAAACAACAATAAAACCTCTACGCTGGACTTCCGGAAGGCAGATTTTGACCTATTCAGAAGTCTAGTCCAGAGCATACCCTGGGAAACAACCCTTGAAAACAAGGGAGTCCAGGAGGGATGGATGTGCTTTAAGCAGGAAGTTTTGAGTGCACAGGAACAGGCCGTACCGGTGTGCCGAAAGGCAAGCCGGCGGGGAAGACAACCAGCTTGGTTAAACAGGGAGATTCTGAAGGAAATCAGGGATAAAAAGAGAGTTTACCGACTATGGAAGAAAGGGCTGGCTACTTACGAAGAATTCAGGAAGACAGCTAGATCATGCAGAAAGAAAATCAGGGATACAAAAGCACAATTTGAAGTTAAATTAGCCACTTCTGTTAGGGATAATAAAAAGTCCTTCTATAAATACATTAATAACAAAAGGAGAGGCAAAGAAAACCTCCATTCTTTGAGGGACTTGGAGGGAAACATAGTTAATAAAGATGAGGAGAAGGCTGAGGTACTTAACACCTACTTTGCCTCAGTTTTTACCAGTAGGACAGGTGGCCCTCAAGGCAACTGGCCTCTGGAGCTGGTAGACAGAGATAGGAAACCAAATAGTCCCCTTGTATTCCAGGAGGAAATAGTTAGTGACTTACTGAGTCATCTGGATCCTCACAAGTCTATGGGACCAGACGGGATCCATCCTAGGGTAATGAGGGAGCTGGCAGAAGAGCTTGCCAAGCCGCTCTCCACCATCTTCCAACAATCCTGGCTCACTGGGGAGGTCCCTTACGACTGGAAGTTGGCAAATATCACCCCAATCCATAAAAAAGGCTGCAAGGCTGACCCGGGTAACTACAGGCCTGTCAGCCTGACCTCGGTGCCTGGCAGAGTTATGGAGCAGATTATCCTGTGTGAAATCACACAGCAGCTACAGGATGGACAAGGGATCAGACCCAGCCAACACGGGTTTAGGAGGGGCAGATCCTGTTTGACCAACCTGATCTCCTTTTACGATCAGGTGACCCACCTGGTGGACGAGGGAAAGGCTGTGGATGTGGTCTATCTGGACTTCAGCAAAGCCTTTGACACTGTCTCCCATAGCATACTCCTGGAAAAGCTGGCAGCCCACGGCTTGGACAGGGGCACTCTCTGCTGGGTCAGGAACTGGCTCGAGGGCCGGGCCCAGAGAGTGCTGGTGAACGGAGCTGCATCCAGTTGGAAGCCGGTCACCAGTGGTGTCCCCCAGGGGTCAGTGCTGGGCCCAGTCCTTTTTAACATCTTTATCGATGATTTAGATGAGGGGATTGAGTCCATCATCAGCAAATTTGCAGATGACACCAAGTTGGGAGGGAGTGTTGACCTGCCGGAAGGCAGGAGGGCTCTGCAGAGGGATCTGGATAGACTGGAGAGATGGGCAAACTCCAATGAAATGAAGTTCAACAAGGCCAAGTGCCGGGTCCTGCACTTTGGCCACAACAACCCCCTGCAGCGCTACAGGCTGGGGACAGAGTGGCTGGAGAGCAGCCAGGCAGAAAGGGACTTGGGGGTGCTGATCGACAGGAGGCTGAACATGAGCCAGCAGTGTGCTCAGGTAGCCAAGAAGGCCAATGGCATCCTGGCCTGCATCAGGAACAGTGTGGCCAGCAGGAGCAGGGAAGTGATCCTTCCCCTGTACTCTGCATTGGTGAGGCCACACCTTGAGTATTGTGTTCAGCTCTGGGCCCCTCAGTTCAGGAAGGACATTGAGGTGCTGGAGCGGGTCCAGAAAAGAGCAACGAGGCTGGTGAAGGGACTTGAGCACAAGTCCTATGAGGAGAGGCTGAGGGAGCTGGGGTTGTTTAGTCTGGAGAAGAGAAGGCTTAGAGGCGACCTCATCACTCTCTTCAACTACCTGAAGGGAGGTTATAGCCAGGCGGGGGTTGGTCTCTTCTCCCGGGCAACCAACAATAGGACAAGGGGACATGGGCTCAAGCTCTGCCAGGGGAGGTTTAGGTTAGATGTTAGGAAAAAATTCTTTACAGAGAGGGTTATCAGACATTGGAACGGCCTACCCAGAGAGGTGGTGGATTCACCATCCCTGGAGGTTTTTAAAAAGAGATTGGACGTGGCCCTTAGTGCCATGATATAGTAATTGGAGTTGGATCAGGGGTTGGACTTGATGATCTTGGAGGTCTCTTCCAACCCTACCTATTCTATGATTCTATGATTCTATGATTCTAAATAGCAATCAGACTTCCAGAAATGTCTGGCAGTCAGTAACTCCACTCATTCTTATGGTTCATATGTTATGTTCTACCAAGATCATTACTTGAAGATCTAAAACCTCTTCTGCAGTGCATAAATGGGATATAGTTTCTCCTGTAAATGTCTGTCTGTGGTGTACGGAACACTTTTGGACACTCAACCCTTGAAAGATTTCTCACCTGTAATTTTCCAGATTTTTGTTAAATTCAGAATACAGTCTTACCATTACGACATCTCCAAACTTATAACACTGATTATTTCTCCTAATAAAACATTGATGTGCCTGTCTTGGCATTATTGTTTAGGGTAGCGTGAGTGTGATTGTTGTGGATTTTTTTCCAAGAAGAATCATGCGTTACTGTGACTACCGTCTTTGTCAAAATATTCAAACTGTTTATAGCTAGACGAGTATAATAAATTCACCGTGATGGATTGCACTATTCATTCCTCAATCATTCTTAACTCTTATATAGTATACTGTAGTGGGTTGACCCTGGCCAGATGCTAGGTACCCACTAAAGCCGCTCTCTCACTCTCCCTCTGCAACTGGGCAGAGGAGAGAGAAAAAAAACAGCTAAGGATTTATGAGTAGAAATAAGAGCTGGGAGAGGTCAGTTACTGATTACCTTCATGGGCAAAACAGACTCAAAGTGGGGATAGTACTTAAGTTTATTACTAACAGGATAAGAGCCAAAGAGTGAGAAATAAAACAGTCTTAAAAACACCTTCCCCCCACCCCTCCTTCCATGTTCTCCCTCCTCTCCCCCAGCGGTGCAGGGACACGGGGAATGGGGGTTAAGGATAATGTTTCTGCCGCTGCTTGGAGAGAGGAGCCCTTCCCCTGCTCCCATGGGGTCCCTCCCACAGGAGACAGTCCTTGATGGACCTCTCCAGCCTGAGTCCATCCCATGGGCAGCAGCTCTTCCCAAACTGCTGTCCCGTGGGTCACTCCTCCATGGGGTGCAGTCCTTCACGAATGAGCTGTACCAGTGTGGGTCCCCCACAGGGGCCACAAGTCCTACCCCGGAAAAACCTGCTCCAGTGTGGGCTTCCCTCTCCACAGGCTGCAGGTTTCCGGCAGGACCCTGCTCCATCCTGGGCCTTCCTCTCCACAGGCTGCAGGTTTCTGGCAGGACCCTGCTCCAGCATGGGCTCCTCCATGGGCTGCAGGTGGGTCTCTGCACCCCGATGGTCCTCCATGGGCTGAAGGGGGACAGCCTGCTTCACCATGGTCTTCACCACAGGCCACAGGGGCCACAGCTCTGGTGCCTGGAGCACCTCTTCCCCCTCCTTCTGCACTGACCTTGGTGTCTACGTTGTTATTCCCATGTTCTCACTCCGCTCTTCCCTGGCTGGAATTCCTTCTGCGCAACAACCTTCTTTTCTTAAATATGTTACCACAGAGGCATTACTATTACTCCTAATTGACTTGACCTTGGCCAGTGGCAGGAAGTCCATCCTGGAGCTGGCTGGCATTGCCTCCATGGGACAGGGGAAGCTTCTAGCAGCTTCTAACAGAAGCCATCCCTGTAGCCCCCCCGCTATCAAAACCCAGCCACAGAAACCCACTACATTTACTAAATGTAATTACCTTTTTTCATCTGTTTTGTTTTCTATACCTGTTTTTCACAGTTTATATCTTTCCTTTTATTGTCTATTATAAACTATTAAAACAGATTCCTGCTTTCCCTATATGCATATTACAGTGCCTTGTGCAGAGTAGGTGTAGCTCAGATTGTTACTAAGTAGAATCATAGAATGGTTTGAGTTGGAAAGGACCTTCAGGACCATCTCATTCCAACCCCCCTGCCACGGGCAGGGACACCTTCCACTAGACCAGGTTGCTCAAAGCCACATACAACATGGCCTTGAACACTTCCAGGGATGGGGCAGCCACAGTGTCTCTGGGCAACCTGCACCAGTGCCTCACCACCCTCACAGTCAAAAATTTCTTCCCAATATCTAATCTAGACCTGCCCTCTGTCAGTTTGAAGCCATTCCCCCTTGTCCTATCCCTCCATGCCCTTGTCCGAAGTCCCTCTCCAGCTCTCTTGTAGCCCCTGTAGGTACTGGAAGGTGCTCTAAGGTGTCCTCAGAACCTTTTCATCTCCAGGCTCAACAACCCCAACTCTCTCAGCCTGTCTCCATAGCAGAGGTGCTCCAGCCCTCCAATCATCTTTGTGGCCTCCTCTGGTCTCGCTCCAACAGGTCCACATCCTTCTTACGTTGGGGGCCACAGAGCTGGAGGCAGTACTCCCTTGACCTGCTGGTCACACTTCTTTTGATGAAGCCCAGAGTACCCAGCAATTTCATTGCAAAAGAAATAATGACTGGCAAGTACAGCTGACAATTGTTTGACTTACTAGTTTTGTTTTAGTAAAAGTAACTTTGATATTGTTAAGTAAAGCTAGTATTTCATTTGTTTTAAATGTTTACATGTGTCAGCACTAGGTTACAACTATCCTTTCATTCAAAATTCCTTCTCTTTTAGTATGTATGCATCTTAAAATCAGTTCCCCAACAATTCTGTGCATCTGACTTGAAATCTGTTGAGGGTAGAGGGAGGAATGAATGTGAAATTATAAAATCAGATATTGCTGTCATTACATCTCATTTTTCTTGTTGAAAAATTTATTTTGTATATCTGAAAACTTTTGTTGCTTGCCCTTCTTCTCCCTTAATCCTGTTTTAAACATGTAGGATTGGAAATGGATGCTTTTCTATATTATAAATGAATAATTAGTTTGAAAAGAAAATAAGAGATTCTGGAATCCTGTGGAAATATTTATGTGTGAGGACTATGAGGACAGTTGAACAGTGGAGCAGCCTGCCCAGGGAGTTTGTGCCATCTCCATCCTTGGAAGTTTCCAAGACTCAACTGGATGAAGCCCTGAGCAACCTGGTGTGACTCCATCGTTGCCCCTGCTTGGAGCAGGAGGTTGGGTCAAAGACCTCCTGAGGTACCTTCCAGCCTGAATCATCCTGTGATCTTGTGCTCTGAAAAAATAATTTTTCCTTTCTACTCAACTTTTAAAACTTCTCTGTCTTTTCCATCCTTTTTATCTCATTTATTTGAGCCATCAGTTTGGTCCTGGTAGTGTTCTTCTGCAGTGGACTAGCTTGATCATTTTGTTGTCAAAATCAGTGCTGCAAGTCAGTGTTGCTCTCGTTTTGCCAAGATATTTTTTGAACATGTTTCCATGTTTGTTTCTGTCCCCAATTTTGTCTGATTGAGTCGACAAAAAATGTTACTGAAAATCCCCATCAGTGGGATTATACACATTGACTGTGTACCCTCTCATTCTGACCACAACAATAAAGTACCAGCACAGTGCCCTGGTCAAAAGCCATGAGATTTCTATTTAAAAAAAAGACCCAAAACCAACCATCCCCCCCAAAAAAACCCCAACCCCCCAAAACCCCATAACCAAAAAAGCCTACAACACCCAACAACTCCTTTTTAATGTCTCACTATGTGAGCTTGTTGGCGTGAGGTTTGCTGTTCCAAGGATGATAGCTTGATGCCTTAAAACTTTTTGGATTTTTTAAGCTTTTTGTAGATTTTAGAAGTAGTTGTGTAGTAAATGTAGATTTTAATGTACCTGTATAATATGCCACCCTTTAGCAGAGTAGTTTACACGTACCCAACCCTATTACCCCATTTCATATCAAACCCCTCTAAATTCCTTTAGCGTGTTTAGTCTTCTTTTCAAGGTAGAATTGTAGAAAAACACCTCTGTTTAAGAACATTGCACTCTAGGCCTGAACAACAAGATACCACGAGACAAAAGCAACTTTCAAGCCCAGAACTTTGGAGGAACTCCAAGGACTGTGCGTGCTTTGAAGAAGATGAAGATGAGGAAGAAGGGGTCTCAAACACCCCAAACCCAGTTCCCGAAGGGGCATATCGGGGGGCAGAACTGGGGGTGGATAAATCTGGGATTGGATGGACCATATTATAAAACTGTAGAACCATTGCCTGGGTGCATGTGTGTCGTGTGTATTCCCCTGGGCCTGATGGCCTGATTAAACGACCTGCTCTTTTATCTTATACACTAAATTTGCCTGGAGTTTTTTTCTCCAAGGTCTCTTTAGTTTACAGTTGATTCAGTCAGACAGTTCTTGTAAAATTAAATCCAACACTGGGTGGATTTGCAATTTTCCCCACATTTCACATTTTCCTCTCTCTATTTGTCATAGGTTTACTTGTTCTAAAAAATCCTAAAAAAATTTTTTTTCTTTCCCCTGCATCGCTGTAAAAAAAAGATGTTGAATGGGGGAGGGTGGTTTGCCTTGAGTGATTGACCCACACAAAAGAACTAGCCAGCAGACCCACATTCCAAGCTGATGGCCCTACGAAGACTATTGGGGGGGGCGATGAGTTTTTTTTCTCTCCTTGGAAATGACAGGCACTTCACTTTTGCCCTGACTCAGGGAGGGTGTGTGTGTGGAAAGGCTCCGAGTTCATTTTGTTTTCAGCCTGGTCACCTGGCTGCTCCTGGTCCCGGTTTGCCTCCGTTTTCCTGCACCCTGTCTTACCCCCAGCCCAGACCTGCTCAGATTTCATCGGAGAGGCTTGACCCATCTGCAGAGGAACCTTTGGGGGAGAAGGTTGCCCTTTCCCTCCTCCGCTCCCATGTTTGGCAGCGGTTTGTGCCCATCGATGAAGGGGGGGAATCCCGGCCACAGCCAGCCACAGACAGTGTGAGTTTGTGGGAAGAACCCCCTTTTCCCCCTTTTCCCTTCCACTTCTTGGTGGTGGTGGGGAGATCTCCATTTTGGCTTCTCCCGTGCACAGGGGCCCCCATGTGGTGACTGCCAGAGCCCAACAGCGCCCCCTGCTGACCACCACAGACCAACTGCAGGCTCTGCTCCTCCAGTGATCCAACAGCGCCCCCTCCCGATCATGGTTAGAATTGCGCCAAAAGGCGGAAAGTACTGAACTGTTTTTTTCTTGGAGGGAGCTTTGGGTACAGGATTATTGTTTAGTTGTTTTTGTGTTCTTTTGTTGCTCTGTCAATACACATATATCCTTTAATAAAGGGCTGTTATCTTTTCTTTCTCCTCACTTCCTCAACTGGAGCCTCTTAATTTTGGATTTACAATTGCTTAGAGGGAGGAGTTTGGTCTTCCTCATAACTCATCCTCCTTAGCAAAACACTTCAGTCTCATTAAACTGAGACACTCCTCCTCTTTTTTTCTGGCTTGCACTGTTTCCCAGGTTTCAAATAGTCATAATACTGTGGTGTTGTGTTCTTGTATAATACCATAAAACCTTTTTTATTTTTTTTCTAATATACTGTGGTCACATTTGCAGCTTCAGTTATACCGAACAGTCTTCAAATGCACAGTAGAAATATTGTTCCATTTCAGAAATTGTATCACTTGTGTGCAAAGGAGTTGAAATAGGTGCAACGGGCCAGAAGTGCAGCTAATAAAAATTTGAAGGTTTCCTTCCTTGTTTAAGATGCTTCCTTTCTATATTTTTTTAAAATATGTTTTTGAAGTGAATGAATGGTTTATTAGAGTTATTTCCAGCTTTATTTGGCAACTTTATAGGCTTTTGATTCAGAAATGTTATATGTAATTTGCTTTACTTAATTCTTCAAGGTATCTGTCACCAAATGTTTCTATTACTCAGATTCCTGTTACAGATACTAAAAATGTCCTCCGAGGTTTCCAGTTAACAAAGCTATGCCATACTTCAGCATTTGTGTGCAAGTAGGAGAAGTAGACTCCATCTGGAGATGTTATATTTATCATAGAAGCATGGAATTGTTAAGGTTGGAAAAGACCTCTAAGGTCATTGAGTCCAACTGTAAATAATATTTATAATTATATATAATATAATAATTTCAGTGAGACAGTTTAAAGCTGTGGACTTTGTTTATAAATGTCTCTATAGTACTTCAGATGAAATAAATTTTTGGGCGTGTCTATACATTTCTGATACAACTGTGGAGTCAAAATCTTTGATGGGAATGCAAGTCTCCAACTGAGCTTCATCTTCTTGAGAGAAGCTGGTGATCTTCTTATTTTGAAGTTCAAAACAAGAAAAAGTTAGGCAATATAATGGAACAGATGGGGTTCCTGCCCTGAAAAATGTCTAAATCATTTTAGAAGTCGCAGTAATGAACTCTTGAGATCTGGTGATAAAAAAAGAGGATAGTTTAAAATGAATCAAACTCTATTTTTGCAAGTGAAATAAGGAATATGCTTGTTTAGTATATTAAATCTATGCAGTTTAGTATTTGTAATCTTTTCAGTGCCATGATGTTTGAGAGGTCATGCAAAGTGTTGAAGCTGGGATTAATAGCAGGAAGCAAAGTGGAAAAGACATTCAAAGAAAGGACAGAAAAATCTGTGTATATAATTTGGCTGGGCAACAAAGGAGACCTGAATGTTCCTTTTATTTAAATGCTGTAAACACTGAATTGGGGAAGAAATGTTTTATGGTATTACATGGAACCACTTATAGGAATAAGTAGGTGAAGTTGAACAAAGTAATGCTTAGGCTGAACATTAGGAAAAAAAATCTTAACATTGAGGTCTATTAGATTATGGAACACTCTTCCCAAAGCTCCATTACTAGTCCCTTAAAATTAGACTGGATAGAATAACAAAACGTACTGGAGGAAACACTGTTGCATGGGTAGGGGATGAACAGTTACCTAATAAATCTTTGCATATCATTTGCTTCCATGATTCATTTGCTGAAAAACTGCTTCCAGAATGCATTCATAACATCATGGCCCTGGCTGCCTCAGACTCATCAGTGTTTCTCAGTGCTATGGCTTTTGGGAGGGTTATGTGGAGATGCTGGGCTTTTTTCCAGTGGCTCCTATAGCTCAGCCCTTCCCTGCAGCTCTCCCATTATCCTACAGCATTGCATGCATGCATGAGGCACATTTTAAAAATACAAATACATACATGAACTGGGCTATTTCTGGAGAGGCTGTGACCAGGAAAGGGGCAGGCAGTAGAATTTTTGTTGCAGAGCTTGGCTTCACAGGAAGACTGCCTTCTGCTGGTTTTGGCAAGTGCAATGAAATACTTCTCTCCTTTACAATAGTATTATTAGGTGTGAAAAACCTCAAGCAATGAAGTCATACTCAGTCATATATTTCAATGAGCCAATCTTAGTTGTTCTGTTGCACTGATTAGATGAGAAGAAAATAAATTGTTTTTAAAACATTTCTACATTTTTTAAAAAAAATTTAAAGAAGTCATCTAAAAAGTGCTCTTTATTGTTTTATAGCATTGCAGTCACTTTTCTGTAGTATTTAGGAATTAAATACTAAAAATAAAGTATAATAACAAAGCACCTGAAATAAAGCCCATGGCAATCCACTATGTAAATGGTTGAGACATGACTGACCTTGCACAGCACTTTGCACCAAGGATTTTAAGCCTAGATATGCAGTTTCAACTCTCTTGAATTTACAATATTTACTCTGATATACATCCTTTACCATTCCGATATTCCAAACAGTAAATAGAGTTAGGATGGACTGATACATAGCTGTCGTTTCAAAATTCTTACAACACTGCACGCAAGCTTTTAAATTTAGTATGTCCCATGTGTGAATTGTTGCCACAGCCTGCTGATGAACTTAGAAAGCAGCTAGCCTACCAGTATTTAAAATGTGAATTTATTTTACTAGACTATGTGTTGACCAGAAACTATTAATTTATAGTTGTTTTTAAAACTTATTTCCTTCTCTGTCTCAAGCTAGCTTGGGTTAATTTTGTTAATCTAATGCCAGACAGTGGAGAGCATGAAAACTATTGTTGAAAATTAAAAATTGTTATTTTTGTCATTTGTATTACCATGTCAGATAGAATGTTGCAAAAATCTGTCATTTATAAGAACTTGTGTCAGCTGAAAAAGTTACTGCAATAAAAAAGTGACTGGAAACAAAAAGTTACTGTGATATTTAGGACAGCCATTTTTATGCTTCTGAGTTTATAATTTCCCTATCTAAAAAATCTACACTGTCATCAGATCCACTTTTTCAGTCAGAGGTTGTAGTTTGCATATACATCAGTGTGTTTATGCTCCTGATGAGCTTAATGTTGCTTGAGGATGGAATACTTAACATGCAAGTTCATAAACCACATAAAAATTATTCCATATTTCCTATATTTCAGCTTTGTTAGTTTCTTACTGTAATGAATCTTCCAAAAACTTGCAATGGGACCTTCCTAAAATTAATGTAGCTGTTTTTATAGTCTTTTAAGCAAGTATACCTGGTGTTCAATTAGCAGTTTTAAGTTGCTTAAATAGAGACTGGAGATGTTAAGGACATGCTTGTAAAGTATAAAACGCCTTTGACTTGAGACATTATGTGAACTGCATCTTGATTTAGCAGTTGCCTTACTGATCCCTGTTTATGACTCCATGGACCACTTTTTTCCTGTCCCATTCATTATCACATAACATCCCCATGGCAACTTGAGAAATAGCTTACATGGAAAAATAATCATAGGAAAGTATTTATGTATTTTTAGCTTTCTTATAACACAATGTAGCAGCTGGAAACAGGGATGAGAGTGAGCACAACATGAACTGCCAGCTCTCCATGGGCCACCAGAAAGTGTTCATCAGACCAAAATGTGAGAAGCATTGAATAAAATTAAGAAATGTGACACACATAATAAGCATTAAATAAAAAAGAAACCCCAACAACCCCTCAAGTTCCCAAAGCTGCTGCTGCTTGAATGTAATAAGAATGAAATAGTAATTAAATGTTTTTTAATAATACCTTATTCACTGGTACTTTGTGAAGGAAGTACATGGTGGTATCAATTTGATGCAATGAAAATAACTTTTGCTTTAGTTCATCATCTATATTTACTGTTGTCTTAGATGTTGTTGCAACATTGGACAATCTTCTGGATGTTGAAAGTTTAAGAAATAGGAAAGCAGAGTGTGGAGCTAGGACTTAATTTGAACAGAATACTGAATTCCAAAATTCAATTCCAGAAGTTTTCTTAAAGCTTTCTAGAACTCTGAGCATTGGCAAAGATGAGCTGTGACTCACAAAACTAAACCGTTGCACTGTGAAAAGAATGAAGGTATGGATTACCTGCAATAGCATCATGACCCGAAGTGATCCTGAAGCTCTATAAACTCTTCAAAAGACTCTACATTACCAAGTACTACCTTTCTGGTGCTAATTATAAGCCTGATGAAGTTAATAATCCATAACCCTAAAACAGTCTATTCATCATTGTTGTGGTTTAACACCACACAGCTACTCGCTCACTCCCCCACAGTGGGATGGGGGAGAGAATCAGAAAAAAAAAGTAAAAAGTTGTGGATTGAGATAAAGACAGTTTAATAGGACAGAAAAGGAAGGGAAAATAATAATAATGATAAAAGAATATAGAAAAGAAGTGAGGTGCAATGCAGTTGCTCACCACCTGCTGGCTGATGCCCAGCCAGTCCCCAAGCAGCAGCCACCACCCACTGGTCAACTCCCCTCATTTTATTGCTGAGCATGATGGCATATGGGATGGAATAACCCTTTGACCAATTTGGGTCAACTGTCCTGGCTGTGTCCCCTCCCAGCTCCTTGTGCCTCCCAGCCTCCTTGCTGGCAGGGGCAGTGTGAGAATCCTAGAATGGTTTGGGTTGGAAGGGACCTTAAATATCATCTATTTCCAACCCCCCACACACAGGCAGGGACACCTTCCACTAGACCAGGTTGCTCAAAGCCCCATCCAACCTGGCCTTGAACATTTCGAGGGATGGGGCATCCAGAACTTCTCTGGACAACCTGTGCCAGTGCCTCACTGCTCTCATAGTCAAGAATTTCTTCCTAATATCTAATCTAAACCTACTCTCTAAAGGAGCTTTGTGCATTAAAATGTGACCAAACATACTATTTTTGCCTTTTCTCTCTAGCTGGCCTGCAGACAGTCTTCACACTAGGTGGGGTGGGGAGTAAACTAATGCAGCAGCTGGAGCAGTGCTCCCCTCTAGCAAACCAGAGTCTACTGCTTCTGCTGGTCTTGGCTAATCTGACCGATGCTCCAGATATGCCAAATCCCTACAGGCAAGCTATTATGTCCTTCAAGAATACAGAAGGTTTGTATCTATTCTTATTTCTAAGCAAGAACTGAGGAAAATGAATTTTAAGATGCTCTGACTACTTAGAGGTTCTCTTTCCAAATTTTTTTTCCCTCCAGCCAACCTGTGGAAGAAGTAATAATCCATTTTCTTCTGGGAGTCTTGAGGTGGAGTTCCTCAGCTGCTGGAACTTATTGGAGAGGGCAGAGGGAGGATAATCTGTCCTTCAGACTTGAGAAATTTTAGAAATCTTCATAATTTCAGAAAATACAAATAAAGCTGACCTATAAGTAGGTTGGTATTCCAAGAGGATGCAGGAATCCCCTAAAACTTTATCACACTTGGAGGAATCCTGTATAGCTGAAATTTTGTTCCTTAGAGCTAAGATAAGCAATTGTCGTGGGGTATCTGTCGCTAGGTTTTGGTCCGTGAAGAAAAGAAGACACACACATGAACAGAGTGATGAGACAAGGGGTGTCTGCTGTCTTCAAGCAGCAGGCAGGCTTTATTGAGCTAGCTGGCCCCTACTTTCCCACACACATAATGTAAATATATTTTTGCAAAAACACTTAGGAATTTAACACCTGCACACAGTCAACAGCTTCGTCCTTGCACTGTTATCCTTTTCTAGCTAACTCCCTAAAACTCAAGGCTGCGTCCATGGGAACATTTAATTAGGCGCACTGTTCTTCATGGGAAAGGCCTCACACCCTGCAATATTTCAAGCTCTTCAAGTTCCAGGGGTCCTGGGGGCTCCGTGGACTTGCCACCTCCCCCCACAATTCCCCCTGTCTGTAGTTGTGCTACAAAGACCACCTGTATCGTATCCTGCAGGGCCCTTTGCAGGAACAATACTAGACACGGCAGCATTACTAACACAACTACAACCATCAACACTATTAAGCATCCCGTTTTGAACAGCGAGGCTAACCAACTAGGTATTCCCCATCTGCCAAAGCAGTCCTCTAAGCCAAAAAACCCAGTGCTTTTCTTTGATCTTCTGAGTTGCCGCCTGCAACTCCACAATGCTTCTATAAATGGACTTAGAGTGGTCTGACAGATTCATGCAGCACATCCCTTCAAAGTCTTGACACCCATATCCATGGACTAGAAGTAAAAAATCCACAGCTGTTTTATTTTGTAAAGTAGCGTGTTGGACAGAATCTATGTCAGTGGCAAGTTGGTACAATATCTGTGAAGTTCTGTTGACTTGCTTCGCTACCCAGCAAGCCATCTTATTCAAAGTGCCTAGGGCCTTAGCTGCGGCTGCCCAAGGGAGAAATGCGGAAGCAGCCACTCTCTGTCCATAATTCCAGAGCAGTATGTTATCATCACACCGTTCATTAAGGAGTACTGCTGTGTGGTTTCGTTGATGGAGCAATGAGTGGTTAAGCAGCAGTCTGTGAGTGGGCGTCAACAACCCCAACCTTCCAAATGTACAAGGCTCCCCTATTGGCTGTGCAGGGATTCCTGGCCAGGCTCTATCTCCACACACAAGAAACACTCCCGTAGGGAGTCGACGAGGTGCACTCACCGCTGGAGTACTCCAAGTCCGATTCTTACCTAAATACTGACACCAAAAGGAACTATTTTTAGAGAAAGATGATTCAGGGGACACATCCTGTATCATAGACTCACTATGTGTTTGTCCTATGTCATAACCCACACGACGATTAAAATACACACCGCCTTCTGCAAACAGTGACCCTAAAATATCTAACTCTTGAAGTGGAGCACTAACAGGCAACACATCATCCCAGCTATCAATATGGTCAAGACATTTGCGCACAGTATTACAGTCCCGTTTCAACAAGTCACATTGCCGGACGACATCTTGCACCAGGAGAGATGCTTCAGTGTCATTCAGAGGGATACCAACAAGGCAGGTGTGAAATGGTTGTTCTGGATACGCCAGTGATGCACAAAAGGTCGTCTGGTTCAGTTCCTTCATTAATGTCACCCAGACGTTTCGACTGTTTCATGGAGTGAACTTTGACAGATCAGGAACTGCATTGACGACTTCCAGGGCCAACAGCAGGACGTACACACCGCGCAGGTACTCAGCGAGGGCCATTATCTGTAGAGACAAGCATATCCCCTTCCCCAAGTTATCAACTCATGTGGACCAGACCATTGACCAGAGACAAGATCCCGTATCTGCACAGGAGCTTTGCCAGACAGTGGCTGAGTTGACAAAAGAGAGGAGAAATGCCAAAAAGAAGGTGAATAAGGACAATCGCCAGAGAAGGTCAAAAAGTTTAAGACATACACGGCTTTGTCTAGCCTAGACTGAGGGGGTTGTCCCTTCATTCCCCCCTTCTGTTTTTGAAGCAATTGCTTCAGGGTACCATGCATTCTCTCTACAATAGCCTGTCCTGTAGGAGAATGTGGAATACCCATCACATGAGTGACCCCCCACAAAGCAAAGAAATTTTGGACAGATTTACAGACATAAGACGGCCCATTGTCCATCTTTATTTGAGCGGGCACTCCAAATGTAGCAAAAGCACAACGGCAGTGTTTAATGACATCATGGTTTTTTTGTCCAGTATGTGCAGTAGCAACCACCACATGAGAGAACATGTCAATGGACACATGGACATGCTTTAAATTACCAAATTCATTGACATGAGTGACATCCGATTGCCAAATCTGTAAGGCTTTAAGGCCTTGAGGGTTAGTACCAAAATAGACAGGAGTATAGGCATTATGACAGTCTGGACAGGAGGAAACAATTGAGCGAGCAACAGAATGAGTCAAGTCAAATTGATGTCTCAAGGCTTCTGCACCTTGATGAAAGAACTGATGAGACAAGATAGCTTACTGGTGAATGTTAGGAATAGGTCCTAAAGCCACAGCAGAAACAAGAGCATCTGCTCAGGCATTACCCTCTGTGAAGAAACCTGGCAAAGAGGTATGACTACAAACATGTAGCACAAAATAAGGAACAGGCCTCTGCAAAAGAGTTCTCCAGAGCTCGAACAAAACTTGAAAAATAAGACCTGGAGATGGACAATACAACATCGTCTGATTGAGTCGCTGTAACAAATTAACAACATATGCAGAATCAGTAATAACATTTAAAGGCTGATTAGGAAATAATTGAAAAGCAAGAGTTACAGCTCGAAGTTCCACAATTTGAGGTGAACCCTCTTGATGAACAATTTGATGTTGCCATCCACATTCTGTTTTCCACACTACCGCAGCTTTACCTGTTTTCCCCGAGCCATCCGTAAAGACTGTAAGACCATCTAGGGGCTCTTTGCTGCATAGTATTTTTTGTCCAATTGGAATTTCCCTAAAAAACTTAAGAAGGGGATGTGAAGGTAAATGATAAGAAATTTGGCCGTGGAACCCAGCTAAAGCAGCTAGCAATTCATATTTGCTTTCCAGACACCACTCAAAGTAATGAGATTGTACTGGTACAACAATGCAAGCTGGATCTCTGCCAGTACAGTCTACGCACCTTTTTCTATCTTTAATGATGATTTGAGCTATGAGCTCAAACAATCCAGGAGCAGTTTTTTGAGCCTGATAAGGCAAAAATAGCCACTCTAGGATGTGCAATGGATCAGACCAATGGCCAGACCACTGTACCAATGCCCCAAAAGGAACACTGTGATCTGCAAGAATAAAAAATTGGACAATTTGACAATGATCAATTCATGAAACAAATTTAGAATGTAAAGCCTGCTCTACTTGCTGGATAGTTTGAACTGCTCTGTTAGTCAGTTCTCTCGGTTCCTGAGGATTGTCAGAATACTTGAGCAGGTCAAATAGAGGTGCCAGCTGGGTGTTTGTCAATCCCAGATATGACCTAATCCAATTCAAAGACCCTAATAGCTTTTGTACGTCAGTAAGAGTTTTGACATTAATATCCAATTGAACTGGCTGAGGAATGACTGTTTTTCGTGTAATTTTGAACCCTAAATACTTCCAGGGTTCCTCTCGCTGCACCTTCTCAGGAGCAACTACTAGGCCAAAGGATTGTAGACTCTTTCTGGTTTTAGCTTCCAACACACCCAGTTGATCCTCAGTGGCCACAGCAAGCAAAATGTCATCTATATAATGATAGGAAAGACAGTCAGGAAATTGTATTCTTACAGGAGACAATGCTAGAGCCACAAACCACTGACAAATTGTAGGAGAGTTTTTCATTCCTTGGGGGAGAGTTTTCCATTGATAATGCTTGTAAGGTTCTGCACGATTAATAGATGGAACTGAAAATGCAAATTTTTCTCTATCTCTGGGGTCTAACCGTATTGTGAAAAAACAATCTTTCAAATCAATAATAGCAATAGGCCATCCTGCAGGAAGCATAGAAGGAGTTGGTAAACCAGGCTGTAATGCTCCCATGGTAGCCATGACTGCATTAATTTGTCTGAGATCATGCAGCAGTCTCCATTTTCCAGATTTTTTCTTTATCACAAAGACGGGTATTCCAAGGACTCTGAGATGGTTCAATGTGATCAGCATCAAGCTGCTCTTTAACAAGCTGTTGCAGGGCCAACAACTTTTCTGTAGGTAGGGGCCACTGCTTAACCCACACAGGAGTAGTCATAAGCCAAGTTAAAGCAATGGTGGGTTGTCACACCCTGCAATACAGTGACCCCAGTTAAAAATCCGTAGTGATCTTTACCCCCCACTGAGATAGAGCATCTCATCCCCACAGGGTTAAAGGTGTCACAGTGACATATGGCTTGACAGTAGCAGTTTGACCCTCAGGATTAGTAATGAGCACTGCATGTTTTGAGACAAAACTCTGAGTAGTACCTCCCAATCCCACAACTCCGGTCCCTGTCGTGACCAAAGGCCAAGAGGCCAGCCAGGAGGTCCGTGCAATGATAGTTACCTCAGCTCCCGAATCCAGAAGTCCATTTGCCTGGACAACTGATGGTAAGCTTCAAGCATTGTAGAGAGTACAGGTCATCTGTGGATGCTGCACAGAGATCGGCATTGACCAAAAGACTTGTGGTGCTCCAGTAGAACCAAATCCTCCATCCCGACGCTTACGAGGCTCTGCTTGGGGAACACAAGTCACAAAAGGTACAACTTGAGCTATTCGTGTCCCTTTAGGAATTGTCACTGGTGGATAAGGTGTGGAAACCATAGCACAGATCTGTCCTGTATTGTTAGCATCAATGACGCCAACATGAACAAAAAGTCCTGCAATTGTGCTACTAGAACAGCCGATTAACAAAGCACCTAACTCTTTTTGCACTTATGCCACAAAGATGGCCCTGACAGTCTGCAGGGCCACCCGCAACAGGCTGATCAAGCAAGGCATCGGCATCGACAACCCTTGATTCAAAGCTAAGAAGAAATGCAGCATTCCACAACAAGGATGGACAACAACACTTCACCAAGAAAAAAGTCAGAGAGTTCATATACCATCTAGAATAAGGACTCACTATGGTCCGACAGATTCATGTTACACATTCTCTTAAAATCCTGACACCCACATAAAGTATTTTTAAGTCTACGCACATATATGTCTACACAGTTTCTCTCTCTCATACAGTCTTTTTCCAGTCATGCAATAGGTGGCCACCTCAGTCATTCTTCACTCACGCACAAATTTTAAGTAGTTATTGGCTGTGTACTTTTATCAGTCTCATAACTTGAGGGAAATTTACGCCATATTTGCCAACATTAAATTGTAAATCTTGTACAACTCTCCATGCAAAAGACAAGTGCCGATCAGCTCCCCCTGAATTAGGTATAGCCTTTATGACAGGAAAGGCCAGAATATCATCCTGGGAATTTTCAACCTTTTTCGTAGAGCAAGGATACCCTATTTTATCACAGAAATCCCAATTTCCATTTAGGGTAGCCTGTTGTCGTACACCTTCCAAAAAGAGCCAGAGTGTCTAGGCAACAGAACCACTTCTGCAGGGGGCAGGACCACACCCTTTGTCTTCCCTTCTTTCCCTTTCCCGCCTTTTGCTCCCCCCTGCGTCCCCCGTTTCTCTTGAGCACTCGGCCCCCTTTTGAAGCAAAAGTGCTGCTTCGTTAAGGGAGCTTTCACCATCATTGTCGGAGGACGAGGGAGAGGGAGGGGGGGATACAGGTCGGGTTCATTCGGAGGAAAATCAATAAGAGGAGTCCAATTGTCATTGCTCTCCTTATATCGCAACTTAGCTAAGTGGTCTGCTGAGGAAGGACGATGCATAGGAGGGGGAGGAACAGCTGCAGATGGACTCGTTCCGGGGGGGGAGGGGTAAACAGGGGAGAAGACAGAGAGCCCCCCCATTGCGCCGCTCGGAACCACGGTCGCTATCCCGGCACCGCCCGGGGCCAGCGTTGCTGTAGACATGCTGCAAGGGAGAGGAGGGTTACCAGGGGAAACAAGCGCCGTGAGGGTAGAGTTACCGAAAAAGGGGAAGGGAAATCCCCACCACCACCGCGCTGCTCGAGGCTATGGTTGTCGGCAGCGCGGTGGAGAGAGGTTCACCCGCCGCCCCCGTGCCGCTTGGAATCATGGTTGCCGGCTGCACGCCGGCGCCCGGGACCGTGGCTGCTGCTGCCGGGGCCGCGCCGCCCGGAGCCTGTGCCGCCGGCAGCGCGGGCGCGGGCGTACCATAAGGAGCCGCGGTCACCGCTGCCACCGCCTCCCGGGGTCGGCGCCGCGGCCGCCGCGGGAGCCGCCAGCGCGCACGGAGTCGCCGCCGGCGCAGCCATCCCACCGGCCCCCGGGGCTACAGCCCCCGGCAGCGCGCCGGAGCGGGCAGACCCGGCACGGCGTACGGACCCGGCGCTGGGGACGCAGCCCCGCGGCACTGCTCGGAGGAGAAGCAGAAGGCTCCTTGAGGTGGAAGTTAGCCAAAGCGTCCGCAAGGTCGTCCCCCGGTCCATCAGCAGCACCTTCATGCCGGGGCCGCTGTCCTCGATCATCTTGGACATGTACTGCCGGACCGCCAGCACCGCGTTCATCTTGGCGGGGCCGCTCGGCTGCCCCCGGCCCCTGTTCTTCACGATTCCTCTCTATGATGGCATCTAATAGCACTCTGCCAATGTCCTCCCAGGCAGAAATGCTAAACGCAGTGGGCAATGCAGCCTCTCTCCCAGCCCGAAAACACCAAAGTAATAAGCGATGTAACTTAGCTTCGTCGTGTTTAAACACCACGACGCCGTAACAAAGCTTTCCAGGTGGACAAACACGCCTTTCGTTTGCACTCATGGTCTGCCCCCATAGTGACTAGGAAAAAAATCTCAGGAGCTCACCTGTGCCTTACCAAGTGCCAGATGCACTTGGGCTCTCCAAGCAACCTGTGCCTTCCAAGTGTGGCAGAAACACTTGCGCCTTCAGGTGTGAAAAACAATCGGACCCGGATCCTGCAGCACACCCGCTGCTAAACAGCTCCTGAGCACCAAAACCTCACTGCGCCTCGCCCCGCAGTCAGTTGCCTCCGGTCGCAATACCCCAGACGACACGGGTAACACTCGACAGTCTTTTCATGGTCCTCACACGGTGCACCATATGTCGTGGGGTATCTGTCGCTAGGTTTTGGTCCGTGAAGAAAAGAAGACACACACACACAAACAGAGTGATGAGACAAAGGGTGTCTGCTGCCTTTGAGCAGCAGGCAGGCTTTATTGAGCTAGCTGGCCCCTACTTTCCCACACACATAATGTAAATATATTTTTGCAAAAACACTTAGGAATTTAACACCTGCACACAGTCAACAGCTTCGTCCTTGCACTGTTATCCTTTTCTAGCTAACTCCCTAAAACTCAAGGCTGCGTCCATGGGAACATTTAATTAGGCTCACTGTTCTTCATGGGAAAGGCCTCACACCCTGCAATATTTCAAGCTCTTCAAGTTCCAGGGGTCCCGGGGGCTCCGTGGACTTGCCACCTCCCCCCACAAGCATCATGTCATCATCATGGCTAGGCTTCGCGAACGAAGATTTGGGAAGGGCTCTACCCACGTTTGTTACAAGCGCGTTGGTGGCTAAAAAGGCCAATACGAGATAGCCCCACAAGCAATTGAATTGCTAACTGGATTGATTTGCTGACTGGTATTCTTGTATTGCAAATGTGAAGAGAAACTGGTTAATGTAAACACTTTCACGAGATTTGTTTATATGGAAATTTTCAGAGTTGTTTCAGTGCTCGTCTAGTTTTTTAGAAGACTGATCTTGGTCTGTATATCAGATAACTACAGGTGCAATGCTGTACTGACTTACAGAGGGTATTGCTTGGGACACAGTAATGCCCTAACACAGCCTGGATTATCTATATAGCTCAGCGTGCAAGCAGTGTGCTGCTTTCCATAGAATCATAGAATTGTTTAGGTTGGAAAAGCCCTCTAAGACCGTTGAGTTCAACCATTGACCCAGCACTGTCAAGCCCACTGCTAAACCATGTCCCCAAGTGCCACATCTACATGTCTTTTAAATCCCTCCAGATATGGTGACTCCAGCACTTCCCATATATACTTTATCCATACATACCTCCAAGTTTTAGCTATGGGGTTTTCCCTTGTGTTGGCTTTACCCAGGTTGACAGCATGCACAGAGCTACTCAGCACAGCTCAGGAGCTGCACGACAACTTGTAAAGCCACATCAATACCTCTAAGTTAATAACTTTATTTGGGGGGAGTTTTCATATTCCTTTATCCTTTAAGTTTTTAGCAGCTCTAAATTCATTCACCTTTACCTAGGAAATTTTATTGGGGTTATGCGGATGGAAGATTGTTCTCATAAGAATTCTTAGTCCTAACATGCTCTTTTGATTTGTTACTGTTTACAGGCAGTTGAGATCAAATTATTGATACAGTTTTTGTTTTGTTCTGTTTTTTTAAACTGCAAATTTCTATGAATGTTATTTTGGTTGACTTTGTTACACATCATCAGTAACTAGTAATGTATTTCATTGAAAACTGTTATGCATGTATCATTATAAAATTTTAAAAGAACTTAATGTCAAAAGTAGCACAAAAAGCTGTATTTTCTCTAGATGTGTATGTTAATAGAATGACTTATTGTTTCCCAGAAACTTGTTTCCACTAGCAGTACTCATATAACTGAGTTTAAATTTGGTTCCTGTGAACATTCTGGTAAGAGGAAAATGATACGAAAAAGAAGGGCTGGTTAATGGCACAATGATCTCAGTATGTGACTATAAAATGAAAACTGGCTTTTTTAAAAAATAATTTATATAATTTGGTTTAATGTTCTGTGGAATAATACAGGATATGCTGCTGTTGCTGGTAAGTTTTTTAAATACTTTTTTAAACAGTTTTTTTAATATCCTTTAATAAAAAAAGATAGTGAAATGCTATAAATCTAAGTGTCACGGTTTAAACATCCACAGAAGTGAAGCTAGAATGTCAATAGACACTCCTCAGCTAATGAACTGTGGTATCAAGTTGCTGTTTAATAGAACATGCTGAATTGAGCTGATTTTGCTGTCTACATCCAAATTTTCCCTAGCAAAGAGAAATACTCACCTGAAGCAGGACAGTTTTAAACCAGTTTGTCCATAATCACAATCAGTAGTTCAGAAAAAACAGATTTTGGTCTCTCCTCTGCCTGTTGGTACATTGCTTTGGGGAGAGGCAGTTTCCATCGCTGCTGGGCAGCGTCTCACTGCTGTGTATAGCAGTGCCTCTCGACTCCCATGGAAAGGAGAAGTGTTCAGCTGAATGTCTGGAGCTGTCTCCCCTCAAGAGAAGCAGCAGCTCCCTGGCATGCTGTCTCTGCCGGGCCTCCAGAAACCCAAAGGGAGCCAGGGTTCCCATGGGGCTCCTGTAGGTCTTCCAAGTAGTTTTTCCTTCCTTAGAAGGTGGAGATGTTGTTCAAAATAAGTGACAACTACCACATTCTTCTATGCTGAAAGCTATTTAGAAACTTTGCTAAGAATATGGGCTAAAAACAATAGAATCATAGAACAGTTTGGTTTGGAAGGGACCTTTAAAGGGGATCTAGTCCAACCCCCCTGCCATGGACAGGGACGCCTTCAACTAGACCAGGTTGTTCAGAGCCCCATCCAACTTGACCTTGAATGTTTCCAGGGATGGGGCATTCCACCTTTATGCCAGTGAACAAAACCTGGAAGTTTGAGGTGCAGGGTTTGAAACACTTGAATTGTCAGTACATTAGTTTCAGAGAAGACACTGTAGCTGCCTTGCAGCAGCTCCTATGATCGCATTCCTTCTTAAGAGTAGAAGCCATTTGGATGAACAGAATAGCTTTATGAAAAAAGATTAGAATTTTGTGCAGGTACAGGGGTCTTACTGGAGCTCACGTGGGAGGACAACCTGAGCTTTTTTGGCACAACAGAAGCTTCATGAGACCCTATTAAGGGTTATAACCATCGGTGATAAGAGACTGTAGTTGGTTGACCCTGGCTAAATGCCAGGAACCCACTAAAGCCACTCTCTCCCTCCCCTCTGCAACTGGACAGAGGAGAGAAAATACAATGAAGGATTAATGAGTTAAGAGCAGGGAGAGGTCACTTACTGATCACCATTACGGGCAAAACAGATTTAAAGTGGAGATATTAATAAAATTTATTACTAACAGGATCAGAGCAAAAGAGCGAGAAGTAAAATAATCTTAAAAACACCTTCCCCCCACCCCTCCTTCCTTCCCAGGCTCTACCTCCTCCCCCCCAGCAGTGCAGGGACACGAGGAATGGGAGTTACGGACAGTTGTTGTTTCTGCTGCTGCTCAGAGAGAGGAGTCTTTTCCCTGCTCCTGTGGGGTCTCTCCCACGGGAGACAGTCCTTCACGAACCTCTCCGCCCTGAGTCCATCCCACGGGCAACAGTTCTTCTTCACAAAACTGCTGTCCTGTGGGTCACTTCTCCATGGGGTGCAGTCCTTCAGGAACAAGTTGTTCCAGCGTGGGTCCCCCACAGGGCCACAAGTCCTACCAGGGAAACCTGCTCCAGCATGGAGTCCCCTCTCCACGGGCTGCAGGTCCCTGCCAGGACCCTGTTCCAGCATGGGCCTCCCACAGGGTCACAGCCTCCTTCAGGCATCCACCTGCTCCAGTGTGGTCTCCTCTATGGGCTGCAGGTGGATCTCTGCACCCTGATGGTCTTCCATGGGCTGCAGGGGGACAGCCTGCTCCACCATGGTCTTCACCATGGGCTGCAGGAGAACTTCAGCTCTGGCACCTGGAGCACCTCCTCCCCCTCCTTCTCCACTGACCTTAGTGTCTACATTATTGTTCATATGTTCTCACTCTGCTGTTCCCTGGCTGCAATTTTCATCTGCGCAATAACTTTCTTTCCCTTCTTAAATATGTTATCACAGAGGCATTACTATCATTCCTAATTGGCTCGGCCTTGGCCAGTGGCAGGAAGCCCATCCTGGAGCTGGCTGGCATTGGCTCCACCAGACATAGGGGAAGCTTCTAGCAGCTTCGAACAGAAGCCACACATGTAACCCCCCCCAAAACCTGGCCACAGAAACCCAATACAGAGTCATGGATGATTTCTGTTTCCTCTGTACTGTGGTGTCCGTATAAAATATTTCACCAAGATTTTTATAAATTTAACAAATACCTGGATGGTAAATGTATTTGTTAAAGATTGGTTTTTTATTTCTATATTTCAGATAACGTGGCCTTTTCATCATCAAATCCACATGCTTTCCAGATTAATTTTAACAGTTTATACACAGCTTTGAGTGAGTAGCAGAAATCCAATCAAGCAACTCTTCTGTTATACATGTTTCTGCATCAAAATGTCAACGTACGGATGTATGTGTTGGCATGAATAGACAGAAAATCTTGTAAGTATTGATCTGTTTGCCTTATACTCATCACAAGGGGTTGGTCCTTGTACGACCCCAGCCACGGAAGCCACAAGCTTAACCAGGAGTATTACTTTTTAAAAACAATATTCAAGACTCCAAAAGTTCACCCACCGAACTTTTGCAGAGCCTTTGGTTCTTTAATACCTTGAGATTGTGTAAAGAGAGAATTCTCCACACATTTTCCCAGGAGATACTTTTAATTTTAGGTGAAATATGGGAGAAAATAAGGATCTTGGCAAAAGTTTAAAAGGGATAACATACAACCAAAACAAAGCATTCCACAAAGCACTGACCCAGCACACGCCCAACCCACACAACTTAGCAGAATCCAACCCACTGGTTTTAAGTTACCCAAAATATTAAGAAAAGAGATTTAGAGAGTAAAGAAAGAAAGAGATTGAAAGAAGGAAAGGGAGTAAAGAAAGAGAAGAAGAGAAAAGAGATTAAGAGAAGATATTAAGAGAAAAATAGCTACCACGAAAGAGTCCTATGGAAGCCCAGCTTCACATGGTGGTGGCAGGCCCCAGAAGAGCAAGAGAAAATGGAGATCATGTGCTCCTGTATTTATGTGCTTTGGCCACCTGTGGTCACCCCTCCCAGGTAGGACTTCTGGCTCACTGGCCACTCAGTGCCTTCAGGTTGGAGTGAGGGGTGGTGTAGCCAATCAGAGGCTGAGTTAGGTGTTCCAAAGGGCGTGATGTGGGTGGGCTCCCAGGCTGCCCTGTTGATTGACAGCTGCTCTGGGGCTGCCATGTGGACTCTGTGAGGCTGCAGGCCTGCTATGTGAGTTCAGGGGCTGCCATGTGTGCTCCGGCCTGGCTCTGCACACCCCCCCCAAGTTAGTTCCAACCCAAAAATTACATACTGATCTAGTGCCTCACAGTCCTGAAAGCTTGGGTGTCACCAGCTGCTGGTGTCCCCTGTTCTGCGGTGGGGGCAGTAGGTTCTGGCTCACTTATTCACCAGTTCTAGCTCCCTTATTAATTTTTTTTATGTCATCTCAGGAATGTGATGCTAAACATGTCACTGCAGTAAAAGATAGTACTGATAAAGCTACCAGACTCTTTGATTCCCTCTTTCTCAGTGTCACTATTAGTCTGATTCAGGTCAAACCTGCTGACCTCTGGGCATGGTGTAAAGAAACTGGTAGCAGATATCATTCTATTCATTACATTATTTTTCCTTTTTAGATATTCAGGGATAATAGTCAACAAAATGAGCCATACCTTGACTAACACGCCAAATGTCTTATGGGGTTGACCTGAGGCTGAAACTCCTTAAGGAACAGCTCATGGATTTTATAGAAATGCAACTGTAGTGACTTTTTAGCTACTTTAAATAGGATTGTGGTTAATGACCAATATAACAGACACATGGTAGAATTTTTGTAGGTTATAAATGAGCTTATACTCCCCACTTTAGTAATGTCACAAACCACTTTAGCAAATCTTACTTATTAAAAAACATTCCTTTAATAAGAAAATGTCTGTCTAGGGAAATTGGTAACAGAATGGAGAACCCTTTCCATTTTAATATTTGAAATCTTGCCAGATAATTAATTAGATCCTTTGCCTGTTTGATGGCAGATATGGAATGAGTTTGGTTTTGGTCCAAATTCTAACAGATGCATTGCCAAAATCAGAGTTGATAGATGCCACTGTTGGCAAAATCAAGTGAGATGGTTGATATTGAAGAAGATTGATATTGGTTGATATTGATATTGCAGAAGAGGAGGCTCAGGGGAGACCTCATCACTCTCTACAACTACCTGAAAGGAGGTCATAGCCAGGTGGGGGTTGGTCTCTTCTCCCAGGCAACCAGCAGTAGGACAAGAGGGCATGGTCTTAAGCTCTGCCAGGGGAGGTTTAGGTTGAATATTAGGAAGAAATTTTTTACAGAGAGAGTAATCAGACATTGGAATGGGCTGCCCAGGGAAGTGGTGGATTCACCGTCCCTGGAGGTTTTTAAGATGAGACTGAATGTGGCACTTAGTGCCATGGTCTAGTAACCACGGCAGTGTTGGATCAAGGGTTGGACTTGATGATCTCGGAGGTCTTTTCCAACCCTGTTGATTTCATGATTCTATGATTTAAGACTGAACTCCTGCGTAGTCCGCTGCAGATTATCTAGGGGAGGTCTGAGTAATTTTGCATGAATTCTGTGAAGCAATGGTCATATTTAATTTTTTGGGCTGTTAGTATGTGATATGATGAGTTTCACAGCTGCTAACCATAACAATTTATCTTAAGAGAAATAAAGATTAGGTGTGTGCATTGTTTTAAAATTATGATGTCTGATATACTGTAAAACTTCCAGAAAACGCATGAGGGGTGTGTGTGTCAAAACAACTCCAGATACAGGTACTCAGATGCTCTGCAATGTGGGATATTTTCATATATTATCATCTAAAAAAACATCAGAAAATCCCAGAAATCTTTAGCAACATTAAACACTTTGTGTAAAAAGCTGAGACCATTGAGAAAAGAACCACTGAGAAGTCAGCAGTATGTTTGATTTATTTATTTATTAATACCAAAATTTGAAACTGTCTGCTCTTATCTTGCTCTTCATGCATACTGTTGCTTTTTGTGATCCCTATTGGCACATTACTGACATCTTTGTCCAATCCTCTTGTTTTTAGTGGACTAGTAGATAAGTGTATTCGTGCTTAATTAGACGCTGCTATTTTTTGACTGTTTTTGTCCCAGCCACCTGTGAGAGTCTGTTCTTTTCCTGCCAAGTTATGTGAAAACAAGCACTGATAAACGAGAACTTCGTCCTTGAATGTGGAGTATTTACAGGATAATGGACACTTCGTGAACAATCCGTACGACCAGCTCTGAGGAGCAGTAGGCCTCACTTGACATAACTTTGGAGGTTATTAAAAGAATAGTTTATAGTTGCAAGTTATGTGAAACTGTGTGTACATGACCGATAAAGAGAAAGCTGGAAAGTCCCCTGGAAAGTCCCTAAGGCGGATCAGTAGGAGGGACTTTGGGCGGCATGAATGACGTCAGGACACGTGGACAGGGCATCGGGACCAATGAACTAAAGGCATGAAGCGCGTGCACAGACTGAGCTATCCAATCGCTTTGTTGTAATCACATACCCGGAAGGAGCTGACTGTATAAAAGCTAAGCCGTTTAAATAATAAACTGAACATCGTTTGATCATATTGATTGTCTGTGCGTTGTTTCTGAACTCCTGCTGCCGCACTTGAAGGAAGCATCTTGTATAAACTGAAATTAATTGGTGACTGGCTATTGGCCAATGGCCCTCCAAGGACATTTGAAGGAGAAAGTGAAGAGGAGGATGAAGTAAGCCCCCAGACTCATTTAGGAAAGACCCCCGATGTGTAGCATGCAGGCGCAGGGGGTTTTCCAATGTACTCACACGTGCAGAAGGGGCACCACTTACATAATGAGGGGAGAGACCGAAGGCCTCTAGTTGGGCGGTGCTGGCCACACCTGCCCAGGTAGATGTCATAGGTTAATTGTATAAAAAGCAGATAGCTCTTGCTGGGAGGGGACTTAAGCTTCACATGGAGGACAGTGTTGCCTTTGTGGGGACGCCTGCCATTTTGTGAGCCTGTTGATGCTCCAGGGATGCAGCTTCTGCTATGGGTAATTCTAAGCATTCTGGGGGCAGTAAGACAACCTCATAAATAATGCCTGAGTGAGTGGGGGGTTGTCTTGGGGGCTTGTTTCCCTTCTCTTTCCTGTCTCTCGGCTTCTTGTTTTGTTGGCTACTTCTTTGTAATAAATATTGTTTTGTTGAGCTTTCAACAGTGTGCTGGTTTCAGTTTCGGCATTCTCCCTGCTACAGTGAGGATGAGCAGCAGCCAACTGAGAAGAGCACTTTCAAGTGCTTAGTAACTCAGGCTAAACTGGACCAAAAAAGGATTGGGGGAGTAGGAGGGTTACTGGAAAAAGAAATGGTGGTCTCCCAATTACAACCCTGCAGTGAAAAAGGCTAATTCAGTCTTGGGCTTGTAAATGAGACAAAGGGGCAGGAGTAAAGGAGCTGGTTGTTCCTTCCCTATATGGCAAGAGTGGTGCTAATACACTGCATGCTATTCTGATGGTGTACTACCATGCTTTATAAAATATTTACAGGCTATTGAAAAATTGAGAGAGTGTAGAGAAACTGGTTTTTTTGCTTTAAAATTAACAATAAAACTGTGAAAGGCTCAGAAAGCTAACAGCTCAGACTGAAGAGCTTGAGAAGCATGAGGATGTGTATGCGCCTTCACAAGGGGAAAGCCTTGAACAAAGAGGACTCTCCACTTACAGAGATGTGTGGTAAGAACTAAAGCCTGGAGGTTGAATCCCACGACTTAGAGATATGGGAACAAAACAGTTAAGGTAATTCAGAGGCAAAACAGTGCACTCTATGGGTATCTTCGAATGAGTGTGGATGACTTTTTGGCGGCATATGGCATAAGTCAGTGATCTCTTTATTCAGAGACAGTTGGGTAAATGAAGTATAAGGGTATATGCTGTATGAGAGATCACATCCACAGTCAGCTGAGCGCTCATCTTAAACTTTTAGTGGTTTTGCAGTTTCACTGCACTCAGTGCATCACATTTGTTGTGTTTTCCCCTATTTTAGTTCTTCTTGGTCTTGGTACCCAGGAAGCATCACCAGCAGATGTTCTGTGACATTTCCTAGGGATTTTTGAAATGTATTTTTGCTCTCTTGTAACTTCAGTTTAATTTGTAAATTGATTCAGGTTTTTTTTCTTAACTGTTATAATAGATAATGTCTCAACTTACTTCATAATTTATATATGAATCTACCTCTATCAGTTAAATACCTTCATCTTCTGTTGGGCTTTATAATGCTTTATCATTAGTAAGGCAGTGCATCTTTTTTGCCCTTATAATAAGTCTGCTTGTCAGAATGAATGGGATATTTGTGTGTTCTTCCATAATTCATAATTGTGTAATTTTATAAAATGCTTGGGTTAAATATCTGATGCTGTTAGGGATGTTCACATATGGAATTTGGCTATCTTATTAAAGGTACTTGCAAGGATCCTCCAGGTAGTGGTTGGACTGGTGAAATAGAGGGCAATTAGCAAATTTTTTTATAAGCATAATGTTGTGGTCCTTGGATGGGAGAATGTTGAGCCTTTTTCTATTTGAAAGAGCAGGTTAAAATACCAGTGAGATTGCTGCTTATAAAAAATAAGCTATTTCTATTGAATGTGTTTACTCTGGACTGAAATAATGTATATGATGATATATTTTTATCAATTGATGGTACAGCAATATTTTTTCCTGTGGTATAAATTTGACTTAAACCGGTTACTCGTGTGACTACATGGTCTTGTATTTTTACATATAGTAAATACAAGGTATTTTAAAGCTCTTTACTGGGGAAACTGTTCTTGACCTTGGACTGAATATAGCACCTGCAATTTTCAGTGTCTGTTTTTACCTGCCCCTTGTTTTAGGGATTAAAATTAACTTTGTAATGGTGGCTGTGTCTTGACAATTAAAAGCTGCTCCTGATGGAGGAGTGTCAATAGTAGTCCAGTAATGATAGTTTAATGACTATGAATAAAAGAGCTAGTAATAAAAAAAGAAGTGGTGGTTGTCTTCTAAATATGTGGCTGTACAATGCCATTGCATAAGGAGATAGATATAAAAGTTTGAATGTATGTACATGTAGTAGTTTAGTCTAGGCCTTCCTTGGTGACCAGTTTGTAACCAAGGAAGTGGCCAGATTACCCGGTATTCCCTACGATTTTTACCTAAGCCAGGGGTATAAGAAGAAAGGGGGAGAGGCTTTCGGTCTCTCTTTCCTTCTGGTGGCTTTGGAGGTGCAGGTTTCCCTGCTGTTGAGTCTGTCATGTTGGGGAGTGAGGCCTGGTAAGGTCTTGCCGACCTTGGGAGGCGGAGGTTGCCAGCGGTCGTTCCAGCGCAACTTTCTGTTGTCCCAAGGAGAGTAGTAAGATATTCTTTTGCTAATTCTTTTAGTTGCTAGATCTTGGGCTATTGATTGTGTATATTTTATTTTGGTTTTGTTCTTTTATTTCCTTCCCCCTCCCCTTTCCCTTTTCCTTTTGAAATTGTACACATATTTCAATTGTATATAAATGTAATATAAGTGTAAATATTTTTATATATATTGCTTTAGCTGCCTCTCTCTTGTTTCGGTTCTCTTGGTTTTTTTCTTTTCCCTTGGTTTTAGGGGTGGGGGCAGCTCTTGCGGTGAGGTTTGGAGACTTGGCAGGGAGCCAGCTTCAAACCACCTCACCTTATCTGGTGTTTCCGCCCGGTTTGTTTTGGTTTGCCAGGACTATTGTGGGAACAAAGTCTGGGAAGGGAGCCAAGTTGGTGTAAACATTGACCATTGTTTGGGAACACTACTGGGAGAGCTGCCAAGAGGCTTTTGTTTATATAAACATAACTTTGTTTGGGAACAAAGGGAAAGAATATATAAACATGGCCTTTTTATTCATTTTTTTGGTCATCCTGGCCATTTTTATACATATTTCTGGGTATCCAGTGAAAACTAACCTGGAAGGCATCTACCAATTCTTACCTTTCCTCAATTGTGACATCAAGGGCCTAGTAACAGAGGTCCCTAGGATTAGAATTGGCCCCAATCCTTACCTATTTGGGGTTTCTGGGGTTATATGTATATAGTATTCTCACTGTATATATCTGTTTTATATGTAAAATATATATTTTTTGCTATAGCTTTGGCTGTTTGGTGTTTTTTCTTCCCTCTCTGGGAAGCAGGCTCTGTTGTAGAGTTTTGGGGACTTGGCGGCAAGCCAGCTCGAAACTTGCACAGAATTTTTTGTGCCCTGACTCGGATATTTTGGTTATTCTGGTTTTGTTTTGATAAACATTGTCCAGGAAGACAACCAAGCTCGGTGTTATTTTGTAAACAAATCTATTGTTTTGGGAACAGGTCTGGGAACACCGCCAGAGTCCAGGAAGACTGCCAAGTGCAGTCTTTGTTTACAAAACAACTACTGGGAAAGCAGCCAAGAAAACTTTGTTTATATAAACAAGGGTTTTTTTGGGAACACAGAGAAAGAATAAAGGTAAACAGTGGGAAGTACTAGCTCTACCTTCTTCAGCCACTACCACAGGAGCTCTGTTGGTGGCTCTAACAATGACCCCGAAATTGGTCCCATAGCACAAGGGTTCTCCTTTTAAAGGCCATTCTACCCATTTTCTTTCTGATTTTGGCAATGTTTGTACCTGTCCTGGGCTATCCCATAGGGAAACATCCAGGCCCAGAGGATGAATGTTACCAATACTTTTCTTTTCTTAATTTCGACATCAAAGGCCTGGTAAAGGAGATCCCCATGGTTACAATTGGCTCCAATTATTATCTAAATTCTGTTGCAACAATACTGCTATTGATGAAGGTAATGGAACTGCTACTTAAAATTGGAAGAATGGTGTTGTATTACTTTCCCTGTTGTAGGAAAGATCGCACCTCAAAGGGACTCGCTGGAACTTTGGAAAGGGCTGCGGACAGACCAGTCCCCGGGTGGCATGGAGCCTGGGTAGATTTCGGTAAATTAGTAAGATGTGTGTCACCTCCCATTAATTGGGAGTTCACGCCAGAACAGATGTTTGATTCTGGTGAGATGGCCCGCTGTTTAACAGAAGGGTGTTTTTCCTACAAGGATCCAAATATGCGATTCTCCACTTTGTGCTGGGGCCTGGCTAGTGCTTATCGAGCTGCCGTAGACTACCTTCAAAAAGTTAAGGCCGGGACAGGAGCTCAAACTATGCCACCCGAGACCGGTGATGTTCCCATTGAGTCCACAGGAAGTGAGGCCAAAACACAAAGTCAGTGCCATTTCAACTAAGTCCACTAGAACTGGGACTCAAGCTAAAAACCGGAAAGTCATTGTTGCCCCTATTAAGAAGAAGAAGACGTGGGTAAGGGAGATCGTAGAACTTACAGACCCATCTCCACGACTGGAACACACGGAAGAAGAAGAAGAAAGAGGAGAAGAAGAAGAAAGAGCAGAAGAACCTATCCAATCCACGTAGGAAGTAGCAGACGAAGGAGTGGCAGCAATGGACAAAGGAGCGGCAGCGACCGATGAAGGAGTGGCTACGAGTGAGGAAGGAGCGACAGCAACGGACAACTGCGAGAGAGGAAGAAGTGGCTGTGACTGAGGAAGGAGCCGACTGCAAGAGAAGAAGCAGTTGCCAGAGAGGAAGAAACGGTTGCAAGAGAAGGGGTGCGCCCAAAAGAACTAGGGGCGCGTCCAAAGGAAAGTAGAGCAGTATCAAGAGAAAAAAAGGCAACAGTACAAACGACCCGTGGTATACTGTCACTTGATGATTTATATCCTGACTACACATTCAGTGTTTTGAAAGACACAAAGAAGGGGCTGTCCTGGTTAGAACGGCTGGGGCCAATTCATCACTGGATGAGTGTAACCCAAAACTGTGTATTCTATAGCCTCCATGCCATTTCCCAAAAACTGTTGTCAGTAGAGGCCTGCAAGGTGGGAAGATGTTCCTGTACCCTTCTATGGAATTCCCCGCTCTGATACCCTTTTATGGAATTCCCCACTCTGATACCCTTATATGGAATTCCCCGCTCTGATACCCTTTTATGGAGGAGGGACTGAGCATCCGCATGCCCTTTTATGGAATTCCCTACTCTGAGGGAGGGACTGAGCACTCCCGCCTGAACTGGAGAGTATATAACTGGGAGTTTCAGAACCTTGCCACCTCTCGTGGGATCCAGAGGAAGATTGCAGACCACTGCCTTCAACTAGACTGCAGACCACTACCTTCAACCAGACTGGGACCACCACCCTCGACTGGACTGCAATCACCACTTCTGACCAGACTGCAGCAGCTCTCCCACCAGCAGGTTTATCCCCTCTCCCTTTCCTTTGGACTCGGGGGGTGGGCCAAGGTACACCACTTTTGTTCATACCCCAGGGTGCTGGGTTATACATTTGGGTTTTGTGGGTTAAAACCAATTGTCTGCCTGTATAATTGTACTTATTGCATTATTTTAATAAATTGTTATTCTGACTTATAAATCTCTCTTTTGAACTGAGTTCATTTTCCCTTGCTGGTTAACTTTTAAACCAGCACAGGGGCCGAAGCGTTCCCCTCAACCCGAGGGAGAATTATCCCTGCCCCTCCAGACCCAACGTTCTCTTGGAGGTGTGGATGATTGGATGAGGCCCTTATCTCGGCCCGAAAGACTACTCGCTACCTCCACCCACTGAGTGTGGCGAACGACATAGAAGTCCATCTCCACAGCATGAACAACGTAGAAGTCCATCTCCAAGGTGTGAACGACATAGAAGCTCATCCCCGTGGCATGCCCAGTCCCCACCTCCATGTGAGAGATACAGAGAGGAGGCGGGAACGGTTCCATGTAAGAGCGGAAGAGTAAAGAGGGAGGTGGAAAAGATTCTATGCAGGAGAGATGGACAGGAAATAATGCGAGAAAGCGAAATTACACAATCACTGACCACAAGAGAGCTTCGAGATTTACGAAGAGATTACATTCGCTTGCCTGGTGAACGAATCCTCACCTGGCTGGTGCGATGCTGGGACAATGGGGCTAATAGTCACGTGATTGAAGGTGATGAAGCATGACAATTGGGATCCATTGCCCGAGACCCTGTGATAGAACAAGAAATGGGAAGGGAGAGAATGGCATCCAGTCTTTGACTCCAAATCCTCCACACTGTGAGGGCGAGATACCCATTTAAGGAGTCTCTGATGAGCTCTCCAAGAAAGTGGAACACTGTGGAAGAAGGCATCCAATACCTACAGGAATTGGCCATGCTGGAGATCATCTACTCTGATCCAGACTATTATGACATCCAAGTTCCCGAGAGTGTTCCCTGCATGCAACCGATGTGGAAAAAGGTAATTAAAGGTGCCCCTAAACCATATACCTACTGCTTGATAACCGCATATCATCCAAAGATGGATGAACCAAGCATGGACACCATGTGTTCTTGGATAAGGAGCATAGAGGAAAATCTGGAAGACTCCCCCCATCCCCTATACCGACACACCTATGATAGGGAAAGAATGGAGACAGATTATGAATACTCCAGATATGAGGATGACCCTAGAGACAGAGATGGCAGATGTTATAGAGATTACAGAGAAAGACCAATGGAACGATGACAGCAGGATCGACAAAGACGACCTCGACCTAGACCTCGATCCTGGTCTCAATCTTGCTCACAATCTCCATCATTCACACGCCGAAGGAAAGAAAACCCTAAGCGTTGGTCACGTAACCAACTATGGACATACCTTCGTAGCAAGGGAGAAAACACGAAGAAGTGGGATGGTGAACCCACTTCCAAGCTCGAAGCTAGAGTGAGGGAGCTGAAACAAAAGGACACTGAAAAGAAAGTTGTTTAAGTAGTAGATACAGACTTCTTAGAAAAGAAACTGCGATCGCCGAAGCACAAGAAGATGGAGGTCCCCTTTGACGATGACAAAAAGGCCTCCAAGAAACTAAAGTCAAAGTCCGACGACGAATGCTCTGATCAAGACCAGTAGAGGGGCCCTGCCTTTTGCCAGGAGAAGGAAAGGGACCAAGAAGATAATCGGGTTTACTGGGCTGTGTGGGTTCAATGACCTGGCACATCGGATCCTCAGAGATACCGGGCCTTGATAGATACTGGAGCCCAGTGTACTTTAATGCCATCGGAGCATAAGAGTTCCTAGACCGTTTCTATTTCTGGAGTGACAGGAGGGTCTCAAGAATTGTCAGTGATAGAGGCCAACATAAGCTTGATGGGAGACCAATGGGAAAAGCATTCCATTGTGACGGGGCCAGAAGCCCCTTGCATTCTCGGCATGGACTACCTAAGGAGAGGATACTTCAAGGACCTGAAGGGCTACCGGTGGGCTTTTGGTGTAGCCACGGTGATCGAAGAGGAGTCCAAGCAATTGTCTGCCCTTCCTGGCCTCTCAGAAGACCCTTCCATAGTGGGACTACTGCGAGTCAAAGATCAAGAAGTACCAATAGCCACGACAACCATACACAGACGACAGTATCGGACGAACCGAGATGCTGTAATCCCCATCCACAAGATGATTCAGAAGTTGGAGAACCAAGGGGTGATCAGCAGAACCCATTCACCCTTCAACAGCCCTATCTGGCCTGTACGTAAGTCCGATGGAGAATGGAGACTGACTGTAGACTATCATGGCTTAAATGAAGTCATGCCACCGTTGAGTGCTGCCGTGCCAGATATGTTGGAGCTCCAGTACGAGCTAGAGTCCAAGACAGCAAAGTGGTACACCACCATCGACATTGCCAACGTGTTTTTCTCCATTCCCTTAGCGGCAGAGTGCAGGCCACAGTTTGCTTTCACCTGGAGGGCCGTTCAATACACTTGGAATCGACTGCCCCAGGGGTGGAAGCACAGTCCAACCATTTGTCATGGACTGATTCAGGCCACACTAGAGAAGGGTAAGGCTCCAGAACACATCCAGTACATCGATGACATCATTGTATGGGGGGACACAGCAGAAGAAGTTTTCAAGAAAGGACAAAAGATCATCCAGATTCTCCTCGAAGCTGGTTGCGCCATCAAGAAGAGTAAGGTCAGGGGACCTGCCTGAGAGATCCAGTTCCTAGGGGTGAAATGGCAACATGGATGACGCCAGATACCAACAGATGTAATCAACAAGATTGTAGCAATGGTTCCACTGACAAACAAGAAAGAAACCCAAGCTTTTCTGGGAGCCATAGGCTTCTGGAGGCTGCACATCCCAGAGTACAGCCAGATTGTGAGCCCTCTTTACTTTGTGACCTGTAAAAAGAACAATTTCCACTGAGGTCCTGAACAACAGCAAGCTTTCAGGCAGATCAAGCAAGAGATGGCACATGCCGTGGCTCTTGGACCAGTCAGGACGGGACCAGATGTAAAGAATGTACTCTACACTGCAGTTGGAGATAAAGGTCCCTCCTGGAGCCTCTGGCAAAAGGTGCCTGGCGAGATGTGAGGGCAACCACTGGGTTTCTGGAGCCGAAGCTACAGAGGTTCTGAGGCCAATTACACCCCTGCGGAGAAGGAAATCTTAGCGGCGTATGAAGGTATACGAACAGCTTCAGAGGTAATTGGTACTGAAGCACAGCTCTTCCTGGCACCCCGATTACCAGTGTTGAGCTGGATGTTCAAAGGGAAGGTGCCCTCTACGCATCATGCCACCGATGCCACATGGAGCAAGTGGATTGCTTTGATTACGCAACGTGTCCGAATCGGGAACTCGAATCGCCCTGGCATTTTGGAAATCATAACCAATTGGCCTGAAGGTGGGAACTTCAGTCTGGCAGATGAGGAAGAAGAAGAGCCAGTGAGTTGAGCTGAAGAAACTCCGCCATATGATCAGCTGCCAGATGAAGAAAGACGCTATGCCCTTTTCACTGATGGTTCCTGCCATATTGTAGGGAGGAGCCAGAAGTGGAAAGCAGCTGTATGGAGTCCCACCCGACGAGTGGTGGAAGCCACTGAAGGTAAAGGCAAATCCAGTCAGTTTGCGGAACTCAAAGCTGTCCAATTGGCCCTAGATATCGCAGAGATAGAAGGATGGCCAAGGCTCTACCTCTACACCAATTCGTGGATAATAGCCAATGCCCTATGGGGATGGCTACACCGGTGGAAAAAGATGAATTGGAGGCATAGAGGAAAACCCATCTGGGCTGCTGATCTGCGGCAAGACATTGCTGCCAGAATGAAGAAACTGAATGTGAGAGTCTGCCATGTAGATGCCCATGTACCCAAGAGTTGAGCTAATGAGGAACATGCTAATAACAGACAGGCAGACCAAGCTGCACAGGTCAAAGTATCACAAGTAGACCTAGACTGGCAGCAGAAGGGAGAATTGTTCCTAGCTCAATGGGCCCATGATACTTCAGGTCATCAGGGCCGAGACGCCACTTATAGATGGGCACGAGACCGAGGGGTGGATTTAACCATGGATACTATTTCTCAAGTTATCCATGACTGTGAAACCTGTGCTGCTATTAAGCAGGCAAAAAGGTTGAAGCTCCTGTGGTATGGTGGATGCTGGGAGAAGTGTAAGTATGGGGAAGCCTGGCAGGTTGATTACATCACATTGCCACAGACCGGCCAAGGTAAACGCTATGTGCTTACCATGGTGGAAGCAACCACAGGATGGTTAGAGACATTCGGTACCACATGCAACAGCCCAAAATACTATTCTGGGTCTTGAGAAGCAGGTCCTGTGGAGACATGGCACTTCAGAGCTAATTGAGTCAGACAATGGGACTCATTTCAAGAACAGTCTAGTGGCCACTTGGGCACAGGAGCATGGTATTGAATGGGTATATCACATTCCATATCATGCACCCGCTGCAGGAAAAGTAGAAAGGTGTAATGGACTGTTGAAGACAACTCTAAAGGCACTAGGTGGGGGAACTTAAAAAAATTGGGATAAGCACTTAGCCAAGGCCACCTGGCTAGTTAATACTGGAGGCTCTGTCAATTGAGCTGCTCCTGCCCAAGCAGAATCCCTCCACACTGTAGATGGAGACAAAGTTCCAGTGATCCATCTGAGAGATATGTTAGGTAAGGCCGTTTGGATCACTCCTCCTTGTTTTCGCTCAAGGGCCCGGAAATACCTGGTGGGTTATGAGGAAGGATGGAGAGATCCAATGTGTGCCTCAAGGAAACCTAACCCTGGGGAAAAACTAATTCTGTGCCTTGAGTTGTATTTTACAGGAGACTAGACACCAGAGGAGAAAGACCTGGACAAAACGGATGTCGGTATCCAATGACGAGACAACCCAGACCAGTGAACCAGACCTAAACCAGAACTGTGATTGTGACTAAAGGGCCAAGGATCCAAACCGAGCTGCTGTTGTTGCTGATCTTCAACGACAGACGACAGCCTTCGAAAAATTAACATGGACTATATATATATATATATATGTATATGCACGGGATATAGACGAACACAATATACAGGTGTTATGTAAAGAAATAGTATGGAATAAGGGGTGGAGAATGTGATAGATTTCACCCTAGGCCTTCCTGGAGACCAACTTGTAACCAGGAAGGAACTAGGGAAATGACCAAGGAAGTATTCTGCCGCGGTCCGAAAGGGGGGAGGGGAACGGGGCCGCATCACAGCACGGATCTGAGACACAAAGGTGGGATGCAGGTAGAATGTTTATTCCAGCGCGCACGCGGGTTTTTATCAGCTCCGGAGGGAAAGGGCCAGAACATAGGGTGGAGCAGGAGACAGACAGGTGGGGGGACAAACCAGGATAGGGACATGGGCAAAAAGGGGGAGGAGCGCAGGAGGGACCAGGGGATGAAAGGGCGAATGGGGGCTGTCTCCTGCTGCAGCTTCTCCAGCCAGTCGGCAGAGAGACAGAGGAGCAGGGAGGTGAGCAGGTCGGGACATGCCCGGAAGATACAAATTCTGGGGGAACATACAATGTGTACATGCACAACTAAAAAGTCCGAATCATAAAGTCCGTTCAATCACTGTACATATTTTTCCATTTCTGGAATTGTTCCCATTCCGATTCTTGGTCCTCGACATCTCGCCCTCTGTTGTTTGAATCAGGCACGGCTAAAAAGATATTTTTTGTGATGGTCTTCTTGCAGCATGCTGCGACACAGGAGATGGTTAATAACAACCCAAACAGGAGAAGCAAAATTTCAAAACAGGCTAACAGGATTTGCTTAAGCCAGTTAGGTAAACTGGGTAAACTCAGCTTGTCAAAGAAGTCATCGGTGGAGAGCTTTGGTGACATTCGTATGTCACTGACCAGGTCTTGTAACTCTTTGATGCTTTTGAACACGGATTGGGAATGGTCAGAGAAATTGAGGCAGCACATGCCTTCAAACTCCTGACACCCATGGCCATGCATTAAAAGGAGAAAGTCTATCGTGGCCCTGTTTTGGAGGGATACCTCTTTCAGTTTTAGGGTGTCTTTAACCAGGCCCTCCAGGGCAACGCTGGTGGCATTAGCCTCTTTTGCCATCCAGCATCCCAGGTGTGTTAGGAGGCTGAGGGCATGTGCTGTGCCAACCCCTGGGAACACCGCAAAAGCGCTCCAAAAATTCAGGGTTTTTGATCATAAGGGTATTAGAGGGTCACAATTTTCTGGGATTGGCTGAACAATGCTGCTCACTGATTTATAAGGGGAGGATCTTTTAGATCGAATTGGTGCTGATGGAATTTGGCTTGAGAAAAGGAATCTGCCGGGGTTAAAGAGAGAGAGCTGCCCCATAGTACAGGGGCCTCCTACTGGGTAGGAGGGGACACCTGCCCAGGCTCTCTCACCGCAGATTAAAAACTTCCCCTCCGGCAACACTATTGGTTTTGCGCTGACCGCCTCAGTGATTATTTTCTCGGGCACAGTGTTATTGCACCAGAGGGAGATGTTTTAATAAATTTCTTTATAGGGAGTCACTTTGTGGCTAGGAACTTTGGCAGTGGTGTTTGGTGTAAAGAGAAAACAATGGTTTGTAATTATTGATCCCATAATTTCAATTTCCATGGGCTCCTCAGTCCCATATGAGGGGGATTCAAAATGTACCTTTGAACCTTCATTTGTGGGTATTCCAATTAGACACGTTTGAAACAGGTTATTAATGTTCGACAGGGACAGGCAGATGGCCTCATTTCCTGTCTCCTGAGCTAATTTTACCCAGATGTTCTCTGAATTGGCGTAAGCCCAGTTTGGAAGCGCAGCTGCAATTCCCGATGTTCTTTGCTCGGTTCCTAGGTCGAGGAGGATGATGAGGAGGCAGGCACAGGTGTAGCGCATGGTGGATCCTGGTAGATCTTGACTCTCTTTGCTGGGACCCACTTCGGGCCTGTCTCGGTGGAAACACAGGCACGTCCTTTCCCCCACGTGATGAGAGGGAAAGGACCCGTCCATTTGTCAGTTAAAATATCTTTGTACAACACTTTGGCCTTCCTTGTATCCTGGTTTGACGCTGAATGGAAGTGCCTTTCAATGGGACTTCTACTTATGGGCATGTCAGGTTCTTCCAATTTATTTAAAAAATTTAAAAAGTATGTGACTTTGTCCAATCTTTCTTGGGGAGTCATACCTATACTCCCCCTGTTTTGTTTTTTGATTAAATTTTTGATGTTTTGGTGAGCTCTTTCCACAATACCTTGTCCCGTAGGGTTATGTGGGATCCCAGTGATATGGTGGATACCCCAGGCATTAAAGAATGCCTCAGTTTCTTTTGATACATATGAGGGGGCATTATCGGTTTTGGCCTGTTTTGGGACCCCCATTCTCACAAATGCGGATAGAATATGCCTCTTGACATCTCGATTTCTCTCACCCGAATGCGCTGTTGCTACTATCATTTTGGAAAAAATGTCAATTGACACATGCACGTATCTTAATGTTCCAAATTCTGGTATATGTGTCACGTCTGACTGCCAAATTTCCAGTGGCTCCAGCCCTCTGGGATTAGTCCCCTCAGGTTTAAGTGGGGCCACTGCCTGGCAGTCAGGACAGGCCCTTAGGATTTCTTTTGTCTGATTTAATTTTAATCCAAATTGTTTTTGCAGCGATCGGGCATTCTGGTGGAAAAATTCATGTGAGAGTCTGACTTGCTGGTATAAATTTGGTACCGCCACCATACCTGCTAGCTGATCTGCTATCTGGTTCCCCTCTGCTACGGGACCTGGTAGAGCTGTGTGGGATGGGGTATGCACTACGTAATACTTGAATTTCCTGTTTTGGATGAAAAACAACAATCTGGTTAGCAAACCAAAGAGGAACTGATTAGAGACATGCTTCAGATATGCGTTTTCAATCCTTTTTACTATGCCCACCACATAAGCCGAATCAGAAACAATGTTTATTGCCTCATTCTGAAATATGTCAAAGGCACGTACAACTGCTGATAGCTCAACAATTTGGGGGGAACCCTGGACTTTATGAATGTCTTGTTACCAATTGTCATCTTGTTTCAAACAATGACTGCTTTTCTGGTTTTCCCCGAGCCGTCTGTAAAGATTGTTTTTACTTTTTTAATTGGAATTTTGGACTGCATAATTTCCAGTCTAAGTGGGATTTGGGCCAATCTCTGTACAAATTGACAAGCTGGGAGGTGGAATTTTACCTCTCCTGGGTGTCCACTGATGGCAATTTGGAAATCGATTGAAGACTTCAGCAGTTGTTCAAGCTGTTCTGAAGTCAATGGGAGGTAAACGCAATCTGGCTCCCTTCCACTGAGCTCTAAACACCTCATACGGCCTTTATGAATTAGTTTACCAATCATTTCCACTAAAGTGACAATTGTTTTTGAGAACTGGTGAGGAAGAAATAACCATTCCCATAAGTAGAAGTCTCCTTGGTCACTAGAGAACTGGCCTAGAGTAACCAGAGGTTGTTTGGTCTCTTGCAGGATGATTAGGGAAGAGGGCAGTCCCTCCACCTTTCTGAACACCTGCCTTTCTGATATCTTCTTTTCCACCACCTGAAGGGCTTTCTCAGCCTCTTCTGTGATGGACCTGGGGGAGGACAGATCTGCATCTCCTTTTAAAAGTTCAAAGAGAGGCTGTAGATCAGTGGTTGTGATCCCCAGCACAGGGTGTACCCAATTGATGGTTCCCAGCAGCTTCTGGAGGTCATTTAAATTTTGTACATTTTTGTCGATTGTAATTGATTGTGGCCTGAAAGTTTTTGAATTAATTTTGAGTCCGAGGTACCTCCAGAGTGCTTCTTTCTGTATTTTCTCAGGGGAGATTTCTAAGCCATGAGAATTTAGAGCCAAAATGACCAAATTCAAAGTTTTTTCCACGACCAATTCTGTATTGGCACAGATCAGAACATCATCCATATAATGAAAGATGATGGATTTGTTAAACTTCTGCCTAATTGGTGATAGAATTTCTGCAACAAACATTTGACAAAGGGTTGGTGAATTTTTCATCCCCTGAGGAAGCACTCGCCACTGGAACCTGCGGTGAGGTTCACAAACATTAATTGCTGGGACAGAGAATGCAAACTTAACCGAATCTTCCAAATTAAGAAAAATGTGAAAGAAACAGTCCTTGATATCAACAACAACCATGGACCATTCAGCAGGTAGCATAGATGGGGATGGCATACCTTGCTGTAGGGCTCCCATGGGTTCCAGGACTTTGTTTACTTTGCGCAGGTCCTGGAGAAGTCTCCAGGATCCTGAGGATTTTTGGATGACAAACACTGGAGTGTTCCAGGGACTGATGGAAGGCTCCAGGTGTCCTTTTGCCAATTCCTGATCAACCAATTCGTTTAAAATTTGCAGCTTTTGGCTAGGCAAGGGCCACTGACTTACCCAGACTGGAACCTCCGTTTTCCAAGTCAGTTTGGGTAGCTGCAATCGCTCGGTGACCCTCCCTAAAAATTTGTTTGCAGTCTGATATGCCACTGTTCCATGGCATCTTGTCCCCATAACATTACCGGCACGTTCAGTATGAATGGTTGGAGAGTTGCACATCTGCCCTCCGGCCCGTGGATGATAACTACTTCCAAGCTTTGGACGGGCTGTTGTGAGCCACCCACACCAGTAACTTTGATGTTAGTACTGTGGGCTGGCCAGCTGGGAGGCCAGTCCCGGGAAGCGATTATTGTAATATCTGCCCCAGTATCCAAAAGGCCTGTGACAGTAGTTTCCTGTGGACTACGAGATCCTGAAAGGGAAACAGCATGTTAGAAAGGGCCTCTCTGCTTGCACAGCTGTTGTCCAATTGACTTGTAGTCCACCGCTGACTGTGAGTTCCTCATCTCATGACATGAGATTCACCAGAGCGGTTATTGAAACCATCTTTGCCACTGGAAAGCAGTCGACTTCTACAGGTGGGAGAGAGGCAAAAATGAAAATGAAAATATTATGTTTGTTAAGTCCAGTTAGTAATGTTGGTAATACTGTAATTCCTTTTTCGCACGCTGCCAGGTGTGAGATGACCAAGTACGTTTCATTTGGGTCTAATTCAGGGTCAGGGTCACATGGTGAGGGCACCACTTGCATAATTTGCTCATCATATTTAAGTTGGACTGTAGGGAAGGGTAGACCTAATATGATCCACTCTAACTGCTGTGGTTTACTGGCACTTGCTGAGAGGACGGGCTGCGAAGGATGGAGCGCAGCTGTGGGGGTGTTGGTGTCGTAGCGCCACCCCGGGCACTGGTCTCCCCATTTCCCGACAGCTCACAGTCGCACTGTCTAAGATCTGGCATTGAATTAAAAGTCACTTTTCTCTTTAAGTCTGGTAACTTTTTAGGGGGCAGCAGTTCTCCATAGATGTTAGTAAGAGACCTGCAATCTTTTGTCCAGTGTCTGCCTTTTCCACACCGCTTGCACGGCGTCTTTGGAAGCTCAGTTTTTGTAGTTAATTGTGGGTAGTTCTTTTTAATATGTCCTGTCTCACCACAGTGAAAACAGGTTTGTGACCCGGCTAAAGCGTCAGCTATTAACCTTGCTTTGTGAGAATCAGACCCCACATTCTTACAAGTTTCTATCATCTCCAGAAGTGTGGGATCTTTTAGCATTTTTAAGGCTTGTTGGCAATCCTCATTAGCCTTTTCAATCACAAGTTTATTAAACAGAATGTCTTGGCTTTCCTTTTGCTGGACTTGCCGTGCTATAGTTTCCCTTAGCCGGGTTATAAAGTCCACAAAAGGTTCTGTTGAGCCCTGATGAATTAGGGTGAAGGAGGGTGTTTGGACATATGCATCAGCAACCTTTTTAAAGGCCTCCATTGCCAAATCTTTTGTAATATCCAGGTATTTTAAATCCACAAGAGCCTGGTCTTGTCGGTTCGCATAGTTGCCCTCTCCATACAGCATATCAATAGCATTGGTTACAGGAATACCACGCCTCTCCATCTTTTCATTGACATATTTAACTATAAGACATTTCCATTCCACTTCAAAAACGGATGCCTGCACAGTGGATAACAGTCCATTAATTACCGCTTTGATATCATACAGTATTAAACGGCAGGCGAGGAAAAACGATTCAAAAAGTCCAACGGTATAAGGTGAACCTAAACCGTACTCTACAATTGCTTTTTTGATGTCCTTCAACATAGGGTAAGACACTGGACGCCATTCGGGGGCATGACCTTCCTCTAGGTAAATTGGAAAAGTTTTTAAAAACTTGGTGTCGTTAGCCTGTGCAGCTTCTGTCCGGAAAGCTTTCCAAATATCGTTACATGGAAGAGAGGCATTTGCCATCCTGCAACTGCCGGGAGCCTCAGTAACAAAGGTTTCATGGGCGCGGCCATCTTTCCGGATGTTATCGTTGGAAGAGGCTCTGGCCCTGCCCCTTAGTTTCCGTCTACCCCGGGAGGGTGATGACGTGGGGGTAGAGGTGGCGCTGGAGGGAGAGGGTGTTCTGGTGGGAGGGTCCGTGGGCGTGCCGGGGGCGTAGGGAGGCGGGTGCGAAGGCAGGCTGGGGGGTGGTGCCGACGGAGTTCGCGCGGGCAGGCTAGGGGGCGGGACCGACGGAGCGCGCGCGAAAAGTTTGCGCGCCGTGCTGCCACACGGCGTGCGTTCCCACGATCTTCCCCCGCGTGCTTCAGCCCTGTGTGCATGCAAGCGCTCTTCCCCCCCCCGTCGCCATGTTGCCAAGACCGCATGTTCCCCGCGCCGCTTTTCTCCCTCCCGCCGTGCTCGTCTTTCCGGGGCTTGTCCTTTGTCGGGGATTTTGAGTTGGAATTTTTATATTTTCGTGGTGATTCTTGAAGGTTTTCATTGGAACTCATCACTTGATGCTGTAGCATCATCAGAATCAATCTCCAGGTGATTAATGCCTCAGTAGCAGTTTTGTCTCCCCTCTCTTTCACTCTCCAGATATTGTATCCAATTTTCTCCCAGTCTTTTAGAGACATGCTGTCGGAGACTGCTTCCCCTCCCTTTTCAAGCCATTTAGCAAGGGCTTTTGCAGATTTTTTGTCTAAGGGGTGTCCGTTTTCCAAAATAAAGTCTTTAAGCTTGCGGTACACGAATTTTTGAGGGGTAGATAGCAAGAGGTCCATATTTTTGGAGTTACTTAAGCTTCTGTTAGCCTGCAGTTGGTTTTAAGAAAGTTTTGTGAGGGTGGGAGATGGGATTAGAGGTTTTCCCAGTGCTCACCTTTCTCGGTGCGGTGGCTGCCTTGCCGTGATTCCGGAGTTCAGTCGGGAAGGACCAGCGGGACGAAAATGCCTCTCTCCGCATCGTCTGAGCCCTTGTGGCATCTGGGAGGTTTTTTAAGATAAAAACCTCTACCTTCGCCCGATGTTGGGAGCCATATGCCGCGGTCCAAAAGGGGGGAGGGGAACGGGGCCGCATCACAGCACTGTCCTCGACAGTATTCCATGCTATTCCTTTACATAACCTGAGGCATAAATAAAGCCGACCGGAGAGACCTCGCTCTCTTCTTTTCCAATGAGGTTCAAGAACTGTAGATCCCTACGTGATCTTGCTTATCTGAAGTTGAAGCCTGTTCTCAAGGGAAGTGGTGAGATTTTGCCAGTTCTTTATTTTGCCAGTTACCAGGTTTTTAGATTGTGCATACCGGTTTTGTTTCTGTCCCTTTTCATCCCTTTTTTTTTTTGTCCTTTTTCCCTTCTCCCTTCCCCTCTTCCCTTTTAGGCAGCTATTTGGGGTTTCTGGGGTTATATGTATATAGTATTCTCACTGTATATATCTGTTTTATATGTAAAATATATATTTTTTGCTATAGCTTTGGCTGTTTGGTGTTTTTTCTTCCCTCTCTGGGAAGCAGGCTCTGTTGTAGAGTTTTGGAGACTTGGCGGCAAGCCAGCTTGAAACTTGCACACGGGCAGATGTTATTCGTCACCCAAATGAGCCCATTCTGGCCTGGATGATCCGAGTTTGGGACTCTACGGGTGATGCCATAAACCTTGATGGCGGTGAAGCAAGGTTCTTGAGGTCTATTGCCCAGGATGTGGGTATTGAGGAGGCGTTTGTGAGAGAATCAAAGCCCCTGTCTCTCTGGGCATGGCTTTTGGATGGTGAGAGGGAGAGGTTCATTTACAGAGATTCCTTGCAGGCAGACCATTATGCAAAGGGCTGGAAGGCCATAGAGGAGGGGATCCTACGCCTGAGGGAAGTGGCACTGTTGGAGGTACTGTTTGGAAGAGATGGGTAACCCACCAATGATCCTGACAGGATTAAGTGTACACCACAGATGTGGTGGAGCTTCACACATATGGGGCCGTCCGCACATACCAGTTACCTGACATCATTGCAGGCTGGGGAGAAGTGAGAGCCAGTGATGACTATAATAAATAAACTTTGGTTGTATGACAGTATGATCAAAGGACCACTACAGGCCTGCATCTCCACTGTAGAGACATTGATTGAGGACCTCAAGATACTCACTACAGAGGTGAAAGATAAACAGGAGAGACTGAAAGAGGATTGAGGGAAACAGCTTCCATATGGTCCCAATGAGAACCAGACACCCCCCAGCTAGAGAGAGCGGACAGACCTCATGAACTGAGTTGCAATATTTCCTAGCTGACCATGGAGAAGACATGAGACGGTGCGACAGGAAACCTACCCGTGTCCTAGCAGCCCGAGTACAAGAGTTGAAAGAGAGAGGAAAAGGGAAGTCCATGAAAGTGAGTGCAGTACCGGTATCTTGTGGGCAGGGATCTGACCCGCTAGAAGGTACCTCCTGTTGGTATTCACAGGAGAAAAACTGTTGTCGTGGTTTGAAAAAAAAGGTTTTTCCCCTGGAATTGGAAAGTGACTAGTTCCAGGGGTGATGTTTTTGGTGCTGAGCCAATCAAGGTTTATTTCGCCTCTGCGGAAATGACATATTCACAAACCAGAAAAGAAGGAATTTAGGTAGTTGGAAGGAGAAGCAGCCATGAGTTGAGACGCCACGTGTTAGAGAGTGGGGTCTTTGCCCCCCCTGGTCCTGGCCCAGCACAGCAACCGAGTGGAGCCCCCCCTGAGGCTAGTAGTCGAGGGGAACTCTGAAAGAATCGAGGAGACCCCTGGACTGCATTTTCTTCCCCCCTCACAGTGAGGAGGGGGAAAAACGGTGGCGGTGGAGGCAGCACGGAACGACTGGAGCTAAGACTGGCTTCTGGCCAAAAAGACTGTGCAAAGGAATTCCAGAGAGCAAGAGAAGATAGTTGGTGAGCAGCAAATATGGCACAGAGCCAGACTGAGAGACACAGAGATGTCCTGCGAAGAGAGAGCCTGCAACAGAGCAGAACAAAATCTGCTGGAACGTTCTAGGGTAGGAACTGAACTAAAACCCCCAGAACCTCTTTGACCCCAGGGAGGAGGGGTGGAAGCCCCTAGAGAAGTCTCCCAAGAGCTTGATCCCCGGGGACAGGAAACCTTTCACAGAGTGGAGGATTAAAGACTTTGAGCTTTAACTCCCTGTACCCCGTAAATGTTGACTATGGTGAATTAATGAGTTGTTTCCCTCAAAGTCCATGGATGAGACCCTCGGTTGGAACCGAGGGGCCGAGTAAGGGTGAGAGAGACACCCCCTACATTCTAATGAAGAAAGAGAGAGAGAGAGAGACATTTTCCAGCTACGACAAATCAAAACTCCTGCCTTAAAAAGGAGAGACTGTGCTGCCCTGAAAGTGAAAAGGACTTCTTCTTCTTTCCTTCTGGACTTTTATAGGGGGAAAGGAGGATGGTCTATGTAAATATATTGTTTTACCATAGGAGAGATAGTTAGGATTGTTGTATAGATATATTGTTTTATAGTATTTATTGTGTTAGTAATAAATTTTAATATAATTTCCCCATGCTGAGTTGTGCCTGTCTGAAAACTTCTCTCACATTGGAGCAAATTGTGGGGGGCTTGAAAATTGGCTTTTTGGGAATTTCAAACCATGGCAACTGTGATTGGCAGGACGAAGACCAGTGTTAGAGGCGCCCTGCCTCTAGCCAGGTAGAGGCACGGGACAACCATGTCTATTGGACTGTGTGGATCCGATGGCCTGGCATGTCAGACCCACAAGAATACCAGGCCTTGGTTGACACTGGGGCTCAATGTACGTTAATGCCATCAGGACATGTAGGACCAGAGACTATTTCTATTTCTGGGGTGACAGGAGGGTCTCAAGAGTTGACTGTGTTGGAAGTTGAGGTGAGCTTGACCAGGAAAGACAGACAGAAACACCCCATTGTGACACTAGAGGCTCCATCAATTGAACCGACCCTGCCCAATCAGAGTCTCTTCACACCGTAGATGGAGGCAAAGTCCCAGTGATTCACATGAGGGGTATGTTAGGAAAAAAGGTTTGGATTAATCCTGCCTCGAGCAAAGGCAAACCCATTTGTGGGATTGTTTTTGCCCAAGGACCCAGTTGCACATGGTGGGTGATGCAGGAAGATGGAGAAATCCGGTGCATACCTCAAGGGGATCTTATCTTTGGGTGAACTGGCCATAACTCTCTATCTGTATTTGTATATACATATTTGTGAATGTGTATATAGTTAGAATAATGCATGTACGTATGAAGTTCAAAGGTTTAATTTGATAGAGTGTGGTGGTATGAGAAAGGAAAATTAGGGGTGGATAATGTCATAGGTTTACTTGTTCTAAAAAACCAAGCAGGAATTTTTCTTTCCACTGCCCCACTGTAAAAGAAAGATGTTGAATGGGGGAGGGCAGTTTGCCTTGAGTGATTGATCTACACAAAAGAACTACCTGGTAGGACTGTATTGCAAGCTAATGGCCCTCCTAAGAACTGTGGGGAGGAGTGAGGAGGTTTTTTTTTCTTCTCTCCTTGGAAACGGGGCACACTTCACTTTTGCCTTAACTTAGGCAAGGTGTATGTTGGAAAAGCTCCAAGGTCGTTTTGTTCTTGGTCTGGTCATCTGGCTGTTTCTTGGCTCCAGTCGGCCTTCGTTTCCTGCGCCCTGTTCTGCCCCCAGCCCAGACCTGCTCGGACTTCATCGGAGAGTTTTGACCCATCTGCAGAGGAACTTTTTGGGGAGGAGGTCGCCCTTTTCCCTCCTCCGCTCCTGTGTTTGGCAGAGGTTTGTGCTCATCGACGAAGGGGGGGAAATTGCAGCCACAGTCAGCTGCAGACAGCGTGAGTTTCCTGGGAAGAATCTGCCTTCTTTCCCCTTTTTCCCCTTCCCCTTCTCGGGGGGGGGAATCTCCATTGTCAGTTTTCTCCTGCACACCGGGGCCCCACACAGCGACCGCCAGAGCCCAACAGTGACCCCTGCTGACCAACACAGAGCACCTGCAGGCTCTGCTCCTTCAGTGACCCAACATCACCCCCTGCTGACCATGGTTAGAACTGTGCCAAAAAGCAGAAGAGTACTGAACTGTTTCCCTTTTGGAGGGGGATTTTTTTGGGTACAGGATTATTGTTTGGTTGTTTTTGTGTTCTTTTGTTGTTCTGCCAATACACATATATCCTTTAATAAAGGGCTGTTATTATTTTTCCTTTTTCCATACTTCCTCAATTGGAGCCTCTTACTTTCAGATTTAGAATTGCTTAGAGGGAGGAGTTTGGTCTTCCTCATAACTCATCCTCCTTAGCAAAACACTTCAGTTTCATTAAACTGAGAAAATATGGTAAAATCTCTAGAAAACAAAGGTAATCCCTCTGAGTCCACATAGTCTCAGTTATGTTTATTCATCTCTTCCAGTGTTATAACTCCATAAATAATGCTATAGCTTAGCTAGAACAGCCACTAAATGTATAGTCTGCTCTCTGGTGCTCATTTAATTGTGTTTTACTGTCATCTCTTCTCAAATTGTCAAACGTTGTTCATTATGAGAGACCTACTTCTGTAACACACATTCCCCCTAATCCCACTCATCATTTGGTACTATTGCCTTTCTTTAGACTGTTGATGACACTTATGGCTGGGGTGTTTTTTTTCCCCAAGTGTATTGGGTTTGCATAGCAAGGTTTTTGAAGTGGGAGGGACTATAGGGGTGGCTTCTGTGAGAAACTGCCAGAAGCTTCCCCTATGTCTGATAGAGCCAATGCCAGCCAGCTACAAGACCAAGCCAATCAGAGATAGTAGTAGCGCCTCTGGAACAACATATTTAAGAAGGGGAAAAAAAACTTATTGCACAGATGTAATTGTGCTCATAGAAGAGTGGAGAATATGTGAGAGGAACAGCTCTGCAGGCACCAAGGTCAGTAATGAAGGAGGTGGAGGAGGTGCTCCAGGTGCAAGAGTTGAGATTCCCCTGAAGCCCATAGTGAAGACCATGGTGAGGCAGTTGTGCCCCTGCAGCCCATGGAGGGTAATAGGGGTGCAGAGATCCACCTGCAGCCTGTGGAGGAGCCCATGCCTGAGCAGGTGGATGCCTGAAAGAAGGCTGTGACCCTGTGGGAAGCCCCTGTTGGAGCAGGGTCCTGGTAGGACTTGTGACCCAGTGGGGGACCCACACTGGAGCAGGCTGTGCCTGAAGGACTGACCCCATGGAAAGGGACCCACATTGGAGCAGTTTGTGAACCATAGCTGTTACAATTTGCTTAAATGTTGCAGAAAGAACTTCAGATTCGAATATTCCCCTAAGCAAAATTAAAACACACAGGTTATCTGTTGATACCAAAACCTGATTTTATTAATTGCTAAGAGATGCAAAGAGAAAGAGGAAAAAATAAGAAAAGGTTGGAAAAAGCTAAGATTGCTTCTAGAAGCATAGGAAAGATATTACAGAACTACCTTTCCGCCAAGTTGGTGTGTGTGTGGGGAGAAAAAGTTTCTGCCTTTTTTTTTTTCACTGTCTCTGCCTCTTTTCTATGTTATCTCTTTAGCTGCAGGGGGTCTTAGCAGTTTAGTTCTCTGGAATGCAGCCAGGATGTGTGGCCTTGCCGCTCACGTGTCCCAGGCCATGCAGGGTCCTGATTCAGCAGCACTTTTCAGCCCTCAGAAATATGGTAAGGGTAGAAGGATAAGATATAACTCAAGCATGTGGCACGGTGGATTTCTGTTCTTCTTCAGGCCATCAATCTCCGGTGGCAGGCAGGTATCATGCAGTGGTGGAAAAGAAAAGGTGAGGGGGAGATGGGGAGATATTCTCAGCTAGGGTAACTGGTTCTCTCTCCCTTTCCTCTCCCTAGTTTTCAAAAATTGTTCCTCAACTTTTAGAGTGTTCAAAGGAGGTTGTATGTGGTTTCGTGGCACGTAGCCCTATTCAGATGTTTGAAGAGATATGATAACCATAAACAATAGAAGGATCTTTTGGCAGGAAAACTCCGGCAGGAAAACTCCAGCAGGAAGCTCTGGTGAGAACTTCTGACAGAAAGCTGACAGAGAATTTTTGGTAGGAAGTTTTGACATGCAGAAACAATGGCAAAACATTATTTTTGGCATTTCTGTATTATCTGGTTGTTACAGTAGCCCATGGGAAGCACTCATGTTGGAGAAGTTCATGGAGAACTGTCTCCTGTGGGAGGGACCCCACGCAGGAGCAGGGGAAGGACTCCTCTCCCTGAGCAGCAGCAGGAAAAATGTGTGATGAACTGCCCATGACTCCCATTTCCTGTGGGGGAGGAGGGAGAGCCTGGGAAGGAGGTAGGGGTGGTGGGAAGGTGCTTTTAAAATTTGTTTTACTTCTCATTATCCTGCTTTGATTTTCATTGATAATAAATTCAATTATTATACCCAAGTTCAGTCTGTTTTGCCGGGGCGGTAATGGGTGACTGATCTCTCCTTGTCCTTATCTCAACCCATGAACCTTTCATTATATTTTTCTCTCTCCTATCCTATTGTCGAGGGGAGTGATAGAGCAGCTTTGGTGGGTACCTGGCAGCTGACCAGGGTCAACCCACCACAACAAGAAATAGCATATTTTTAAAACAGGATGTCTTTTTCACTTTTTAGTGCTTTGGCTCAATAATTTCTCACACATTAGAAATGGCCCAACTGATGTGTTGATCTTTACATCTATCCAAGAGCTGTAAGCAGCAGTGGAAACTCACTGTACTGATTTTGCCTTTTGTAGTCGGTTGACCCTGGCTAGATGCCAGGTACCCACTAACGCCGCTCTCTCACTCTCCCTCTGCAACTGGACAGAGGAGAGAGGAGAAAACAAGCTAAGGATTCATGAGTTGAGATAAGAGCTGGGAGAGCTCTTTCACAGGCAAAACAGACTCAAAGTGGGGATATTACTTAAATTTATTACTAACGGGATAAGAGCCAAAGAGTGAGAAATAGTCTTAAAAACACCTTCCCCCCACTCCTCCTTCCTTCCATGTTCTCCCTCCTCACCCCCAGCAGTGCAGCGGGCAGGGAATGGGGGTTACGGTCAGTTGTTGTTTCTGCTGCTGCTCAGAGAGAGGAGTGTGGGTGGAGAGGTTTAGGAACACATGCAAACGATCAATGTGATCAGGCAAAATGTCCGCTTTATTAGAAGAAAAGACATCTTTTATACTGCTTATGACACTCAAACGTGTGATTCTTCTTCACGCTAGATTGGATACATAAGGAAAACATACTT
>NW_020925476.1:760891-782245 GCF_003984885.1 Neopelma chrysocephalum
ACAGAAATGCAATAGAAATTGTTCACACAATTTGTATCCTCCCAACAAATCCCCCGTTTAAGTTTGAACAATTTAAATTGCATTTCTGTAACATTCCTTATTGTACCCATAACATTTCAATAAACATTAACATACAATAATACCACTACCATTAACAAACTTAATAACCTATTGCTTAAAAGTGCTTCTCTAAATGTAGGGTTTATTCTTAAAAATTTTATTCAGTCTAAAACACTTCTGGAAATGGAACTCCATTCAATCTTGAGTTATGTGTCTTCTGTTTTTATTTAAGAGTGTTTGTGCATTTGTGATTATATATCCACACACATACATGCATACATTTTCATTCATTCACTTTCACACGGTGGCCACCATCATTCAAACACATTTCACACAAACGTACTTTTGAATTCCATGTCACTGTGTTTTATAAACTAAGAAATTATACTAATTATCTAGTACCTTATAATGCTAAAGCTTCTTAACCAAACAGCTAAATTTTCTTTTACTAGTACCTAGTGAATAATCTAAAATTCACACAACACACTTTCTTAAATTCTAAACTTCTTAACTTCTAAACTCATGTACCTTAAAAATACTGAAAAATTGTGCTTTAATAATCTTCGATAATACTGGAAAAGTATACTCAAAAAACTGTGTTCTGATAATATTAAAGAAACTGTTAGCTACAACAGCTCCTGATGTTACCATTGTTACCTGCAGAAACAACATCAGCCTTGTTCTGAAGAACCAGCTTCTTTCCAAGGCCTCGTTCATCATGCAGGCAGCTATGAACACCTGTGTACAAAAAACACATGAAAACAGCTTTTGCAAGTTAACTGAGGGGGCTGACATCCTTTCTCTCCCTGTTTCTTCTTTGCAAAAGTGTTTTAAAAATTCTTGAATTATTAATTTCTTTACCTAATACTCTTGTGATAATAACAAAAATTCTATAACACTTTTATTCTACAATAAACTACACTGTATACTAATTCTAGTTTCTAATAATTCTGAAAAAATTCTAGGAATGTTGCTGGTTTGTTCTAAATTCCAGTATTATTTTCTTCATTATCAGAACTTGTATCTGATTCTGAAGAAGTATCAGTTTCTTCAGGTATAAAAGGTTTTATTGCTGCACTTATTGCATCAGCCAAACAGATTGCTCTTTTCTGCTCAATCATTTTTTCTGCAGCTTCTATAAATTTAGTTGTGCCAACACCCTTAGGTGGTGTGCTTAATATTCCCTTTGTTTTGTCATTGGCATTGTCATAAGCTAACAAGTCTATGAACTTTGCCTTCATGTCACTATCCATGTCTGGATCTAACTCCACAGCTTGATGCAAACGATTCACAAATTGATCATGTGGTTCATTGGGTCCCTGTTTTATTTCAGTATATGGGGGTCCTGTCCTTGCATCCCTCACTGCAAGTAATGATTTATAAGCTAAATTCTGACTAGTTTGTAGCACTTCATTCGGAAACTGTGTTTGCAAGTTTACACTATCGTACTGACCAGAGCCCATGAGTTTGTCAGCAGTAACACCAAAGAGAGGGTGTCCTTCCTGCCTTGGTTGTGCAGTAGCTGTTGTGCACCTGGCACTCCATTCGTTGAAAAATTGTACCTGCTGAGAAGGAGAAAGCAATGCAATTATAATTATACAAATATCATATGGTATTAAAAAATGAGCAGCAAAGAGATGCTGCATTACTAATTGTGTATAATCACCCTTTAAACCATGCTGTGTAACAGTTATTTTAGCTTCTTTTAGAATCTTCCAGTCTAAAGCTTTCCAGGGTTTATTCTCTGTCAAAGCTGACACATTAAAGGAGACTGTATTCAGCTGAACAAGCTGTCTCTCCACTACTTTAGATTCAAGCTCTTGAAAGCGAAGCAATAAAGTGTTTATATGGTCTTTTATTGCAAGCATAGTAGCTTTCTCGCTTCCATTGTCCGAGCTCCTGTCATCAAAAGACAAGTCTGAGGGTGAAAATGATGAAAATAGCTCTTCTGCGTTACCATGATTAGGTTTTTCTTCCTTCTCTCGCAGCAGTATTGATGCAAGTGCAGTATCGAAAGCAAACGCTGACTCAGGTGCAGGCGCTGGTCTCGGCGGAGGAGCCATGAATGCTCTGGCGGCAGCTTCGGTCCCCGTCCGAACGGCGGTGGCTTCTGCCGAGACGGTAGCTCCTGTTGAGACGGCAGCAGTTTCTGCCAAGACGGCAGTCCTTGCCGAAATAGCTCCCGTTGCTACGGCAACATTTGCAGGGGTGGCTCCGGTTACAGCAGCCACAGTCTCCATGGGCGGATTTCCGGGCTTTGATGCGACGTCTCCTGGTGACGTAGATCCGTGCGACATGGTGGTTCCAGGTGATAGCGATGCAGCGACATCTAGTGTCGCGGAAGCTTCTAGCAGCTCTGTTCCAGGTTGCGCTTGCACGGTGATAACTTCTGGCTCTGCGGCCAGCGCAGGCACAGAGAAAGGAGTCTGCAGGCTGCGCAGGCGCAGCACAGGGTGGTGGCGCTGGCATGGCGCCAGCTTTATTCTCCGCTGCTACTGATTTTCCTGCAGTCTCTACACTTTCTGCTGCTACAAGCACGGTGCTAAACGGAGGTGATCCCGCTGCTTTTAAGGTTTCTGGCATTCGCGACTGCAGCCGCAGGCACTGGGACCTCCCCTAAAGCAGACTGACCGGCACGGAGACGCCGCGGTCCCGCTATCTCCCGACAGAGTTGCCTGAGCAACTATAAGTTTTCGCCGTTCAGTGCTTAACTCTTGCAGCTATTCAACGACAAAACGCCAGACTTAAGGGTATTTTCTATACTTTTTAAAATTTTTTGACCCTTTTTCCATTTCTTCCCATAACTGTTCCTTTATAGTATTCCATATGGATACCTCAAAGACAGCTTGAGCAGTAGGAATTAGCTTCTTTGCTCTAGCCCATTCTAGTAACCCTTTAAGGGTTTTTTCGTCATAATTAGAATCTCTCTCAGAGAGAATTAATTGGAGGAGCGTTTCCACTGCTTTTTCCTCTTTGGATAGCGTGGGCCCCATACTCCCCCCTCAGCCGCTCACCTGACCAGGGTGAGATTCCGCTTGTATTGCAGTACTGCGTGCAGCTTTAAATTCTTGACGCCGGGGGCAACGTCTCGTCTATCGGCTGCTTCTCTCAGCTCCTTCTGTTCGCCTTACATCCCATGGAAAAACGAAACCGGAGTCCCTGTTTTTTCCAGGCACCAGACATCAGGAGAGGGATTAAACCATCCTCTGCTACCATTTGTGGGTGGAAAGGTTTAGGAACACATGCAAACGATCAATGTGATCAGGCAAAATGTCCGCTTTATTAGAAGAAAAGACATCTTTTATACTGCTTATGACACTCAAACATGTGATTCTTCTTCACGCTAGATTGGATACATAAGGAAAACATACTTTGTTGTACGGTGCTAATTGGATGACATCAGGTGGTCATAGGAGATGAGAAAACTTGTTCACCTGCCAAAAAATGCCTCCTTCACCTTGGCACCAGGCCTCCTTTGTTCTAACTGTAAAAGCTGATGCCATATTAGCTACGCAGTACTTTTTACTGTCTGCACCCATCCATGCCAAGGCAAAGCTGACAGAAATGCAATAGAAATTGTTCACACAATTTGTATCCTCCCAACAGAGGAGTCCTTCCCCTGCTCCCGTGGGGTCCCTCCCATGGGAGACAGTCCTTGATGGACCTCTCCAGCATGAGTCCATCCCTCGGGCAGCAGTTCTTCCCAAACTGCTGTCCCGTGGGTCACTCCTCCATTGGGTGCAGTCCTTCACGAATGAGCTGTACTGACATGGGTCCCCCACAGGGGCCACAAGTCCTACCCGGGAAAAACCTGCTCCAGCGTGGGCTTCCCTCTCCACGGGCTGCAGGTCTCCGACAGGACCCTGCTCCATCCTGGGCCTCCCACAGGGTCACAGCCTCCTTCATGCATCCACCTGCTCCAGCATGGGCTCCTCCTTGGGCTGCACGTGAGTCTCTGCACCCTGATGGTCCTCCATGGGCTGCAGGGGGACAGCCTGCTTCACCATGGTCTTCACCACGGGCTGCAGGGGCCTCAGCTCCGGCACCTGGAGCACTTCCTCCCCCTCCTTCTACACTGACCTTGGTGTCTACCTTGTTGTTCCCATGTTCTCACTCCAGTCTTCCCTGGCTGGAATTCTTTCTGCACAACAACCTTCTTTTCCTAAATATGTTATCACAGAGGCGTTACTATTACTCCTGATTGGCTTGGCCTTGGCCAGCGGCAGGAAGTCCGTCCTGGAGCCAGCTGGTATTGGCTCCACAGAACAGGGGAAGCTTCTAGCAGCTTCTAACAGAAGCCACCCCTGTAGCCCCCCCCCCCGCTACCAAAACCCAGCCATAGAAACCCACTACATTCCTTTCTTCAAGATGGCCCATGGAAAATACATTTTCTGCTCTGCTCAGTAGCACAAATGCAGAAGCCACACATGCTGTGCTCCATGGCACCAGGCTGCTGCTCTCTGTGCCTGGCCTCTGCCACCCTTCCCTGAGCATGGACACTGTGACCATGGGCAACAAGGACAATTCGATGGAAAAACACATTTGTCCACATGCACAAAAGAGGACTACTCCTCATGAGAACATGACAGAAACTACCAGTGCACAGCACTGCAAATTGGTGTTATGTAAATGTGTAGTGGCCTCCGCTGTGCGTGTGCCTTACTGACACTGTAGGGCTGTCTGTGTGTGTATGTAGTCTCTGAGCCTCGTCCAAAGAATAGTGCAAGGATCAGGGAGGAGACATACTGCTTCAGTGGTTATCAGACTCATTTAGGCCTAAAGGGATTCACAGAGACAACTTGCTTAGCAAGAGGAACCAGGCAAATAATCCATTTCTTGGACTTTTACGCATTTCCACATACAAATATTTTAAAAAGAACAGTAAAAAAAAATTCTGATCCAAGACAGGATGCCATTGGCCTTATTGCCCACCTGGACACACACTGGCTCATGTTCAGCCGACTGTTGACCAGCACCCTCACATCCTTTTCCACCGTGTAGCTTTCCAGCCACTCTGCCCCCAGATTGTAGCACTGCAGGGAGTTGCTGTGACCCAAGTGCAGGATCTGGCACTTGGCCTTGTTGAACCTCATTCAGTTGTCTTGGCTCATCAATCCAGCCTGTCCAGATCCCTCTGCAGAGCCTTCCTTCCCTCCAGCAGATCAACACTCCCACCCAACTTGGTGTCATCTGCAAACCTCTTGAGGGTGCACTCAATCTCCTCATTCAGATCCTTGATAAAGATATTAAACAGGGCTGGCCCCAATACTGAGCCCTGGGGAACCCCACTGGTGACCAACTACCAACTGGATTTAATTCCATTCCCCACCACTCTCTGGGGCTCAACCTTGCAGCCAGATTTTACTCAGTGAAGAATACACACATCCAAGCCATGAGCAGCCAGTTTCTCCAGGACAATGCTGTTGAGACAGTGGCAAAGGCTTTATTAACATCCATTTCCTCACTCTCTATAACTACCTGAAAGGAGGTTGTAGTGAGGTGGGGACCAGTCTCTTCTGCCATGCCCACAGTGAAAGGACAAGAGGAAATGGCCTTAAGATGAGACAGGGGAGATTCAAATTAGGTATTAGAAATTTTTTTTTCACTGCTAGGGTGGTCAGGCACTGGAATAGGTTGTCCAGGGAGGTGGTGGAGTTACAATTCCTGGAGGTGTTCAAGAGGTGTCTGGATCTGGTGCTGGGTCATATAGTTTAGTAGTTTAGGGGTTACAGTGGTAGTGCTGGGTTGATGGTTGGACTGGATGATCTTGAAGGTCTCTTCCAATCTTGATGATTCTATGATTCTATGAGCCATGTCTTCTTCAGGCTGAATAGTCCCAAGTCTTGGCCTTTACTCATAGGAGAGATGCTCTAGTCCCTTCTTCGTCTTAGTGGCTCTCTGTTGGACTCTCTCCAGTACCTCCATGTCTTTCTTGCCCTTAGCAGTTCAAAACTGGACACAGTACTCCACGTGTGACCTCACCTGTGTTGAGTGGAGGGGAAGCATCACCTCCCTCAACCTGTGGCAACACTCCTCCTGATGCAGCCTAGGATACCATTAGCTGCCTTTGCTACAAGGCACACAGTTGGGTCATGTTCAATTTTGTGCCCACCAGGAGCCCCAGGTCCTTTTCTGGCAAGCTACCTTCCAGCTGGGTGGCCCCCAGCATATACTGGTGCATAGAGTTGTTTCTCCCTAGGGGCAGGACTTGGCACTTCCCTTTGTTGAATTTCATAAAGTTCCTGTCAGTCCATTTCTCCAGCCCATTGAGGTCCCTCTGGGTGGCAACACAAACCTCTGGTCTATCAACCACTTCTCCCAGTTTTGTGTCATCAACAAACTTACTGAGAGTACACTCTGCAGCAACATCCAGATCATTAAAGAAGACATTGAACATGACTGGACCTAGTATTGATGCCTGAGGTAAACTGCTAGTTACTGGGCTCCAACTAGACTTCATGCCACTGATCATCACCCCCTGGGCCCAGTCATCCAGCCAGTTTTCAGTCCACTTCACTGTCTCCACATTCAGTCCATATTTCAACATCTTCTCTATGAGGATCTTTGGGAAACAATTTTGAAAGTCTTTCTGAAATCTGGAAGAAAATATCCACTGCTCTCACCTCATTTTTTCATTAAAGAATGTTATCAGGTAAATCAAGCTTGACTTCCCCTTGGTGAAGCCATGCTAACTACTACTGATCACCTTCTTGTCCTTCATGTGCCTGGAAATGGTTTCCAGGATTATCTGCTTCATCATCATCCCAGGGATAAAGGTGAGACTGACCAGTCTGTATTTCCCTGAGTCCTCCTTGCCCTTCTTGAAGATGGAAGTGACATTTGTTTTCCTCCAGTCTTCAGACATTTCTCCCAGTGTAAGATAAAACATACACAGGTATTCTTCCCAAGAATGCCAAGGCAGTGGAAGGATTAAAAAAACCTGTTTATTTCAGATGCAAGGACCTTTTTTTACAATGAGGTTCATCAGGCCTCCAGGGGAAAAAAGGCACCTCCTGTTTTCTCCTTCGAGTTTTTATTATCTCTGCTCCCCCCTTCCCCCCGGAATGCAAAGGCCTATGGCATCTGCTCTCTCCTCACATATCAGAGAGCGAGTTTCTGGAATGCGAGGGGGGAGAGAACAGCACTATTTTGAGAAAGTGGCAAGGGAAGCCTTTCCTAAGCAAAAGAACTGACTCCTCGGTAACAAAATCTTTTGCAGAAAGAGTTATTTATCCCTACACCCAGTCACCCCAACCTTTTGAAGTTTCTTGAGAATGGCCTCACAATGATGTCCCAGCTCCCTCAGCACTCGTGGGTGCATCCCATCAGGGCTCATATACTGTATTGGGTTTGCATGGCCAGGTTTTGGTAGTGGGGGGGCTACAGGGGTGGCTTCTGTCAGAAGCTGCTAGAAGCTTCCCCCATGTCTGGCAGAACCAATGCCATCTGGCTCCAGGATGGACCCCCCACTGGCCAAGGCCAAGCCAATCAGGAATGATAGTAATGCCTCTGTGATAACATATTTAAGAAGGAAAAAAAAGTTATTGGGCAGATGTAATTGTGCTCAGTGAAGAGAGGAGTGAGGATATGAGAGGAACAACTATGAAGACACCAAGGTCATGTAGCAGGATGCTCTGCCTTGATAAGACTTATCTGCCTTGGCCCAGAATCTGGTCAGAGAATCCAAACAACACAAGCTATCTGTGGTGACCTACTGCTGGCACCATGATGCTGCTTTTAGTGTTGAATTATGCTGATGCCGTGATCCCTGTGGTATGGGCTAGTGGTGTATCTGGAAGATCCAAATGAGTAGAACCTGTAAGCATTGCATTCAAACCAGGAGTGACACTGGTAAGACAAAACCAAAACCTTTTTAAACTGGAGAGTTGCAAGGGACTAGTGCCTATAATAGAAAATATCCTTAAATTCAGATTATTAAGAGAATGTGGATCCAAATTTAATACCCCCATCCTACCAATTAAAAAGGATGATGGTAAGAGCTATCGATTGGTACAGGATTTAAGGGCAATCAATAAAATAACAGAGGATATACACCTAGTAGTAGCAAATCCATATACCCTTCTAACTACATTGACTGATTGTAATGGTTTGAGAGCCCCAAAATCCAATTCTCAAGTCCAAGCCCCCCTCCCACATCGCAACCCAGTGTGAGATGGGTTTTCCAGACACCACACAAGACTCAAAATGGGGGGGAAGGGATTATATTACAATCACTGTACAAATAAATATTATAATACATTACACACATAATCTTAACTATCTTTTCTATGATAAAGCAGTATTTACAATGGATCAAATCTCTTCTCCCTCCAAATAAATGTCCAGGAGGGAAGAAGGAAGAGATCCTTTCCACTCTCAGAGCAGCAGTCTCTCTAGGGCAGCAGTCTCTCTCTCTCTCCCATGCAGCAGCTGTGGCTGGATCTTTTATCATTACACACGAGGGGGTCTCCAAGCCCCTCTCGGCCCTTCAACTCCAGGCAAGGGTCTTTCTCTTCTGTGGGCTGCGTTTACCGGGACAAAGGTCGCTTCACCATGTCATATCAACAAAGTGCAGGAGTCTTTGTGACAGTCCCTATTCTCAAGGGATTCAAGCTCCCTTGCATAGCTCCTGTCCTCTGATCTCAGGATGCTAGCTTAGCAGCGACAACAGGGGGGGCGAAGCCCTCCTCCGCGTTCCTTCTGACCGTCCCGGTCCAGCTCCAGGATGCCTTGAGCTTTTCAGCTCCTCTCTCTGCAGTGCATGCTGCATTTTAGGACTTCCATCCAGTAGGAGTCCATCCCCTCCACTTAGGAGAGGTCACAAAAGGGTTTTGGGGGTTTTGGTTTTCAGTTCTTACCCCACAACTCTGTCCATAGAGATTAGTTCTGCTCTGTGCCGGCTCTCTTTCTCTTTCAGACAACTCTGTGTCTTCCTGCTTGGCCGCATGCTTGTTTTGCTGCTCCTTCACTTCTTATCTCTTCTGGCTCTGTGCCACTTCTCCTTGGTCAGTGCTGTTTCTGCCGCTGCTCCGTCTGCTGCTCACAGTGGAGGAAAAAACTCCCAGCTTCTCAGCTACAGATACTTAACCCAGTCTAGCACTGTTCCAAGTCCCTGTATCCCCCCAGCAGGGGGCTGGGGGGAGCCATAGCCCCCAACGGGGCTCCGGGCCCCTTCCTTGTGGCTTTTCACAACATGACCACTTCTTCTCCTACCACTACTACTACCTTCTTTTCCGGTCTGGGTGATATGTTTATATTTTGCAGGAGCGCTCATTGGCTCAACCCCAAGGGTCACCACCCTCTGGGGGGTTATCATTTTATAACTCCGGGGGAAAACTGTTTTTCCCCCACCACACTGATGATTTAGGGTGGTTTACTGTAATAGATCTTAAGGATGCCTTCTTCTGCATTCCCCTGAATCAAACCAGTCAAGAAATTTTTGCTTTTGAATGGGAAAATCCTGAAACAGGAAGAAGAGCACAGTTGACATGGATGGTTCTACCCCAAGGATTTAAGAATAGTCCCATCATATTTGGAAACCAGCTGGCAAAAAAACTAAAGGACTGGAGAAGACAACATTCAGAAGGAGTCATTTTGCATACATGGATGGTATACTAATCACTGCCAAGGATCGAAACAGCTGCATCCAGCCCACTGTAAGTTTGCTAAACTTTCTGGGACTTAGTGGGTATAGAGTTTCGAAAAACAAAGCACAAATTGCAAAGGAAACAGTAGTTTACTTGGGGCTTGAGATTTTTTGTGGACATTGACAACTTAGCACAGAGCAAAAAGAAGCCATCTGCCACCTTCCAGAGCCACATATGGTAAGAGAAATGCAAGCTTTTCTGGGAATGACTGGCTGGTATTGACTGTGGTTATCTAATTATGGGTTATTAGTGAAACCGTTACACGAGGCATTAAAAACAGCCCACAAGGGATTTATGGTATGGATGGACAATGCTAGAGCTGCATTTAAACAGCTGAAGTGCTCCTTAATGTCAGCTCCAGCATTAGGACTACCAAATCTAACTAAGCCCTTCCAGTTGTTCACATACGAGTGACAAAATGTTGCTCTGGGGTTCTGTCACAATCCCTTGGAAGCCAGCGTAGAGCTGTGACCTACTTCTCAAAGCAGCTGGACAACATTAGTTAAGGGTGGCCTGTGTGTTTAAAAACTGTCGCAGCCACCATTCTGTTAATTCAGGAGGCTCGGAAATTTACCCTTGGACAACACATTGTAGTATATGTGCCCCACATGGTGCAAACAGTGCTTGAACAGAAAGGGGGTCACTGGTTGTCTCCAAGCAGGATGCTCAAATATCAGGCTGTGTTACTGGAACAAGATGATGTTACTCTCAAAACAACATCGATTGTTAGCCCTGCCATGTTTTTGTCTTTGACACTGGCTGACAATATCCCAGAGAATGATTGTTTACAGACAATCTAGGAAACTTATTCCAGCAGACCAAACTTAAAGGACATGCCTCTGGAGAACTCTGACTGGGAGTTATACACTGATGGAAGCAGTTTTATGCGAGACAGCAAACGTATGACAGGATATACCATGACAACTACAGACGAGGTAATGCAGGCAAAGGCCTTACCATCTGATGTATCATTGTAGATAACTAAACTGATTGCACTGACAAGAGCTTTGGAGTTAAGTGAAGGACAAAAGGTAAATATATGGACTGACTCTAAATATGCATTTAGCGTTGTGCATGCACATGGAACCATCTGGAAGGAAAGAGGGTTGTTAACCACCCAAGGCAATAGGATCAAGCATGCCAAACAGATCCATGCACTCCTACAAAGTATTTGGAAACCTATGGAGGTGTCTATTATGCATTGCAGAGCTCATAAAAAGGGAAAGACTATTCCTGAATTAGGGAATCATTCTGCCAATAAGGCAGCAAAAGGCGCTGCAGAGAGAGGCATCCTAGCAGTAATACCACAAAGAGAAATTGATTTGCCAGGGTTTACCCCAAAATATGATACAAGAGACTATCAGTTAATCAAGTCCCTTAAGGCTAAAATTCAAGAAGATGGATGGGCTGTTACACCTACTGGACAAGTTATAGTGCCGCCCCAACCCCTACGAGAAATAGTTTTATGGGAACATGACAGTATCCACCAGGGAACAGAGAATCTATTGAAACATCTGATAAAAACAGTGATAGGGACCAGAATGACTGAAATTGCAGTCAATCATAAGTAAATGTGAAGTGTGTTGTCGGAACAATCCTAATACTAGCAAACGAGTGGTGTTAGGGGTAACAAAAGCTGGAGATCTTCCTGAAGACTATTGGCAAATAGATTTTGCTGAGTTGCCGCATAAAGAAGGATACAAATATTTACTGGTGTTGGTTGATACTTTTAGTGGTTGACCTGAAGCTTACCCCTGCCACACTAACAAAGCAAGAGAAGTAGTGAAAGCTCTACTCAACCACATAATCCTGAGATTTGGGGTTCCTTTGGGAATGCCATCAGACAGAGGACCACATTTTGTTGCAACAGTGGTGGGGGAGGTTAGCTGAGCTTTGGGAATTACTTGGGATTTGCATACACCTTATAGGCCTCAGGCCAGTGGTAAAGTCAAATGCATGAATTACACTCTTAAAACACAGATAAGCAAAATTTGTCAAGAAACTTACATGACATGGGTCCAGGCCTTACCCATAGCTCTATTGAGAATTCGCATACAGCCAAGGCGTAGGGACAATCTAAGTCCTTATGAAATATTGTATGGTAGGTCATACCAAACTCCACATATTCCAGGGGAAATCCACAAGAGGGGAAAAATTGATTTGCAAAATTATTTAATGGCTTTAGGCTCTACTTTGCAGAAATTACAGAGATTTGTTGTGATGTCTAGACCCCTAGGACTGGACACTCCTGCCTATCTGTTCCAACCCAGGGACTGGGTCTATGTTAAACAGTGGGACAGCAAACTCTTACAGGCCAAGTGGAAAGGTCCGTTTCAAGTTTTACTGACTACCCATACTCCAGTCAAGGTTTGTGGACAAGGACCTTGGATACACTACTCCAGAATTAAGAAGACTTCTGTTCCTTGGACAGTAGAGGCAAAAGGTACCATTGGAGATAAAGATAAAGAGAAATATTGTTTAAACTACTTTTCTCATGTATACTATTGGCAGCCATGAACCAGATTTGGGACCAGAGTTTGCATTTGACTTTAGTTCAGAATGTGTCCAATATTCTTCATAAGAATGACTGTTGGATTTGTACCCAAATGCCAAGGTAAAAGTTGGTTGGTGATTGGCATTTTAATGAATGAGACAAATCCCAATGAGATCCATAAACTTCAGGACCCCCCAGAAAATTTCATACCTGAATGGTGGGAGCAGGTTAATAGATCTTACCTACCCATATCCCTGAGCAATTTAGTTCCTAATCATGGAAGCTACGCAGTTCCCTATGTAGTTGTTAATGCCATGGGAAAGGCCATTCTTCCTCCATACTGTGATAAGACTAAATCCAAAGTAAGGCTGTCACCAAAATTTGTAATAGGAATGATGCAACTACCTGTGAGAATGGTTCCCCTGCAAGGTGCAAGTTGGTACTGGATATGTAAGAACAAAGCATTGAAAATTTTACCCTTAGACAAAGATAGGGCCTGTGCTCTTGGGGCCTTGGTGCCAAACATACCAATATTCCATCTATTTAATGAAGAAGGTGGGTGGGTGAGAACTTACATGAAAAGAATAAAGAGAGTCCCTAATCCCATTGTTGAACACCCCACAACCTTCCAAAATTTAGTTAGGGTTTTCATTCCTGCTTTAGGAGTATTTGAATTAGAAAGAGCAATTATCAACATTTCAGCCACACTTGAAATTATTGAGAATCGAACTCATGATGCAATTGCTGTCTTATAGGAGGAGGTCCATCATTTGTCTCTTGTAGTCCTGCAAAATAGAATGGCCCCTTGATCTTTCATTAGCCTCACAAGGGGGCGTGTGTACTGTTATTAATACCAGTTGTTGTACTTATATGGATCAAAGCAGAAGAATTTCTACAGATCTTAATGAAATTTGGAAACAAACTTAAACCTTACATTGGATAACCCTTGATGACACCTCGCTGGGTTTTGAAAACATCTGGCACCATCTCACTTCATGGCTACCAGATCCAACCTGGTTGAAACAGCTGTTTGTAATAATTGTATTTATCATTTGTACTTGTATATTAGCTTGTTTTATGGTTCAATGTTGTAGTTGTTGATCATCTTTATGGTTCAAAATTAAATGTAAGTAGACACTTGTCAGGATAAAACCCTGTTCAGTCTCTAGAGGGGGGATATGTAGCTGTAAAATTAAGTTCAGACATATTCTGAAATTGCCTTTTAATCTTCACAGTGAAAGTTACTGGTAGATCAGTAATTTGTTTCTAAAAAAACTAATAGCAGAGGGGTTTTGTGTTAGAGAAAGAAAAACTAGGTAAAAAGTTCAAAGTGAAATCTGATATGGAAGTTTTTGTAGAGGTGCTTGCTCAATTGCATCATGTATGTGTTATTTTACTTACAGTCACATAATGATTGAGTTTTAAGGGAATGGGAAGCCTTTCTTCATTATTTATTCTTCATTCAGTGTGATGTGAAACTTAATGCACCTTCCAAAGTCATCTCTGAATACAAACTCAGTTCCTCGAGTAGTTTTCTTCAGCTTTCATCAGTGCAGTGCTGCTCATACTTCTAAACATTTATTAGTTGATCTTTACAGATGTTCATTTGAGATTATGTATATTACTAGCCTTGCTTTCCAGTTCATAAACTGGTGCTTGGAGATAAAGATTGGGTTTGTTACATACTTGCTAATGTCTAAAGTTTTTTAGCAGGATTCTTTACAGCCTTATGTTTTCCAAATACTCTTCCATTTCTGTAATACCTTGTGGGTTTAAATCCCATCTCTTACAAGCTTCCCATATTACTGGAGATGATCGCTAAGTCTTTCAGATCAGCGCCTTGATGTTAAATTTTGGCAGTCAGGAAAATGTAGCAACGTGTAAGAATTTTGTAGGGAAGGCAAGATAAAAACCTTCCTCCTTGCTTAGCTGCTTTGAGTGTTGACATCCTTTTATTTGCAGTTGTCTCTTTCACTTAGTTGCTGTCTCAGTTTGAAGAGACTGGAATGTTTGCTAAAGAGGATGAGCCACGAGATAGACCAAACTTCTCTCTCTCAGCAATTGTAAACTCAAAATTAAGGGGTTTTAATCGAGGAAGTGTGGAAAAAACAGAAGAAATAACAACCCTTTATTAAAAGATATATGTATGTTGGCAAGAACAGTGACAGAACACAAAAAACCCCTAGACAATAGTCCTGTACCCAAAAGTCCCCTTCAAACAAAAGAAAAAAGGTCGGAATACTTCTCTTTTAGCGCAGTCCTAATCGTGGCCTGCAGGGGGCGCTGTTAGGTCGCTGGAGGGTGCAGAGCCTGCAGTACTCTGTCGTGGTCGGCAGGGGGCGCTGTTGTTCTCAGATGACGGTGCCCCAAAGCTCCTCCTTTTTCTCCCAGCGAGCACAGAGACTCTCCAATGAAAACACAGCAGGTCCGGGCTGGAGACAAAAGACAGCTCACAGGCAAGTTGAGGCCAGCAGTCAGGGCTGACCAGGACGAGAAGCCAGAAAGACAGACTTCCAGACCTTCTTTCCAAATGCCCGCACGCAGACCCCCGTCTCCGTCCCAGAGAGAGAACTCAGCCGTCTGCCCCTCTCCCCCTCCCCAGCAGAGCCAACCCACCCCCTCCCAAAACTCCTCCCCTCTCCCCCCAGCCTCTGATGGGCCATTAGCTAGGAATGTGGCCTGGCCAACCAGTTCTTTTGTAAGGCTAATTGACTCCCTTCCTCCCTTCCATTCAAACTCCGTCTCTTCTACAGTGGGGGGCAGGGGGAAGAAAAAAATTCCCCTTCTCGGATTTCTAACCTATAACAGTTACACATTCAAGGCTATGGATAATAGGGCAAGATAAGATGGACACTTAGCAGTGGAAACAGATAAACAGATATACTCTAAAGTTCAGTAGAGCATAGTGCATTGCTTAGACAAATGGGATTTTCATGCTGAGCATTTGGCTTTTTCAATCTCCATGTTCTGTTTGTATGGCTTTACTTTTCGTGTAATTTCCTAACCTTTCCTTAAAACTTGTTTAAAGAATTCAAATTCACTTTTTCATCTGTTTTCTGTATACTCCTTGCTTTTCACTTGTGAGCTCACGATTTGGGATTTCCTGACCAGCACTATCTCCTGGGAATTTAGTTGCACACCAGATGTCTTATATGCTGCTACTTCTTCATGATAGAATGGACCCAAATATCCTTGAGATTTCTCTTATTGCATGTCAGCAAGCCATTGAAAAAAGTGGCAACATTCCTCTGCTCTATGCAACTGTGGTTTTAGTATTTGATAGGTGTAACCATTAGGCAACATTTTTTTGTGGTTTGAACAAGAGAAAGAGAAGGCAATTTATCATTATTCTTCCATAGTACATGGTGAGCTTGGAGTCATCCTTGAGTTCTGATGCACAGAATGGAAAGAGACTTCTTGTTGGAAACAACAAAATTATTTTAGCTGTAACTCTTAAAACCCCTCATGATAATTTAGTAGATAACTGCAGTTAAAATATTGAACAGATTTATAATGATAAAATGTCCTTACATGTTCTTAGTTCACCAGAATTACAACTAGAAAGCAGTCATTCTAGCTGAGTGAAAACTAATATTTAGTCATCATTTTATCTGTTCTTCTCTTACAGCATTCACCAACTGTTGTTTTGTACTTAACAGATCACTATCCAAGTCTCTGTGCCAGCAAAAGTACATGAACTGCTTCATCAAATGAGTGGAAAAGGATTATCATCTCATTATCACTTCTCAGGACAGCCATGCATTTTTGGTGATTGTATGGTATCTGTGTAAGTGACAATAACAAATACAACTGATCAGAAGATAGACAATATTCACATAGGGGAGAAATCACCTATAGGCGTGAGGATGTATGAGTTTAATCCAATAGGTAATCGCATCCTATATTTAAAAATATAGAATCTTAATCTTTTTCATAATTTCAAATATAGAAAAAAAATTTTGCATAATCACATGTATACTCATATATATGTATGCATAGAAATGTATACATATGTATATCTGTATACATACACACACATGCACACTCATCCAGCTATCTTTTCTTAGATAAGCTGATTTTAACAAAAGTTTCATTGAGTTTTTCCCTGTCGTGGGGTACCTGTCGTGAGGTCTTGGTCCGAGGGGAAAAGAAGGACACACAAGACACATGAGGATGGTGAGACAAAGAGATGTCTGCCTGCTCAGCGCAGCAGGCAGCCTTTATTGAGCTTGCCAACTTCACACACAACACAAACATATTCCTACAACAACATCCAGGAATCCAAGCACCTGCACATTATCAAACCTTGTACTCCCTGCAACCCAAGGCCGTGTCCATGGAAACCATCTAACCAGCTCCACTGCTCCCATGGAACACGACCTAACTTTTGCACTACCTCAAACTTTAATTGTGGGGCTACAACTTCACCCCACATTTCCCTACTTGTATTTGACTTTGAAAATAACTCCTTAGATCAGAACTTCCATGCCTGAAAGTTTACCTGCTTGTTCAAATATCAATTACACTCTATCAATTCCAGTTGATATAATAAATGTTTGCTCTCACCCCACAAACTTTAATTCTCTTACAGCCTTGGTCCAGAATAGCTATAATGGGCTACTATTAAGTAAGGTTTTGATTTAGATATTCACAATTATTTTCATGACAAACTTTAAAGAAAATTTGTAGATTTATTTTTTAATTTGGTGTCTCAGAGCTTTCTTGTTGTTTCCCTCATGAACTTTTAGCAGTGGAGTGAAAGTGTATGTTTTAATCTAGTATGTGTCTACCATACTTCTGCAAAACTTCACTTCTTAGATTAGGTACTATGTGTTAATTAAGTAAAGCAATGCTGTATTCAGTCCTAACCTAAATTGTTTTAGTTTCTACCTTTCAAATGGGATGGTTTTTTGCTAAATTTCTGTTAGTGGAAAAGAGTAGAAAACTTGAGACAGAAAATTGCATTTCATTGCCACAGTTCGAAGGGGGGATGGGGCTGTGGCACAGTATGGGTTCAGGAGACAAGGTAGGGTGCAGGTAGAATGCTTTATTGAAGCGTGCACACGATTTTTTATCAACTCAGGAGGGGAAAGGGCCAGAACATGGGGTGGAGCATGAGACAGACAAGCGGGGGAACAAATCAGGATAGGGACATGGGCAAAAGGGGGAGGAGCGTAGGAGGAACCGGGGAAGGAAAGGGCGGATGGAGGCTGTCTCCTCTCTGCAGCTTCTCCAGCCAATCAGCAGAGAAGCAGGGAAGCAGGGAAGTGAACAAGCCTGGACATGCCTGGGAGATACAAATTCTGGGGAAACATACAATGTGTATATACATAATAACTGTAAAGTCTGCATCATAAAGTCCTTTCAATCGCTGTACATATTTTTCCACTTCTGAAATTGTTCCCATTCTGATTCTTGGTCCTCGACATTTCATAGCAACTTTTATTCAAGGATAGTACCCCTGCACATAACCTACTTTCTTTTCTCAGCAGTTCTTTGTTTTAGGCCATTTTGGTTCAGGAAGAAGGAACAAAAAGTGTATCTGTTTCATATTATAAATTGAAAGGGTGGACATTTCCTTTTTTGACACAAATTCATGTACTTTAGGTGTGTTTCTTCTCTTATACTGAACTACAATACTATGTGAATCCATATCATTTTAGAATAATATAGAAATAAGTTTTTAAAGCACATCAGTGAATTAAATAGTATTCTTAGCTTTCAGTAGTTAAAAAGATGTTTGGTATTAAATTGCTGTGTTCTGTTGAAATACTTTTTTTTAACATTGAAAAGGCTATACAGATTTAGGCCAAATAGCTACAAAAGCAATTGTACAATGCTACAAATATGTTGACAGGTTTTTTCAGAGTTAAAATTTTGGAACCATTTACATTTTGATAATGATACATATTTGATCAAGGCAGTCACTTTTTGTAAGGATACTAATTTTAACTGAACTGTTTGTTGCTTATTCTTTAAGATTAAAAAACAGTGCCGAGTTCTTCTTTCAAGTTATTTTTGACCATCAGCCTAATTTTATATCCCTCCCTTTAAACATTCAAAGACCTAAAGTCACAAAAGCTTAAAAATAGAAAACTAGTAATACTGTAAATCAGATCAGGAGATATTGTATGCCCGCAAAAAGGTGATGAGTCCAATAGCCCAACTGAAGTGTATCTACATCAATGCATGCAGCATGGGCAACAAATAGGATGCTGCCATTGTGCAGCTGGAAAACTATGATAAAGTTGTCATCATGGAAACATGATGGAGTGCTGCAGTGGATGGCTATAAACTCTTCAGAAGGGATAGGCAAGAAAGGAGAGGTGATGGGGTAGTCCTGTGTGGAATAATGGATAGGGTTAAAAGTTAAAGGAGAATAAGAATTAGAGAGGAGACCCAGCTGCTGCTTCCCAGATGAAACACGGTCACGATGCCCCACAAAGGTTCCCTAAACACTGATAAGCACCTGTTATGGGGGATGAAACAGAGAGGGGAGTGATGTGAAGGTGCTGCAGCCTCCCTCCACAAACATCCTGCAGGAAGGGGAATGTTGTGACACTTTGTAGTTCAAAGACTGTGCCGTATCTGTCCACCAAGAAAGATAGATGCCAAGGACGACTACTCAATTAAGTACTTATGACTAGAGTCACTCAAGCTCCTAAACCTAAAGAAATAATATAAAAGTAAGTTGGAAATAGGGCGAATTTGGAGGAAGATTCCACTGCAACTGCTGGGATTGGCTGACAGGCTGAACCTGTCTTCCTTCCCCCAGTTTAGGGATGCCTATCGGGTAAGAAACTTATTCTATGTCCCCTGATTGCTGCTTTTAAGGACTAGAGGTTGCATTTTACTCCATAATATGTTGGTAGATTGTTTATATTAGAGTTTGTGCTTATGCTTGCTTTATAGTATAATTAGATTGCTTTAAATGTTTTTGCAGCTAGACACTATCACTGACGACCTATGAACCTTATTAACCTGTCACAATTTGTATTAATAAAGAGTGTTATTCCGTAAACTGTTAGAGTGAGTCCGTAATAAGGTGCTGACAGTTTGCCAGTAGCGGAATAACATGTTGGAAGGCCTGCTGAGCGTCTTCCCTTATGCTGTTGGCTCAGCCTCCTGAAAAGGGCAATCGAATTACCCCTGATCCTGTGAATCTGTTTGGTGAAAAGTCCCCCCTTATGGTTTCTTTTTTCCCTGGGGCACTGACAGACAAACAAATCTCTATGGGTTGAGAAAATCTCCCCTCTCTAAGGGTTGGGTGAATCCCCTCCCTTTCACGTGACACCCTGTATGTTAGGGAGTGTTTTGACTGTCTAGAGCTTGATGATGGTGATGAAAGGGTGGAGTGTTTATGGGTAAAAATCATGAGGAAGGCCAATAAGCAGATATCTTGGTAGGAGTCTGGTATAGACCACTCAACCAGGAAGAAGAGGCAGATGAAATATTCTATAAGCAGCTGGGAGAAGTCTCATGATAGCTGGCCCTTGTTCTCATGGGGGACTTCAACTTACCAGATGTCTGCTGGAAATACAACACAGCAGAGAGGAAACAGTCCAGGAGGTTCATGGAGTGCATGGAAGAGAATTTCCTAACAGCTGGGGAGTAAGCCTTCTAGGGAAGGCCTGGACCTGCTGTTTGCAAACAGAGAAGAACTGATGGGTAATATGACGGTTGGAGGCCATCTTGGGCAGAGCGATTCTGAAATGATAGAGTTTTCGATTCTTGGAGAAGTAAGGAGGGGTGTCAGTGGAACTGCTACCTTGAACTTCCAGAGAGCAGACTTTGGCTTGTTTAGGAGACTGGTTGGCAGAGTCCACTGAGAGACAGTCCTGAAAGGCAAACAAGTCCAGGAAGGCTGGACATTCTTCAAGAGGGAAATCCTAAAGGCACAAAGGCTGGCCATCTCTATGTGCAGAAAGACAAGGTGTCAAAGAAGAAGATAGGCCTGGCTGAACAGAGAGTTTTGTCTGGAATTCAAGAAAAAGAAGAGAGTTTATGACCTTTGGAAGAAGGAGCAGGCAACTCAGGAGGACTACAAAGATGTCATGAGCTTATGCAGGGAGAAAATTAGAAGGGCCAAAGTCTAACTAAAGCCTAATCTGCCTACTGCCTTAAAAGACAATAAAAAATGTTTTATAAAAACATTAACAACAAAAGGAGGGCTAAGGAGACTCTCCCTCCTTTATTAGATGCAGGGGGCGACATAGCAACAAGGGATGAGGAAAAGGCTAAGATATTTAATGCCTTCTTTGCCTCAGTCTCTAATAGTAAGACCAGTGGTTCTCTGGATACCCATCCCCACGAGCTGGAAGACAGGGACAGGAAGCAGAATAAAGCCCCCCTAATCCAAGGGGAAATGGTTAGTGACCTGCTACACCACTTAGACACACACAAGTCTATGGGGCCAGATAGGATCCACTCAAGGGTACTGAGCAACTTTCAATAATTTACCAGTAGTCCTGGCTCACCAGGGTGATCCCAGTGGACTAGAAGTTAACAAATGTTACGCTTAACTACAAGAAGGGCCAGAAGGAGGATCTGGGGAACTACAGGTCTGTCAGCCTGATCTCGGTGCCTGGCAAGGTTATGGAGCAGATCATCTTGAGTGCCATCACATGGCATGTGCAGGACAACCATGGGATCAGGCCCAGTCAGCATCATTTATGAAAGGCAGGTCCTGCTTGACTAATCTGATCTCCTTTTATGACAAGGTGACCCACTTATTGGATGAGGGAAAGGCTAGGGATGTTGTCAACCTGGACTTTAGTAAAGTCTTTGACACGGTCTCCAATAGCATTCTTCTGCAGAAACTAGCTGCTCATGACTTGGACGGCTGTATGCATCCCTGGGTAAAAAATTCATTCAATGACCAAGTCCAGAGAGTGATAGTGAATGGAGTTAAATCCAGTGGGTGGCTGGTCACAAGTGGTACCCCCTAGGGCTCAGTATTAGTGTCAGTTCTGTTTAATATCTTTATCGATGATCTGGATGAGGGGATCGAGTTCATCCTCAATGTCTGCAAATGGCACCAAGTTGGGCAGGAGTGTTGATCTTCTTGAGGGTAGGAAGTGAAACAAAAGAATTAAACCCAATGACGAGAAATCATTGAATTGGACATCTCTTTAATATGCCAGCTGGGGATTC
>NW_020925476.1:782255-896829 GCF_003984885.1 Neopelma chrysocephalum
GGATTGCCATCCAGTGTCCATTTCTTCTGAGAGGGGCAGTCATTTTCGCAGTCTTTTTTCTTTCTTGGCAGGCCTCCTAGCATCTATGATTGGTCCAGTTGACCTCTAACCCCTAAACTATTTGTTCTAGGACCAACTAAGACACATATATCCATCATCAGTTAAAGATAACTTGAATTTCCCATTAGCTTAAACAATCTTCAATTGCATTTACTTCTTAACAGAACAATCTCTTATTGATCAAGTTTTCTGAGGCATGTAAGCTTATTTCTTGCAGGTGGGCATATGGTACACTCTCTATTAGTTCCCATGTTTCATCTACATTCTACATCCTGAAACTAATTGTAGTCCTAAAAGAAAAGACAACTACTATGCCAAGAAAGCAAATCCCTTAGTTGATTAGGATATAATTTTTATCTAAGCTAAAACTTCTGATTTGCTTAGTCATTTGGAAAGGAGACCCTCTCTCATTTCAGTCCCCCCTTTTAAATACATCATTTGCGAATTCTTTTGCAAGGTTTCATACTGTTTATATTTAAGCAGCATGGGTAAGGAGCTAAAACTCTTAATTTGTACCAAAACACAACATTAACTATGGTAAGAATTGAAATTACACATAACAAAATCAACATGGGGTGAATTAACACATTTAAAACCTGGGTTGCTGATGGGGACTTTCCTAAAAAATGCTCCACCAATAGTTCTTTCCATCTTCTTTGACTCGTTCGAAGTTTTGATGAATTTTCTCTATATCATGCTGAACCGTAATTAAAGTTTTTCGGCCATTTTCTTGAATTCATTTCAATAGTTGCTGAAAGTCTTCGTGATGTTGCAGTCTTTTAAGCAAGGTGTGGTTAATTCCAATGGGAGTAGGTTGCAAATCTTGAAACAACATATAATCAGATTGTAGCAGAGAATAAGAGCTGTATAATTGAAATCACATCCTTCAATGGTAGCAAAATTACAAACACAAATATTAGAGTGATTAGGAGTAATTACAGAATCTTTATCTATATACAAATGTGATGGTTTCAGTCTAGGCCTTCCTGGAGACCAGTTTGTAACCAGGAAGGAACTAGGAAAGTGACAAAGGAAGTATTCCATGCTATTCCTTTACATAACTTGGGGTATAAATAGGGCATAGATAAGAGAGCTCGCTCTCTTCTCTTCCGGCGAGGTTCGAGAATGGTGGGTCCCTGTCTTGGTCTGGCTTATCCGGAGCCAGAGCCGAGCCGAACCGAGCCAAGGCGAGCCCTGCCGCTGTCGGCAGGGAGGTCGGTCCCCGAAGACTCGACGCATTCACGTCAGCGCGGCGCTGGCGCCGGGCCGGCGCGGGGGGCCCAGGCTCAGGGAGGCCCTGCTGGGGGCCGCCCTGCTCGGGGGGGGTCCTGCTGGCTGCCCACACCGATCCCGACCCCCACCGGGACGGGGTCAAGCCATGCCGAGCCTGCCACGGCCTCGCCGACAGCTTCAGCAGGGGCCTGGAGCAGACAGAGCATGAGGGCTTTGGTGGGGGCAACACAGTCTGGGAGGAGGAGAAGCTGTCCAAGTACCAGCACAGTGAGACCCGTCTCCTGGAGGTGCTGGAGGGCATCTGTGCTCCCTCGGACTTCGCCTGCCACCAGCTGCTGGAGCGGAGCGAGGAGCATGTGGAGCAGTGGTGGTTCCACGAGCGGCAGCAGCACCCTGACTTCTTCCAGTGGCTGTGTGTGGACAGGCTGGTGCTCTGTTGCCCACCCGGCACCTACAGCCCGGACTGCTGGCCCTGCGCCAGCGGGCCCCGGCAGCCCTGCAGTGGCAATGGGCGATGCGATGGCGACGGCACACGCCGTGGCACCGGCCTCTGAGTCTGCAGCCCGGGCTATGGCAGCCCCTTCTGCGCTGAGTGTGGTGACGGCTACTACGAGGCCTCGCGGAACAAGAGCCACCTGATGTGTGCTGAGTGCTACCAGGCATGCGGGCGCTGCACGGGGCCCGAGGACTCCAGCTGCCTTCGCTGCAAGAGGGGTTGGGTACTGCACGAGCACCGCTGCATCGGACAGTCCCCAGTTCTCCCACAGACATCGACGAGTGTGGCACAGAGATGGCGCATTGCTGAGCCAACCAGTACTGCGTCAACACAGAGGGCTCCTACGAGTGCCGAGACTGCTCCACGACTTGCATCGACTGCATGGGTGCCGGACCGGCTAGCTGCAAGAAATGCAACAAGGGCTACTGGCAGGATGGAGCCAAGTGCCTGGATGTGGACGAGTGTGCCAGCGCTGAGGAGCCGGTGTGCACCGGAGCACAGGAGGTGTGTGAGAACACAGAGGGCAGCTACGGCTGCGTCTGCGCCCAAGGCCACGTCCGCCGGGATGGGCAGTGTGTCAAGGACAAGCCCCCTGATGCCCCAGAGAAAGACTTCTTTGACGATGTGACCAATGACGAGGTGGTGGTGCTGCAGCACAAATATTAGAGTGATTAGTAGTAATTCCAGAATCTTTATCTATATACAAAGAGGCACAGAGGGTCCATAGACAGGCACATCCTTTTCCTATATAGACAATCACAGTTTCCAGGCTTTCATATGGATGTATTTCGAAGTGATAGATGCTTTGCTCAGTGTCTAAACAAATGTCTTGTGCTCCGATAGTATAACTTTCACAGATGAATCCTTGCTACTCCTGCACAGTGCATGCTTCTACATCTATGGTTTGCCATTTATCTGCATTTCTTTGGGCCAACACTTTATGTTCTAGTGGTAGCAGTGTAGTTACGTTATGATTAGCCCCTAAAGCAATAATTGGGTAAATTTTATTGATGCCTTAAGATCCTTTTAGTTTTTTGACTTCTTTAAGTTTTATAAGTTTTATAAGTAGTTATATAGCAGAAGTAGATTTTAGAAGCAGCAGCATTTATTCCTTTACCCTTTCCCTTACCCTCAGCATAGTAACTACACACATTCCCAACCCTTTTACCCCAATTCCCCAAATCAGTACCCCTGAATTCTATTAAAATGTTTAGTCTCTTGTCAAGATAGGCCTATTCTGTTTAAAGAACACTTGTACTCTGGCCTAAACCACAGAGTACAGTCAAGAACTGGGTAACCGTGTGCCCTTTGTGCTCCGAGGAAGACCAAGTGATGAAGTAGGTGGTCTCGAAAAGACCCCAGACCCAATTCCCCAGGGGTGGGCTGGGGGTGGACCAGGGCAAAAGCCAGAGGGTGGAAAAACCTGGGATTGGACAAACAGTATTATAAATTGTAACACCTGAGGCAGAGGGACGCGCGCATTTTGTAACTTCTGTGCCTTGGAGGCACAATTAAATCCTTATCTCACCTCTAATTAAATTGCTCTGGAGTTTTTTTTCCTCAGCTCCTTTAGGCATCATTAAAAAACTTGTGCCTTTTGTATTGTTAATACAAAAGCTGTGGCTATACTCCTAACAGGATTATAGGTGAAATTAACTAGTTTCCACCATGATTGAAACTTTTTCAAATTTAGTTGCATTTTGCCAAATGACTGTCCTAATTTCTGTTGGTAGGATGCCACCTTCAGCTTCTCTAATGAATGCAGCTCAATGGTAGGGAAACATTTGTCTGTGCTGTTCCCAAAGCATTAACTATCAACAGGTGGTCTTTTTCGTGAGTTTCCTCCCAGGGGAGTAGTACATCTGACACTAATTTCTGGCTGTTTCCTGGACTTGAGAGAGAAGACTTTAAAGGGTGTTGTAGCTGGTTTAAGTTGCTTGTTACTGTTTCTAACTTATTCATTAATATTTCTGAGTCTACGCTATTTAAAATCCCCAATCCGGAGCTTAATGTTCTGATTATGTCTTTCCTGGGTCGGCCATCTGAAACAAAAGTTCGTGTACATAACCAGGCTGCCCACCCTGCATACGAAGTTTTAAGAAAGGGTGAGCAAGATGGTCGAACCTCTGAAATATCATTTTGTATTCTCAGTTCTACTTGTTTGAGGTTAAACATTACTTGTTGTTGTCCAGTGTATTTGACTACATAAGGTCCAATACTATAAATGTAAGGAATCCATCTGGTAGGCTTTTGCACTGTGGAAGGTTGTGTAGTTGGAGCACTAGTTGGAGCACTGGTTTCTGTATATATTATAAATCTTCTGGATACATTTCCCTCTTTAAACGACCAATTACACACTACAGAAACTGGTTTGTCTAGGACAAAGGGGTACCAGCATTGATCAGATTCACAAACCTGTTGGCTAAGTACATTTCCATACAACACAGGAGGGACCCATGTGTTCAGGGAGTCTCGCACGGTAATCTCAGTTTGAGGTATCCAGTTTTTTTGTGAGGGTGGATTAAACACTTTACATCCTACCCGTACTACTGTCCCAAGTGTTCCAGTTAATATACTTGCCCCCAAGTTTCAATTATGTCATCCTCTCAGAACCTTCATTTCTTCCTGTAAAACTACAGCAGCTGTATTATATTTGCAGATTTGAGTATAATCACCTATATAGTCAAGTCTAAGACCAGAAAGTCCAAAATAAGCATAAGACCATGGCCAGTTGTGCAAGTTTCGAGCTGGCTTCCTGCCAAGTCTCTGAAACTCGGCAACGGAGTCTGCTTCCCAAAGAGGGAAGAAAAAAACCCAAAAAGCTACAGCTATAGCAAAGGGAAGAGGGGAAGGGAGAAGGGAAAAAGGACAAAATAGGATGAATAGGGACAGAAACAAAACAGGTGTACAGAATCTAAAAACCTGGTAACCAGCAAAATAAAGAACTGGCAAAATCTGACCACTTCCCTTGAGAGAAGCAGGACAGCTGGATGCGGCCCAGCACTCTCCCCTCACGCGTGGCAGACAACAGCAGTCGATACAGACCTCAACTTCAGATAAGCAAGACCACGTATGGATCTACTGTTCTCGAACCTTGCCAGAAGAGAAGAGAGTGAGGTCTCTCCAGTCGGCTTTATTTATACTTCAGGTTACGTAAAGGAATAGCATGGAATACTTCCTTAGTCACTTTCTTAGTTCCTTCCTGGTTGCAAGCTGGTCTCCAGGAAGGCCTAGGGTGAAAACTATCACACCAGTCTGTAAGGAATTAGCTCGTGTGAACCTCTTGCCTTAGCTCGTGTGAACCTCTGAGACGCAGGGCCATGGGAAAGCAACAGTGTCTTTGATGTGCTAAAGCTGGGTGATAAACAGGAGGCTGGCATTAACAAAACAAAGGCAACTGATAAGCCACCTGTGTAAACAAAGCAAGGGAGTTAAGATGATATCACCACTCGACTAAGTGCCAATAATGAGCTTAATCCCTGTAATATTTATGAACCTATTATAGAGTGTATATTAAGCTGCTGTCAATCTGCAATAAACCAAGTTCCTGGATCCTTACATTAAGTGTCTAGAGCTTTCCTTGTCGCGACACCAGTCTAAAGCAAAAACTTGGTCTAAAGTCATTATATTCATCAATGTCCCAAGGATCAGCATCGGGAAAACTTGAGGATGATTGGTCCTATGAGTTCTGACATCCATGTTTCCTAGGGTGCTTTCTTGACTTGCGAATAGTGAATCCAGGCGGGCTGCTCTTTAATCTTGATTGCAGTGAAAGTCGTCAGCAGCACCTGGTAAGTTTCCTTTCCCAATTGCCCCCATTTGTACTCTGTTTATGGTATTTGGATTGTTTTTCTGGTAGATTTCATATTATTTTGTAACTTGAGCAATGGTGGTGCGCAAATTACATCCTATAATCTTTTTAGCTAGCTCTGTTTTTAAGGCTTCTACTCCCCAGTGTATTTTATTGTGCTCTTCTGAAACTACTTTCCACATTATGTTTGAGGGAATGAGAATGAGATTGTCGGGTGTGACAAAAGCTGTCCCTTGCTTGCTTGCATTTAAATCTTTTGCTAATTTTAAATATGCACTAGAGTAGTTATACTCTATATCAGTATCAATGGGGTTCCCCTCTGGTATCAAAGCTAATGCCTCTACCTGAGCCCCTTCTGCGGCTCGTTTGGCCTCTTGATCTGCCAATCGATTTCCCAGTTCCTGTTCAGTGTTTCCTTTTTGATGTCCTTTGCAATGCATAATTGCTACTTGCTCTGGCAGATTCACGACTTCCAATAGTCATAGGAGTTCTTTAGCATGTTTGATTTGTTTACCTTGGGCAGTCAGCAGTCCTCTTTCTTTCCAGACTGCTCCATGTGCGTGTACCACCCCAAATGCATACCTAGAATCTGTCCATATGTTTATCTTCTTTCCTTTGGCTAGTTCCAGGGCTCGTGCTAAAGCAATTATTTCTGCTTTCTGGGCAGACGTTCCTGCAGGTAATGGCTTTGCCTCAATTGCCTTGTATACAGTGGTCACTGCATATCCTGTTTTACGAGTCCCTGCTCTCACAAAGCTGCTTCCATCTGTGAACCAGGAATCCTCTGCATCCTCCAGCGGTTCTTCTTTCAAGTCCAGTCGACTAGAGTATACCACTTTGATGGTTTCCAGGCAGTCATGTGTCACTGGTTCTAGTGTGGTTGCAGCTTCGCTAAGGAAAGATGCTGGGTTGACAATGTTAGTTGTCACAATATTAACATCATCTTGTTCTACCAGTATAGCTTGGTATTTCAGGAACCTGGATGGGGAGAGCCAATGACTCCCCTTCTGTTCTAACACAGCAGAAACTGTATGGAATACTAACACAGTCATTGTCTGGCCCATAGTGAATTTGTGGGCTTCTTGGATGTTGAGAACAACTTCTGCAACAGCTTGCAAGCATCCAGGCCAGCCTTTGCTCACTTCATCTAGTTGCTTAGAGAAGTAAGCGACTGTTCTTCAATATGGTCCCAATTGCTGCGCTAGTGCTCCCAATGCAATGCCTTGTCTCTCGTGGGAGAACAGCCAGAATGGTTTGGACACATTGGGGACACCAAGGGCCAGGGCTCTCATGAGCTCTTTTTTGAGCTGCTCAAATGCCCTCTTCGACTCCCCAGTCCAAGTCAGCTGTTTTGTACTTTATCAGTTCATACAGTGGCTTGACCAATAAACCATAATTGTAAATCCACAGTCTACACCATCCTGTCATACCTAGAAAGGTTCAGAGTTCTTTTACCGTTTTGGGCCTTGGGATTCTGCAGATGACTTCTTTCTGTTCTCTTCCCAGTTCTCGTTGTCCTCCTGAGATCTCGTATCTGAGGTAGGTCACTCGAGGTTGCATCACTTGAGCTTTCTGTTGAGAGACTCAATATCTGTTAAGGACCAAAAAATTAAGGACACACATTGCAGGCAATCTTCTTCTGTTTCAGTGGCTATGAGGAGGTCATCCGCATACTGCAGTAGAACTCTGTTTGGCATTGGAGGGCTCCATCCCTTGAGGTCTCGAGCCAGCTGATTTCCAAAAATTGTAGGGCTATTCTTAAAACCCTGTGGGAGAACTGTCCAGGAGAGCTGGGTTCTTCATCCTATATCAGGATTTTCCCACTTGAAAGCAAAAAGCTTCTGACTATTTTTGGCTAGGGCTAAGCAGAAAAAGGCATCCTTTAAATCCAGAATGGTAAACCACACTTGATTATCTTTTAATTTGGTTAGCAATGTGTAAGGGTTTGCCACAACTGGATATAAGTCTTTGACAATTTTGTTGATGACTTTTAAATCTTGCACTAATCTGTAACTCTTACCATCTGGTTTCTTCATAGGCAGGATTGGAGTATTATACTCTGAGTTACATTCTACTAACAGTCCGAATTTTAAAAAATGATCAATTATTCCTTTTATTCTTATTCGATCTTCTAATTTCAAAGGATATTGTTTGATCCTAACCGGTTTAGCTCCTGGTTTCAATTTTATTTCTACTGGTTCTGCATTCTTGGCCTTACCGGGAATTTCAGTGACCCACACTCCTGGGTACACTTGATCTAAAACCTTTTGTGGTATTTTACCTTGCACTTCAGGTTGAGACAATGATAGACTTGATATTTCAATCATCTGATTTTCTTTTACTCTAAATTTAATATCTCCTTGTTTAAAAATTATTTTTGCTCCCAATTGTTCTAATAAATCTCATCCCAGCAGTGACTTTGGAGATTCTGGCATGTATAGGAATTTGTGTATTCCCACTTGTTTTCCTAATTGATATCGTAATGGTGTCAAGAAATGTGCTTTCTCTAGCTGACCAGTTGCTCCAACTACATGTACAAAATCTTTATCTACTGGCATCGACTTTTGATTCAATATTGCGTATGCATCTTGATTTAGCACTGAGAACGTGGCCCCTGTATCTATCAAGAAATCAACTTTTTGTTTCTCTTTCCCCTGCTTCATTATAACCAGTGGATCTGCCGGGGTATGATCCTCTGGTCTCTGTCACTCATTTGCAAGCTCTGCCTGTGTGTAGGGTGGTTGTTGAAACCCCTCTCCTTGCCTTAGGACAGTCGCTTTTCCAGTGCCCCATTTCTTTGCAATAAGCACATTGATTTGCTTATCCCCCCCTCCTCCTAGGAGCTCCCCTGGAGCCTTGCCCAAGGGCTGCTACAATAGCCGTGGCTATTGCTTTACTTAGCTTCTTTCTCTCTGACACATCCCTATTTTGGTAAACTCTCCAAGCTTCCTCTATTAGCTTTTCCAATTCTCTCTGATCTTTCATCTTTTGTAGTTTCTTCCTAATATCATCTGAGGCTTGTCCTATAAACAAAGACACTAACTGCTGCTTGCAAGAAACCTGAACCAGGCTTTTCAAAACACAGACAATCATACCACACAGAGCCTCACTTCTCTGGGGTGAGTTCAAGGGAAAAAAAAGAAGGAAAAATTAACACAGACAGTACAAACAGTCTTTTGCTTTGCCCAATCTCACACACACACACACACAGAGCAGGAAAACTGGTACCAGTTTTAAAACAGCAATATATCCAAAAGAGGATCACAATACATATAACTGCAAGCCCAAAGCTGTCAGGGTTGACAACAAGTCTGTCGAAAGGAAAACAGAGCTAAGCGAGTCATTGTGAGTCTGTAAATGCTGAGTCATGGAGAGTTTGCTACGGGGCAGCCAATCCTAAGGTATGTTTATAAAAGAACACCAATTATAAGGCAACATGTATGTTACACCAAGGAGTATAAATGTCAGAGTTCTGTTGCAATAAACATCCTGTCCTGTTCTATCCCTCTCCTATCTTGTTGCTTGGAACTAGATTGTCTGTGTATTTCTTTTTATTGACCGCCGCAACAACGACACAAAGCCCAGCCCATAAGCAGACAAAAACATCAATCCAGAATCAGAAGACCACATTACAAACAAAATACAATCTTAGTTACCAAATACAAATACCAGATGCGTGTCTAACCAAAAGATCACACTATGAACCAAATACAACCTTGATTACCAGATGTGTGTCTGAAGACGCTAGCAGTCTGACACATGCTATCTTGCGTTCTTCATGAGTAACGGCTTATAGATAGCAACCCTATGACTGGTCCCTTAACCAAAACTAAAACCTGAAAGAGATGTCCTTACCTGGCTGGGAGCTGATCTGTTTCTGTGAGGATCCAGTTGATCGAGGGCAGCTTCACTGGAAAAAAATCTCTGAGGGCGCCCTCTGAAGCGTCCCTCTTCCAAAAGGGTCTCCACAGCCAAACAGAGAGGTCCTGCCAATGGCTCCTCACACGGGGCACCAATTTAAACAAAAGAATTTAACCCAACGACCAGAAATCATTGAATTGGACATCTCTTTAATATGCCAGCTGGGGATTCATGGGGGTACTCTGCCATGCATGAATCAAAGAATCAGCACAAATTTCGGAATATAAATACAGTGATACCTGAAAGACCCCCCCTTCACACCCAACTCCTGATTATGTCATGATTTTGGGGTCAAATATCATCTTGGAGTTCATTCGTGGAGCAGGATTGCCATCCAGTGTCCATTTCTTCTGAGAGGGGCAGTCATTTTCACAGTCTTTTTTCTTTCTTGGCAGGCCTCCTAGCATCTATGATTGGTCCAGTTGACCTCTAACCCCTAAACTATTTGTTCTAGGACCAACTAAGACACATATATCCATCATCAGTTAAAGATAAATTGAATTTCCCATTAGCTTAAACAATCTTCAATTGCATTTACTTCTTAACAGAACAATCTCTTATTGATCAAGTTTTCTGAGGCATGTAAGCTAATTTCTTGCAGGTGGGCATATGGTACACTCTCTATTAGTTCCCATGTTTCATCTACATTCTACATCCTGAAACTAATTGTAGTCCTAAAAGAAAAGACAACTACTATGCCAAGAAAGCAAATCCCTTAGTTGATTAGGATATAATTTTTATCTAAGCTAAAACTTCTGACTTCCTAAGTCATTTGGAAAGGAGACCCTCTCTCATTTCAGAAGGCTCTGCAGAGAGATCTGAACAGGCTGGATCAATGGGCCAAGGACAATTGTATGAGGTTCAACAAGGCCAAGTGCTTGGTCTTGCACTTGGGTCACAACAACCCCATGCAACCCTACAGGCTTGGGGCAGAGTGGCTGGAAAGCTGCTTGGTGGAAAAGGCCCTGGGGGTGCTGGTTGACAGTTGCCTGAACATGAGCCAGCAGTGTGCCCAGGTGGCCAAGAAGGTCAATGGCATCCTGGCTTGTATCAGAAATAGTGTGGCCAGCAGGACTAGGGATTCAGGGAATAGTGTTACACTCCAGATTTTAAGCCATAAGCTGCCCAGAGTGGTTACATTTTATTTAAGACTTTTTAAAAGCCTTTTGGTTCGTTATAACCTCAAATTAGTGTTCGGAGAACACTCTTCTCTAAGAGAAATTCTGTTAATTTAGTAAGAAAAATAAGATATTTTGGCAAAAGGTTTTGCAGGAGTAAAATACAACCAAGAAGAAATATTTCACTAAAACATTCAGCACAAAAACCCATTCTACAGAAAACACTCACTTCAAACAATCAATATACTAGCTTTAGTAAAACACAATTCATTGGTTTAAAGTTACCCACAAGAGAAGGAAAAGAGTAAAAGAAGAAAACAGATTAAAAGGGTAAAGAAAGAGAGAAGGAGAGAAGGAGAGACAGGAAAGGAAAAATGGTTACCGATAAGATCTGATGGTTCACATGGTTCAAGTTGCAGGAGAGAAGAGAGAGCGAGCTCACATGGAGTCTCGTGTATTTATACAGTTCAGTTTTCCCTCCCAGGCAGGATATCTGGTCAGTGCCTTCCAGGTCAGAGTGAGGTGTGCTGTAGCCAGTCACAGGCTCCAGGGGCATGGTGTGGGCCAGCTACCAGGCAGGTCTGCCTTGACTGACAGCCCAGTTACATGGCCTTCAACTCTGCCATGTGCTTTGCCTGGGCTTAGCCATGTTTGCCACAGGCCTTCTGGCTCTTCCATGTGCTCTCATGGACCCAGTCCTGTTGGCTGCAGGCTATATGTTCTCAGCAGGCCTTATGGGATAAGGCAGGCCTTACCATGTATCTGCAGGTCTAGGCCCAGTCCTTACACACACACTCACAGTGACTTGATTCCGATCCACATCAATAATTCAGTGAGATTCGGATCCAGTATCTCACAAATAGCAACTGCATTTTACCCTATAATTTCTGTACTGTTATAACTTCTGTTCGAATGTGAATATAACTTCCCAGTTTTCTCTAATTTTATCCCCAGTCATCTTCCCACGTGTATTAGAATGCTCACACTATGTTCTCATAAGGAGAACATCTCATTATTGCCATTTTTCTTGTGACATCTTCTTGCAGAGGAACGCTATTTCAGTCACGCTGGTGTTCTGCACAATAATGCCTCTCAATCAGAAAGTTAAAGAGAAATAAATGGAGAAACTTAGTCTTTTAAAAGATTTTTGTGATTGTTAGTTTCTTTTTGGGTCACTTCATTCTGATTCTGCAAGCAGGTTATACACAACTTAGAAGTATAAAACAATTTGTCATTGGCCAACTCACATGCAAAGTAGTCTGGTAGTTTGCTAAATCCTAGTTGAGCATTAGTAGATTCACCACGTCAGTAAGAGACCTCATTCTTTTCTAGGCAGGTAGGCATCAATGAGCAGAGGAAAGGTTGGCTTCCTCAGTTTCCTGGAAGAGATCCTTGATGTTACAGACTGATTGCAGTACTCCACTGACTGTGGATTTTTATTTTTTATTTCCTTGTCAGTTTTTATATATTTCCACATTGCTGTCTTTTCCCTTGAATCCTTGAGCTACAAGTAATCACTGTCTTGACAGTCCTTCCACTGTCTCTTATTTCATCTTTATTATCTTGCATGTCTCTACTTTTCAGATATCCTCAGATCTTTCTGACAGTTTACCAGTTTCCTCAGATGTCTGAACAAAGTTTTGGAAGCTTTACCATGTCATAATTTGGTCTTGGATCCTTGGAATGAAGACATTTGAATTCCTAGAGAAGAAAGGTGAGGAAGGTTACAGAGACAGAGGGTTACAACATATACATGACCTTATTCTATTTTGCACGCACGTATTTAGAATTTTGGATTCCTGGATCCATTTGTAAAAGCCAGTAGGCAAATCTCCAGCTTAGTGTAGGTCTCTGGTGAGTGACTTAAGCTGAAGAGGAGATGTCCTATTTACAACATTGAGAGCTGGAGAAAGGGAAGGAAGTTTGTCCTTACCTATTCTTCAATTTCCTTTTCATCCCCTCTTTCCAAATTCTCTTATCTCTTCCTAAAGTCATGAAGGAACCACAGCTTTGAAGATTAAATTAACTTATGAAGAACCTGTTTTCTTCTCTCCAATCTTTTGAAAAGTATGCACGATGTCGTTTATCTCTTTGAAACAACACGACACAGGGAATATGTCCATACAAACCATCTCTTCCCCAAGTCCAGTTTTCTCAAGGTTTAAGTGCAAAGAGTACAATCAGAGCTCCCAAGAAGAAAGAGAAATGGAATAAAAGCAACAACTTCTATGACTTCCATTCTTTCTCAGAGTAATGAGATCATGGGAAAATAGTGTGACATGTGACAGAAGTTTTTACAAGCATGGGCTGGTTACCTTATATTGACGTTTCCTATGTCCTAGTGTTATCAGAAGAGCTGAGACCCTATACATACTCTTCTACTATTGTTATGCTGACAGAAAAGAATGGAGGTGTCTGTTCACCTCATCTGCCCTGGACTGTATAAAGACAGCATTTTGCTGATTACTCCAGAAGAGGCTAGTGTAGCAGGAAGAATCTAGGAATTTATTAAGTGAAGTAAATTTTGTGAATGAGATTTGAAAACCTTGTTAGATCTGCTGCCTGCAGATTCTACCTTATCATAAGAGGTTTTGCTCTAAATTTTCCAAGGCAGAGAGAAATTTTTTGCAGCATGACATTGTCTTACCTCACTCTGCACTGATGTAGGAATCTTCCTAAGCAGAATCATAGAATCATAGAATGGTTTTGGTCTGAAGGGACCTTAAAGATCAGGGTCCCATCCAACCTGGCCTTGAACACTTCCAGGGATGGGGCACCCACAGCTTCTCTGGGCAACCTGTGCCAGTGCCTCACCACCCTCACAGTAAAGAATTTCTTCCTAATATCTAATCTAAACCCACTCTCAGTTTAAAACTATTACCCCTTGTTCTATTACTACATACCCTTGTAAAACGTCCCTCTCCATCTTTCTTGTAGGCCTCCTTCAGGTACTGGAAGGCCACAATAAGGTCACCCCTGAGCCTTCTCTTCTCCAGGCTGAACAACCCCAACTCTCTCAGCCTTTCCTCAGAACTACCAGCAAAGAGGAATAAATTAAGAGGATCAATTGGGTAGCAGTCAGTATTTGCTTTGGGTGCAAGTGTGTATTCAGGTGTAGAGGCTTGCACAAAAACATCTGATTAAAATTATGTAGTAGAATATGTTATGGAATATATTACAAGCTAATGTTAGAGATGCAGGGCTGCCTTCACATCACTGTCACTTGCATTTTCACTTATTTCTTGCTGTTCCCTCGTGCAGATGTCAGTAGATCACTTACTTGTTTACAGATGTTGGATATTAAGACAAGCAATCTAGCACTCTACTCCATTACTCTAAAGTAGTCAGTTGGCCCTATTCCAGAAAACAAATATATCTAGATAGATAACTGACCTGGGAAAAGCAAGTCTGGGCATGAACAACTGCTCTAATTTCTTCTATCTCCCTGGCATTTTTTCTCATAAAGGCAGGATGCCATCTTTTCCTTTCTTAACCAAGACTGTATGAGCAAAGCCTCTCCCTGAAGTCCAACTGAGGTCAACTGACCATACTTATCCATTCCATCTTTTGCAGGAACTTAGTGTGCTGCTCTTCCTTTTCCATTTTTTTAATCATGTGTGGAGATCTTTTGAATATAAGACAAAAATAGTTAACTGGTTTGAGATGGATGCATTCTGGGTCAAGCAGCTCTAGGAGCAAAACAAGAGTCTAATATAAATAGCAAGAAGAATATTCCCCAGTCTCTTATTAAAATAATAATTTAGAAAAAGTTTTTCAAATTAAGACTTTAAAGACTGCCATTGTGTAATCTGTGAAGTGCTCATTTACAGGTGCTAATATTATTTGTATTAGTTTTAAAGAAGATATTGCAATTACTGTCCTCAAGTCTTTTGTTATGGCAGAGAACTTCTTTCCCAGGAACCCTTTGGAGCCAATCCTTTAAAAAATAAAATTGAGAGAATGAGGAAAATGGACACTGGTTTCAAATTACAGGTTCTGGCTACTCCCACTGCACCCATCTGAAGGAGAGATAAAGCTATGCATCTTGTAAAGGAATGAAGATTAGTCTTACAGTGTCATTTATCACAGAGATGGTAAGTCTCCCTGTGTTCCTGCGGGAGCATCATCTCTCATTCTTTCATCTTAATTGGGAATATCATAAAATAAATTCATGTTATCCTTGGATTTACATAATGAAAAGTCTTAAAAATACAATATGTGCAGTTTACAGTTATTAAGGCAAAAGTAAGAGTAATGATGTCTAACATTTTTTGCCCCTAACTTAACAATTCAATACAGACAAGATTTTGTGAACTAGTGGTGAGATACTGTTCTCAGATATCCCTATTTGATTCTTTTAGAGTTTCCTTCTGCAGACTTCTCATTAACCATGCATGTTCCACTTATCAATTTTACTCACTAAGACCATAAAATGGAATCTTTAACTTTTGAAATCTAAAACCACTTATGTTTTGCTGGCTTGGTAAACTTTTTTTTCTGATAAGCTTCTTCAGCTTGATCTTCCAGGAAAGTTAGAGCAAAACCACCTGAGAGATGTTTCAGTGCAGCTTGAATCTGCGAGATTCTTAAACATTAATGTTCAAGCTTCAAACCATTTCTGCAGGTTTTTATTTAAACATTATTTATAGCAATTATAGTTTTCAAAATATAAATAAATAAGTTAAATGTGCTGGAATTTAGTTTACTAGGTATTTGGGGAAATTATGCAGTGTTGTATTGCATCGATCAATCTTATTGTTAAACATATCCATTAGATATGTGATGAAATTTCCATCTTTGGAGATACTCAGAGCTCAAATGGACAAGACTCTAAGCAATGTGAACTAAGGTGGTCCTGCATTGAGCAGGAGGTAGGACTGAGTGATTTTGAGAGGTCCCTTTCAACCTGAATTGTTCTATGATTCTATGGAACTATGAAATTACTTTTGTTAAACTAGATATTACTGGATTTATAATATAAAGATCCAATAAGAGACATGCAGATCAATAAAACAAAACTGTATATTTAGTCTGTAAAGTGTGTGATAAGGAGAATGATAAAAGGGAGGATGATTTTCTCTGGCTGAAAAACAAATTTACTGAAGTATGCTGAAATTAAAACAATGCAAAGTAAACCAGATGCTGCCTAAAGTAAAATCAAGAACTAAGTCCAATCAGAAATTCTACCTGCAGACTATGAAGAATTCATGGTTTGTCAAAGAATTTCTATTAGCTTTTTAATGACTAGGGGAAAGGGCAGTGGGATGCTTGTTAACAGCAGAAGTGGTGAGTGGTTCCCTTGAGCAGTTACAACCATTTAAATCCCAAGCTGCGCTCATACCTTTATTCCTTCTTATTGTGAAAAGATTGTTATTATAGTATTTCAAAGCAATCTAACCACTGAAGTTGTAAGTCAAGTTTATGTACAAATGGCATGTCCAGTCAATGTAGGACATGAATCATTGTAGACAAAATTGTTTCTCCGTTGTATGATGAATGATGTAATGCACATCTTGCTTAAATATGAAAGATAACATTGGTATAACAATCAGTAAAATAATACCAATGAAGATGGTATTAAAGGTTTTAGTCGTATAGTCCAAGCAGTACATATAAACAACAAAAAGTTATGGGACAGTTGATTAAAGAGCTGTCCTTCAGCTCTTAAGCTGACGGAGTTCTTAATCAGTTTTCAAAAGAAAAGGTAAAGAAAAAATAGTACTTTCTTATTTTATAGTGCACTTGATCCTGCCAGCCAGTGAACCAATCCCTGCTATTTTAGTATGTTAATAACTTGAGAGATGGATGGCATTTTAGTAGTATAGTGAAAAAATGTGAGAAATTGTTAGCTAATCACATTTTTTAAAGTAGCACTTCAGAAATTATTTTTTTTTGTAAAGGGAATGCTAGCCAGGTTTCACGTGACTGTTTCACTGTATGTTTACTAAATAATTTTCAACGAAGGTAGCATTCCTGTTGAATTTTATCTGAAAAGTCCATACTTGAGATTGCATCCATAAAATTAATTAATTATAACACATCAGAAGTTAGAAAAGTAAGAATGCATTAGATCCTAGGTGTTTGCTTGTGAAATTAGGTAACTATGGTAAGTATTAAAATTTTAAGTAATAGGATGTCCTTGTTAAAGCAGCCAAGACCAGTTCATCACTGTGTGGGTGTAACCCAAACTGTGTATTCTATACCCTCTGTGTCATTTTCCGGGCACTGTTAACAATAGACCATTTGCAGCAGCTGCCCAGAGCACACCTGACCCCTCAGGCTATAAGCTGGGTGTTAAGAAGCCTGTGAGATAGGAGGATGTTCCTGTCCTCACACCAATGACTCAGATGTGATAACTCTCCTCCAGGGAGTCATTAGCACCTCCATGCCCAGCCTGAGGGGTCATGTCTGCTAATGGGCCATCAAGGATTCCAAAAATATCTAAATCACCCATTGTGGAACTCCCCATCCTGGGGGAGGTACTGGGCATTCCCACTCGAACCTGAGTGTATATAATCTTGGGACTTCTGGGCCCACTCATCGGATCCAGAGGAGGACCAGAACCTCGACCAGACTGCGACCACCACTATTGACCAGACTGCGACCACCACTATTGAACAGACTGCGACCACCACTATTGACCAGACTGCGATCACCACCCTCGACCAGACTGCGACCAGCACTCTCACCAACAGGTTTTCCCTCTCCTTTTACTTTGGACTCAGGGGGACCACGTGGGGCTCAGCACGGGGGCCAACTAACACCATTCTGTTTGTGCCCCAGGATGCTGGGTTATACATCTGGGTTTTGTGGGTTAAAACCAATTGTTTGTCCGTATAATTGTATTTATTGTATTATTTTTATTAAATTGTAACTCTGACTTATAATCTCTTTGGAGTTGGGTTCATTTCTCCTGCTGGTTTACCTTTAAACCAGCAGATTTTTTGGCACCCAATGTGGGGCAGAGAGAGAAGTCAGAATTACAATTTCATTTTGAGCGTTTGTGTATTTGGATACAGAAACTCCCTGATCACCATGTTGCTTGATGTATTCACGTGGATGTTGTATCTGAGCCTGTTCATATTTCCGCATATGGGGAACTATTTGCCTATTTTGATGCTCTCTTTGAGACAAGGGAGAGGGATCAAAATTGCTTTATTAATATGTTGCCTAAAAGACCAAGGAGAAAAAAAGACTCCAGGCCAAATTAGGTAGGAGACAAAAAAGCAGAAGCTTTAATAAGCCTCCAGGCTCCGGGAATACAAACCATCGCATGCCCCTTTTGACCCAGGTGCTACAATTTTATAATGATGCCCATCCAATCCCTGCTCGTCCACCCCTCGGTTCTGCCCCTCGGCACACCCCTTCGGGAATTGAGTCTGGGGGAGTCTGGGACCCCTCTTTCATCATCTTCCTCTTCATCACAGCACTTACAGTCCTTGGAGTTCCTCCAAAGTCCTGGGTTTGAAGGTCGCTTTGTCCATGTTTACATCCCCTGGAGTGCTTTCTGCAATTCCACGTTGAAAAGAAGACTAAACAGCTAACGGACTTTTGAGGGATTGATATGGGAAGGGGTTTGATATGTGCAACCGTTAGGCTACTGCCGTTGCTTCTACTGGAAAATACTGATAGAAGATAAAACATCATGAGAAACATACTACAGCTACATTTAAAATCTACATTCACTACATAACTACTTCTAAAGTCTATAAAAATTAAAAAATCAAAAACTCTCAGACAACAATATACTATGTTTATGTCGTCATATCAGAAGCAGGGAGTTTCATTGTAAATGTGTATTCAGTCTTGTTTGCCTGTCCTGGTTTGGGTTGCTACCTCTGGGGCCGCATTAAAAATCACACCCAGCCTTTTGGGGGACCGGAGGGAATGGTTGTTTCCAGCCTTTCACTTCCTTCTTCCCCTTCAGACCTGCTACAACAGTCTTTGAAAATATTGAGTTTCCTGTTGATGTTACAGACAGCATAATGTTGTTAGTGTTGCATTGTCTGCTCTGTACGGTCTACACCATGCTTAGGGTCAGAACAGGGCCTTCTAGGGAGGTTGTCTGGACGCCTGCTCTGGGAGTGGATAATGTTGAGTGGCATGGGAAGTGGGAGGACATCGGCCAGTATTTGGAGAAGTTCTCTCCTCCAATGATCTGGAAATTCACCCCTGAACAACTGCAGGATCCTGTTAGTGTGATAAGATTGGTGAAGGAAAAATGCTCTGGCAGCTCCAGAGATGGTCAGCTCACAGCAACCTGCCGGGTCCTGGCCACTGCCAACCGGACACTACTTGATGTGGTACAGCACTATCAGGGGGAAGAGAGAAGGAGCAAATCCACAGGCACCACATCCACCCAAACCACAGCTGAGTCAGAGGGAAAAAGAAATAAATCAACCGGCACCGTGTCCACACAAACCGTCGAGGAACCAGAAGGACAACTGAAACCAATAGCAGTCGCCCCTGTCCAGAAAAGGAAATCAAAGACTAAATCAGTTCGTATAGTGAATGATGACGAAGAGGCAGGACCTTCACATCCAGCAGAGGAGACAGAGCCAGAAATAATCACTCGGTCCCTATCCCTGGGTGAGCTACGTGAGTTCCGGAGAGAGTTCACGCGACAGGCGAATGAGTCCATTCTGACCTGGCTGCTCCGAATCTGGGACGCCGCGGCTAATGATACAATTCTAGATGGGAGTGAAGCAAGACAACTGGGATCCCTGTCTCGAGATGTAGTCATTGATCAGGGGATTGGAAAGAGGCAGGAAACTCTCAGCCTCTGGCGACGACTGTTGTCCAGTGTGAGAGAGAGATATCTTTGTAAGGAGGACCTCCACGTACAGCAAGGACAGTGGAACACGATGGAACAAGGTATCCGGTGCTTAAGGGAATTAGCCATACTGGAGATAATCTTTTCAGAGGACAAAAGATTCCCTAAAAGTCCAGATGGTGTACAGTGCACATCCCAGATGTGGTTAAAGTTTGCACGGCTTGGGCCAGAAATGTATTCCCGCTACTTAGCAACGTTGCAATGGAGGGAGGGAGAGGACAAAGTGGGTGCGTTGGTTGGTAAACTCAGGATTTATGAAGAGACTGTCACCGCCCCATTAAGAGCCCACATCTCATCTGTGGAAACCAAACTGGCTGAACATGTCTGAAGCCTGGAAGAGAAAATTGAAGAGGGTCACTAGAAGTTAAGAGAGGAAATTAAGGGAGGGATCTTCCATATCTTGCCAGGACAAACAAGAGTCTCTGCTATCAGGAGCCAGTGTCCCCCAGCTAAGGAGAGAGGGTACACTCCACGTGGCAATCTATGCTTTTACCTCCATGAGCACGGAGAAGATATGAGGAAGTGGGATGAAAAACCCACGTCTTCCTTAGCAGCCCAGGTATGTGAATTGAAAAGACGAACAAGTACCACAAGGAACTCTTTGAGGATAAATGCTGCTCTGATCTCTCGCGGGCAAGACTCCAGACGGTACAGGAATGATGATATGTCTGATCCTCTTGAAGGGACCTCCAGGTCATACTTAATAGAAGAGCACAGTGAGTACCATGACCAGGACTAGGGGTGCCCCGTCTCTAGCCAGGTAGAGGAGAGGGACAATTGCATCTATTGGACAGTGTGGATTCGGTGACCTGGCACATGAGAGCCACAAAGATATAAGGCTTTAGTTGACACTGCCACACAATATACTTTGATGCCATCAAGATATGTAGGGGCAGAATTCATCTCTATTTCTGGGGTGACAGGGGGATCCCAACAGCTGACTGTACTGGAAGCTGAAGTGAGCTTGACTGGGAAGGCATGGCGTAGACACCCCATCGTGACTGGCCCAGAGGCCCTGTGTATCCTTGGCATAGATTACCTGAGGAGTGGGTATTTCAAAGACCCAAAAGGACTTTGTTGGGCTTTGGGCATAGCTACTGTGGAGACAGAGGGAATTAGACAGCTGAACACCTTGCCTGGTCTCTCAGAGGACCCTTCTGCTGTGGGACTGCTGAAGGTTGAAGAACAATTGGTACTGATGGCCACAGCAACAGTGCACCGTCGACAATACCGCACCGACCGAGACTCCGTGACTCCTAAACATAAGATGATCCGTGAACTGGAGACCCAGGGGGTGGTCAGCAAGACTCGTTCACCCTTTAATAGCCCTATATGGCCAGGGTGTAAGTCCAGTGGAGAGTGAAGGCTGACGGTGGATTACTGTGGACTCAATGAAGTCACACCACCCCTGAGTGCTGCTGTGCCAGACATGCTGGAGCTCCAGTACGAACTGGAGTCCAAGGCAGCCAAGTGGTATGCCACCATTGACATTGCCAATGCCTTTTTCTCCATTCCTTTGGCAGCGGAGTGCAGGCCACAATTTGCTTTCACTTGGAGGGGTGTGCAGTACACCTGGAATCGACTGCCCCAGGGGTGGAAACACGGTCCCAGCATTTGCCATGGACTGATCCAGGCTGTGCTGGAAAGGGGTGAGGCTCCATAACATCTACAGTACATTGATGACATCATTGTATGGGGGAACACAGCCGGGGGAAGTCTTCAAGAAAGGAGAGAAAATAATCCAGATTCTCCTAAGAGTTGGTTTTGCCATTAAATGAAGTAAGGTCAAGGGACCTGCTCAGGAAATTCAGTTCCTAGGAGTGAAGTGGCAAGATGGACGTCATCATATTCCAATGGAAGTGATTAACAAAATAGCAACCATGTCCCCACCAACCAGCAAGAAGGAAACAGGCTTTCCTAGGCACTGTGGGCTTTTGGAGGATGCATATCCGTGTGTACAGTCAGATTGTAAGTCCTCTCTACCTTGTGACACAGAAGAAAAATGATTTATATAACTTCTTTTTTACTTGTCATGCTTTTTCTTTTTCCTTTTTCTTTTTCCTTTTTTTTTTCTTTTTGCAAGTCAGATGTAAGTATTATACTGCTATGTAGAAGACGATTCATTGTTTCACATCTTTACTCAATTGCACTCTGCTGTTTTACATTGCCTGTTACATTTTTTAATGTCCATTTTCTTCCTGATGGTATAAGGAGAGGGGAACAGGTGAAGGTTATCTAGTTGTAGCAGCAGAACCTCGAAAGCTGGATTTTTCCACATGTTGTGCATGATACACTTAACCTTGCTACACCATCTTCCCTTCTGAGCTGGCGAATCCTCTGGTGCGGTAATTCCCCAGAGTAGCAGCTAAGTTTATTGCTGATGTTGTTGTCCCTAAAAGCGGGATTTATCACCCAGTGTGCAGTAAGCCAATCTCACATACAGAGCCAAGGTATTTGTTTATTTCATAGTTGCTCAAAGGTGGGTCTTAGGTGGTAAATCCACAAAGCTAGCACACCGATTCTTAAAACTTTAGACTATATATATATTTTAGCAAATAAAGGAATCACGGTTCATTGGCTACAAGTTACCTAGTTCTCTTATTAATTAGTATTCTACCTTCTACTGAATCACAGAATCACAGAATATTCCGAGTTGGAAGGGACCCACAGGGATCATCAAGTCCAACTCTTAAAGGGCATAGCTCATACATGGATTGAACCTGTGAACTTGGTGTTTTTAGCACCATGCTCCAACCAACTGAGCTAATCTCAGGGTCATGGTTGAATGATTCTCTTGCTTCTCATGCTAATTAGTCCACATGCTCAGTCTGTCTCTTCTTTTGAGTCAGTGGGTTTCTTTAGTTAGTGGTCCATGAGTTGGTGGTTGCAATCTCCCCTGCTGGAATTATCTTTTACCCAGTTGACTCCGTCTGCAAGCTGCACACTGAGCTTTGAGTGGCAGGAGCCCGAGGCAAGAGGCTGTGAACTGGTGCCAATCCCTTGCATTACAAAGGGCATGGGGACCTGTGGTGCCAACCAGGTGACAAGAGACAACCAGGTGACAAGAGACACAGATACTCAACAGGAAGACCCCAGACTATTCAATAAAAGCTCAGCTGGTCCTTTGTTCAGGGTCCTGTACTGATAAGGCAAGACCCTGTTTCACAACCCCCTTCTCATTCTCTATAACTCTGGGCGAATTGTTAACTATTTCTGACTCATGAGATGTTAATGTTGTGATTCACGATTTGGAAGCAGTAGATAAAAATGGTATTGCCAAACTACGTTTTACCTTTCTGGTTAAATATTTTTTATGTGATCTTCAGACCTCAGGTTTTTATACCCTATTTTACATCACATCCTCAAGAAAAGTCCAGTTCCTGTAGCAGGAATCCTGCATGAGTGAGACATGTTCTGTTTGGATCTCTGTATCCAAATTTTTACTTGTCTGCTGTTTTTAAAAATCTGTAGCAAAACTCTCATTGCCTTAGTTCAGAATAGGACTAATTTGGTAGCTAACATATCTTGTTACAGACCAGTATATTTTTTTCAATTTGATTTCCTTTTATTATTAAAAATGTGTATAATTATTTAATTGTACCAGTTAGTTAATGCAGATTAATTGCTGCTCTATGCTCTGACAAGGGTTTCCTTAGATTCTAATGTTTCATCCAATATTGTTAGAGCTGGATACTAATCAGAATTTTTATGAAGATGTTTTTAAAATAGATAGTTACAACTACTTTAGGTATAATGGTTCCCCCCAAACATATTTTAAAATAATTTTGTCAATTTTTTAAAAGCTTATAACTGATTCACATTTAAAAAGCAAAACAAACCAAAAAACCTTGGTTAAGTAAACAAATTGTTAACTTAATTTTATTACGATTTATGCATCCAACTTGTCTTCCTAACAAGCAAGATGATAATTCTTTAAATGGTTGAAGATTTACTATTATCTGGCCCTTGACTATCACAAGCAATCATATTTGATGCCCCTTAATTAGAGCACCCTCTTTTCTTTCCAGGTTCTTTTCCACCTCAGTAATCAAGACAATACATTTGCTTACCATGCTGCTCTCTTAAGTGTTCTTTTGCATGTAAATTACACTGTCATGCTGAGTGGTACAAATTGCCTATAACAATAAAACAGCATGAGTTAAAGGGGGCAGGAAACTCAAAAGGGAAAGGCAGATTAAATGTGTGCCTTATTTGATAGGATGTTATTTTGCTTTATGCCAATACATTAGTCAACAATAATGAATCTTCTGTTCTGAAAAGCATGATTTAGTTGATTTTTAAAAAAATTTTACTTCAACGGAGCAGTACCTTGTCTTTTATAGAACGAATATTTAGACAAACTTTAGACAAACCATTTATGTTAAGGTTAAATTTAAAGCAATGCATTCACTTCTCTGAGTGCTATCCATCTTTCCATTTACAGGAGCTTGACAAAAGTACTGGGATTTCCTTTAATTAGTGCTGTGGGAAACAGGTTTTTAACATAAACATAGTTGCATTCATTTATTTAGCATTTGCTCTTCAATAGAGCTTAATGGAGAAGGTTTAAATCCCAAATGAGTACACACATTTCTCACCAGTGTTATGTTAGTCCCCAAGCTCTGCTTAAAAGAAATTTTAGTCTGTGTATGTAGTTTTTAAAGCTTTTGCTTAACAGTGAAATTAAACAATTCAAAACATAATGTGCTATTCCTAAGATAAAACTGATCTTTCTACAAGTTGTATGCTTGTTTTTCTTCTCGTCAAGGGCAGATCATGTTCAAAAATATCCCATTATTTACTCATGAGTTAATCTTTGATATATTTTTTGTAATTTTAGTTAAATGGGAAGAATTTTCAGTGATGAATATTTCATACCACTACATAATTCGGATCATGCCAGACTGCCCCTGTCTGAGCTAGATAGGGGAAGACTGCCTCTGGAGTCTCAGAACCTGCCAGAAAGGTGGGTCCCTGGAGTGGAGCATCCTGGGAACTTGGGAGGCAGGAGATAAAAGGCAAGTGCAGACAGGAACTGCTCTCTTTGTACCTGGTTTTTGCCTACTGGAGCACTGTGTGCTCTTGGAGTCTTTTCACCAGGAGCTGCTGTCATGGTTTGAGCCCCAAAAAAGCCAATTTCAAACCCCCCACAAATTTACTCAAGAGTGAGAGAAGTTTCACACCGGCAGACACACTCAACATGGGGAATTATATCAAAATTTATTACTAACAGAATAAAAAACTATAAAGCAATACACATACAACAATTTTAACTAACTCTCCTATGGTAAAACAATGTATTTACACAGACCACCTCTCCCTCCCCCCATAAAGTCCAGAAGGAAGAAGAAGTCTTTTCACTTTGAGGCCATCATCATGGCTAGGCTTCGCGAACGAAGATTTGGGAAGGGCTCTACCCATTTTTCATGCAAGCGCGTTGGTGGCTAAAAAGGCCAATACGAGAAAGGCAAGTCCGGTTGCAAAAGACACAGCAGAAAGACTCCTTAGATGGTATATTCTGCAAGGTTCGATTCTTTCTGCGTTGTCTTTTCTCCTCAAGAGTGATCCTGCGTGCCTTCTCAAAAGCATCAGCAGCGTTATAAATGGTCTGTCTCCAGGCCTCCCGATTAGAGGCCAGAGTGGACCAGTTATGGTGATCAATATGCCCGAGGCTGAGTTGTTGCTTCAGGGAGTCCTTGTATCTTTTCTTTGGAGCTCCTCTCTTGCGGCAGCCAGTGGCAAGTTCACCATAGAGCAGGATCTTAGGGAGGCGGTGGTCCTTCATCCTAGAGATGTGCCCTGCCCAACGCAGTTGCGTTCTCAGGAGCATGGCCTCAATACTCGTAATTGCTGCCTGTTCGAGAACAGATGTATTGGTCACATAGTCTGACCAATGGATGTTTAGGATTGTACGGAGGCAGCGTTGATGGAAGCGTTCTAGGAGACGCAGGTGGTGGCGGTAGATGACCCATGATTCGGAACCATATAAAAGAGTAGACAGCACTATGGCTCTGTAAACACTGATCTTGGTGCTTTTCTTCAAGTGTTTATTACGCCAAACTCGTTTATGGAGTTTTCCAAAAGCACTGTATGCCTTCGCTAACCTATTGTCTATCTCCCCATCAATCTTACCATCTGAGGAGATGAGGCTGCCTAGGTAATTAAACTGTTGGACTGAATTGAGTTCTGACTGGCCGATGGTGATGTGGGGACGGTGGGGGACTTCCTGAGGTGCAGGCTGATGGAGAACTTCTGTCTTCTTTAAGCTGACTTCCAGCCCAAAGAGCTCAGCAGCCTCTGCAAAGCAGGATGTTAAACGCTGCAGAGCTGCTTCTGTGTGGGCAACAAGGGCGGCATCATCAGCATAGAGCAGCTCCCGGACAAGATGGTTTAGGGTCTTAGTATGGGCCTTCAGTCGCCTTAGGTTGAATAGGCTTCCATCAGTACGATATCGAATGTAGATACCGTCCTGATCATCGAGGTCTGCCGAGGCCCTTTGAAGCATCATACTGAAAAAGACTGTGAATAGGGTAGGAGCGAGAACGCAGCCTTGTTTCACACCATTCTTTATTAGAAAGGGCTCAGAAAGTGTGTTGCCATATCTGACTTGGCCGTGCTGATCCTCATGAAGTGAGATGATCATTTTAAGGAACTTGGGGGGACAACCTGAACGTTCCAAAATCTGCCAAAGACCTTTTCTGCTCACAGTATCGAAAGCCTTGGTGAGGTCGACAAAGGTTACATAGAGACCTTTGTTCTGTTCCCTACACTTCTCTTGCAGTTGTCTGAGAACAAATATCATGTCTGTGGTGCTCCTGTTGGCTCTGAAGCCACACTGACTTTCAGGTAGAATTTCTTCTGCTATAGCGGGTATTAGTCTGTTCAGGAGTATTCTTGCCAAGATTTTGCCAGCAATGGAGAGCAGAGTAATACCACGGTAATTTGAACAGTCTGATTTAGTACCTTTCTTCTTATACAAGGTGATGTTGACTGCATCACGAAGGTCTGAAGGTAGTTCGCCTAGTTCCCAACAGCGCACCACAAGCTCATGAAATTTAGCATGGAGTGCAAGGCCCCCATGTTTCCAGACTTCAGGTGGGATTCCATCAACCCCAGCTGCCTTGCCGATTTTCACCTGCTGTATGGCCTTGAGGGTTTCTCCTAGAGTGGGGGCAGTATCCAATTCGTATTTCACCGGTTGTTGTGTGATGGACTGAATTGCTGAGTCTTGTACTACACGGTTGGTACTGAAAAGAGTCTGAAAGTGTTCAGACCATCTATTCAGAATGGAGGTTTGATCTGTCAGAAGCGTTTGACCATCTGCACTGAGTAGTGGGCTTTGGACTTGGTATGTAGGCCCGTATGCTGTTTTCAGGGCCTCATAGAATCCTTTGTGATCCCCTGTATCTGCACATAGTTGAGTTTTTGCAGCTAGATCGGTCCACCATTTGTTCTGGATGTCACGGAGTTTCTGTTGGAGTTTGCTGCAAGCAAGACGAAAGGCTGTTTTTCTAGCGTGAACTTTGAGGCCACAGCTCTTCCAAATTAATTTCTGCGGCACTTGGAAGTGTCTCTTCTCTTATCTTTAAGGCAGCAGTTCCGATTCATTGTAGCTGGAAAATCTCTCTTTTTCTTTCTCCATCAAAGTGCAGGGGGTCTCTCTCTCACCCCTACTCAGCCCCTCGATTCCAATCGAGAGGTTCACCCATGGGCTTCGAGGGAAACAAGTTTGTTATCACCATGGTCGTCATCCACAGAGTACAGAGAGTTAAAGCTTAAAGTCTTTATCTCCTGCTCCATGGAGGTTTCCTTCCATGGGAGTTTCAGGGGGTCCCCTAAGCAGGATTCCACCCCTCCTTTACCGGGTCGAAAGGGTTCTGGGGTTTTTGACTCAGTTCTTACCCCAGAACGCTCCAGTAGATCTCTCTCTCTGTCTACTCTGTCTCAGCTGGACACTGGTACCGTCTGGGCCATTCCAGGTCCGCTCCGCTCCACATTTTGTGTGTTGCCACTGCTTTGGTGTCATGGCTGTGTGCCTTAGCCCGTTCTGGGCTACTCCATGGCTGTGTGTTGCAGTTGCCTCTCCAGGGTCATGGCTAATCAGCCCGGCCTGCTCCAGGTCACCCCTCGGCTCATGTTCACTTGGCTCCAGCACCGTGCCTGCCCGCTGGGGTTTGGTTCCAGTCCCTGGCTGACTGGTCAGGTCCTGCGCTGCCGCCTCTCCCTGGCAGTGGGGGGACGGCGTGGTCTTAGCTCAGCATCCTGGCCCAGTTACAAAGCCACACCGAGTCCCCTGAGCTAGGGCTGGGGGAGGAAAGAAGCCTCCGGCCCCCGCGGCCAGGACCAGGAGGAAAATCTCCAGGTCCCGCTCTCTCTCTCTCTCTCTAACACATGGCATCTCACTTCATGGTTGCCCTAATTCCAGCTATGCTGTACTAGGGTGAATTTATGCTGATACTTTTGGTCTGTGTTTGGCCCTAGCCACCTGCAGTAGTTTATATTCTCCCTGCCAAGTTCACTGATAAAACAGTGAATTCGTCCTTGGAGGGAGAACTTCTGTATAAACTGTTTTAATTGGTGTTCTGTGATTGGCTAATTGTCCGTCAAGGGCATTTGGAGGAGAAAGTGATGAAGAGGGGAGGAAGGCTCGCCTCCAGACTCAGTTAAGAAAGACCCCCAAAACATACTGCGCATGCGTGAGGGGATTTCCAAAGTTCCCACGCATGTGCAGAAGAGATGCACTTACATAACCAAGATGGTGGGATTGGGAACCTCTGCCGGGGCAGTACTGACCACACCCCCCCGGGCAGAGGTGTTCAATGGATTGTATAAAAGCAGACAAGTTTTCCGCATTGGTTTGGCCTGCTCTACACGAAGGACCAAGTTGCTTTTAGCGGGGACGCCTGCTGAAGTGGGAGCTTGTCAACCCTTTGGACAATGCAGCTGCTCGTTGCTAGGAAGAGGGACCTATATGGCTGGTAGGGCTGCGTCGTTCGTTGCAAGGAAGCAGGACCTATACGGCTGGCAGGGTTGCGCCGCTCTTTACTAGAAGCAGGGATCGAGGAGAAGGGAGTTCCTCCTTGCTGAGCTCTGCTGTCTGGTTTGGACTCGTGCGGGACCTGGGGTAGAGGAAGTTTCTACTTGTGGGGAGTTGTTTCTGTAGGATTCGGGGGGGGGCTCTCCACAGAGCCGAGTTTGTTTCCCCTCCAGTTTTTGGGGTTTTTGTGTGTGTTTTGTTTTCCTGTTTCCCTCCCCGCTTGCCGGGGGGGGGGCGGGTCTTGCTGAAGGGAGGCTTTGCCCTGCGGGGCTAGGATAGCTGTCCGGGAACCACGCGGGGAAGAAATCTGCCCCAGGGGCTGTTACGTCTGACGTTAATGGGTAGGGGCTAGGGGGGTTAGCCACCACCCCTTCCGTTTCTTTCCTGTTTATTTTCCAGTCCCTGTCTTTCTATCCTTGTTAATTTCCTACTGGCTGGGCTGCCTGTGCCTTCCCTGTTCCTTACTGAGAGTGAGTCGGGGGGGGGTCGTGGTCAAGGAGGATAAGCATGAGCTGGTTAGCAAAACTTTTAACCCCTCTGAAACGGGATTTAGGAGGTGCTCCTTTTATGGAGCGTTCTGGGTGGACCCAGGAGCCCTGGAGTATTCTTTGGGTCCGCCTAGAAACCTGTACTGGGGTCGCTCCTGAACCGTGGAGTTTCAGTAGCCTGACAGAAATAATGGAGAAATTGGGTACAGTTCGTGGAAACATCCTACACACAAAAATCACAGCGCCAAATTCATATTGGTGGCATGACAGGAGCTCTCCTGTTTGCTTATAAAACGGCTATTGGTAAGATAGAAGATTTAGAGAAGCAGTTGGAGCATTTAAAAACAGAGCTACAGGAGGCAAAGACTACATCTATTATACAACAGTGATGCCTGCTCAGCTGGTACTAAGAAAAAATTCAGGAGCCGTTAATTGGGGTGAGATAAGGAAAGGGTTTAATTGTGCCAAGGCAAAAGATGTTATACAACGCGCACCGGCTGTGTCTGAGATGTTACATTTTATATCAATATCTGTCCAATCCCAGGTGTGTCCACCCTGTTACTTTTGCCCTGATCCACTACTTCTACTACTTATACAACTTATAAAGCTTTACAAAAATTAGAAAAATAAAAACTAATAGGGGCTTAAGGCATCAGTCCCCCCTTAGAGACTGGACAAAACCCAAAGGCCTTGTCCAATCTCTACTTACATCTACAACAACTATAACATCTGTACATGCAGTGAGCTATTATACTAAGTATGTACAATACTAGAATAAACAGTTGTTTCATCCATGTCCAATTCGGTAACCATGAAGTGAGTTTGTGGAGGACATCTCCTAAACCCAGGGAGACATCATCCAGAGATATTTCGTGTAAGATTTTGGTTTGATATCGAATTGCGGCCAAATCATTATCAATTCTACCAGTCCGGTCTATGTAAGAGCAGCAATTGGTGTTGATAACTTTACACACGCTTCCCTGTGAGGCTAGCAAGAAATTGAGGGCCATTTGATTTTGTACCACTACATGAGACAAGCTTTGGAATTGTTCTTTTAGGGCTTCAATTGCATCCAAAGTGTGATCTTGAATGTCTTCCATGACAGCTGAAATGTTTACAATTGCTTTTTCTAATTCACTCACTCCTAGAGATGGGACTAAGGCTCTGACTATGCTGTGGAAAATTGTAGGGCGCTCAATAAGGGGATTGTTAGTTCTTTTCACTCTTTTTGGATAGGGTTTTTCCCATTCCTGTTCATCAATTGGGTCGAGAATTGTTATATTTGGGATCACTGCCCCTAGGGCACAGGCCCGATCTTTATCAAGGGGCAAAACTTTCCAGGCCTCCTTTTCACAGATCCAGCACCATCCTGAACACTGGGGAGGAGTTAATCTCAAAGGCAACTGTGCCATCCCTGCAACAATTTCTGGGTTTATCCCTTCTTTTGAATTGTTTTTATCACAGTAGGGGGGAAGGATGATTTTTCCTGTAGCATTTGCAATCATGCAGGGAACAACATCCTGATTAGAAATCACGTTACTTAGGGCCACCGGATAATAAGCTTCTGTGACTGGCTTCCAGGTCCCTGGGAAATTTATCATGGACTTACCAAAGTTTGTCCCATTTAGTAAAATGCCAATTAGGGGCCAGTCACTATCCTCATCATCAATTGCTGGTACTTGCGTACAAATCCAGCATTCAGTTTTCTGAAGAATTTTTGACACATTTTGGACTAGGGCCACATGCAATTTTTGATCCCAAACTCGGTTCATAGCTACCGGTTGCATGAACAGAATACACAGTACAAACAGTCTATGCCACATCTTCTTCGTCGGTGTCCGGTTCTGATTTGCTGGTTGTTCCGGGAGCTGGTGCTCTTTTGACTCTGGAATAGTGGAACCAGGGTTCTCTGCCAGAGACTTTGACGGCGGTGAGGGAAGTCAGCAGGACTTGGTATGGTCCTCTCCACTTGGCTCGCAAGGGGTCACTGTTCCACCACTTGACGTAGACCCAGTCTCCTGGTTGGAAGGGATGAGCAGGGGTGTCCAGTCCTATGGGTCTGGATAACTCGATGACCTCCTGGAGCTTCTGCAAAGTAGAGCCTAAAGCAATCAAATATTTTTGTAAATCGGCTCTCCCTCTTATGTGTACATCCCCTGGTATGTGTGGTGCCTGATATGGTCTTCCATACAGTATTTCATATGGACTTATGTTATCCCTCCGCCTTGGTTGGATACGAATCCTCAGCAGAGCTAGTGGCAAAGCTTGAACCCACGACATAGATGTTTCCTGACAAATTTTGCTAATTTGCATTTTCAGAGTACCATTCATTCGTTCAACTTTGCCACTAGCCTGAGGTCTATAGGGGGTATGTATGTCCCAGACAATTCCCAGGATGCGGCATACCTCTTTTACTATTGTCGCAATAAAATGTGTTCCTCTGTCTGATGACATTCCCAGAGGAACCCCAAACCTTGGAATTACGTGGTTAAGTAAAGTTTTACCACTTCCCTCGCTGTGTTAGTGCGACAGGGGTATGCTTCAGGCCATCCACTGAACGTGTCAACCAACACAAGTATGTATTTATAGTCCCCCCATGGTGGTAACTCAGCAAAATCTATTTGCCAGTAATCTCCGGGTTGGTCTCCAGCCTTTGTTACCCCTAGTACCACTCTCTTTGTTGTATCTGGGTTATTTTGCTTACAGATTTCACACTTACCTACTATGGACTGTACAGCTTCAGTCATACCTGTCCCTATTACTGTTTTCTTTAGGTGTTTTAGAAGGTTTTCCGTTCCCCAGTGGGTAGCCTCATGTTCCTGTTGAGCTATTTCCCTAAGGTGCAGTGGTGGAACTATAACTTGTCCTGTAGGGGTAAAAGCCCACCCCCCTTCCTTGATCTCAGTTTTCAGTGACTTAATTAGCTGATTGTCTTTCTCATCATATTTAGGGGTGCATTTTGTTAAGTCAATTTCTCTTTGCGGTACTATTGCTAGGATGCCTTTTTCTGCAGCCCCTTTTGCTTCTTGATCAGCAAAATGATTTCCCAACTCAGGAGTTGTTTTCCCCTTTTGGTGGGCTCTGCAATGCATAATAGCTACCTCTTCGGTTTCCAAATACTCTGCAGGAGTGCATGGACTTGGTCTGCATGCTTGACTCCACTGCCTTGAGCTGTCAGTAGTCCTCTCTCTTTCCAGATGGCTCCGTGGGCATGTACAACACTAAATGCATATTTTGAGTCAGTCCAGATATTTACCTTCTTTCCTTTGCTCAGTTCCAAGGTTCTTGTCAGCGCGATTAGTTCTGCCTTTTGGGATGACACATATGCTGGCAAGGCCCTTGCCTCGATCACTTCATCTCTGGTCGTCACTGCATACCCTGTGAAGCGCTTACCATCTCGCATGAAGCTGCTTCCGTCTGTATACAGTTCCCAGTCTGCATTTTCCAGAGGCACATCTTTCAGGTCTGGTCTGCTGGAGTAAGTCTCTTCTATAGTCTGTAAACAGTCATGCTTGGGGACACTGTCGGTTAGTGTTGAGGACAGAAACATAGCTGGATTTACAATAGATGTTGTTTTCAAAGTAACATCGTCCTGTTCCAGCAACACAACCTGATACTTAAGCATTCTGCTGGGGGACAGCCAGTGGCCTCCCTTTTGTTCAAGCACGGCTTGAACTGCATGGGGTACATACACAGTGATATGCTGCCCAAGGGTGAGCATCCGGGCCACTTCAATCAGGATAACAGTTGCTGCTACAGCTCGCAGGCACCCCGGCCACCCTTGGCTAACACTGTCCAGCTGTTTAGAGAAATAAGCCACGGCTCTTCGTTGGCTTCCCAGAGTCTGCGATAATACCCCCAGAGCAACATTCAACTGCTCATGTGTGAACAGTTCAAAAGGTTTAGTTAAATCTGGTAATCCTAGTGCTGGAGCTGACATCAAGGACTGTTTCAGTTGTTTAAACACATCTCTGGTCTCATCTGTCCATGTTACAACTCCTTCTTTGGCCATTTTCAGGGTTTCATACAGAGGTTTGACTAGCAACCCATAGTTAGCTATCCACAGCCGACACCATCCTACCATTCCCAGGAAGGCCTGCATCTCTCGTACAGTGTGGGGCTCTGGGAGACGGCAAATGGCCTCTTTTCGGTCTGTGCTGAGTCGCCGATGCCCACAATAGATTTCAAGCCCCAGGTAGATGACTATCTCTTTGGCTATTTGTGCCTTCTCTCTTGAGACCCGATACCCACTTAGCCCCAAAAAGTTCAAGAGACTTACAGTGAGCTCGATGCATTGGTCCCGGCTTCTGGCTGCAATTAAGATGTCATCTACATACTGCAGGGCAACTCCTTCTTGCTGCTGTCTTCTCCAGTCTTCCAGTTCTTTTGCCAACTGGTTCCCAAAAATTGTCAGACTGTTCTTAAAGCCTTGTGGAAGAACTCTCCAGGTTAGTTGCATTTTCCTCCCTGTCTCAGGATTTTCCCACTCAAAGGCAAAAATTTCTTGGCTGTCTTTATGTACAGGAATGCAGAAAAAGGCATCCTAAATCCTCTGTTAATGTGGTTAACAGTGTATAGGGGTTGGCTACCACCGGGTAGATGTCCTCAGTTATTTTATTGATGACCCTAAGATCTTGGACTAGCCGATAGCTTTTGCCATCAGCCTTTTTCACTGGTAGGATGGGGGTATTAAATCTGGATTCACATTCTACCAGTAACACAAATTTAAGAAACCTTTCAATTATAGGTGCTAAGCCTTTTCGGCTTTCTAATTTCAAAGGATATTGTTTTTGCCTTACCGGGACTGCTCCTGGCCTGAGTGTGATGCTTACTGGTTCAGCTTGCTTTGACTTCCCAGGGTATTCGCTGGCCCAGAATAAAGGTATGACAGCATTTTCAACTTCTTCAGGGATCTCTCCATGATTTTCCTGTATAAAGAAAGCAGTTGCCTCGATATATTTAGTGTCTGGAATTATAACTTTTATGTCTCCCCCCTTGCTGAATTTAATTACAGCTTCTAATTTTTCCAGTAAGTCTCTACCCAATAAAGGCCTAGGAGAATTTGGCATCTAAAGAAATTGATGAGTTACCCAGTGCTTACCCAATTTGAATTTCAAAGGTTTAAAAAATGGCCTTGTTTCACTTACCCCTGTAGCACCTACCACAGTTATAGTTTCATTACTGAGTTTCCCTTCCACAGTATTTAACACAGAATATGCCACACCTGTATCAACCAAGAACTCAACATCCTCCCCCCCGAGCTTAGCTGTGACCAGAGGCTCTGCCGGGGAAGAAACCTCCGGTTCCCTTCATGCATTCTGACTCACAGTCAGCTGGGGGGCTGGTGGTGGAGGGGGGAGAGGGTTTTCAGTTTTCCTCAGTTCTGGGCAGTCTTTTCTCCAATGTCCTTTCTTTTTACAATAAGAGCATCTATCATCTGTTATGTCCTGCTGACGATTAGACCTGAGATACCTGTGGTTACGCCTATGATGCTCTCGATAGCCACTTTCTGGTTCCATCACCCTTGTTCTCTTTTTCTGCTCCCTATTTCGATATACTGTCCAAGCTATATCTAATAGATCACCAATATCCTTCTTATCACCACCTGCTTTTTGCAGTTTTTTTCTTATGTCATCTGTGGACTGCCCTACAAATAAATACACCAGATTTTTCTTTCCCAGATCTGACTCTATGTCTATGTCGGTATATTTCCTAATGACATCCTTCAACCTGTTTAGAAAGTCTGTGGGTGATTCATTTGTGTCTTGTTTAACCTCGTACATTTTGGACCAGTTTATCGCCTTCGGAACCCCATGCCAAAATCCATAAATTACCCAGTCCCGATACCGTTTTAGTGCTTCCAGATTTGCTGCTATGTTAGGATCCCATTTGGGATCGTCAGGGGGGAAGATGTCCTTAATATCTTCCCCTGGAAACCGCCCAGAGGTTTTTAGCATTTCAATTGCAGTTTGAGCAGCTCTTTTTACCATCTCCTTCTCTGTTTGATCTAATAAAGTATCCATTATAACTTCCAGGTCATACCAGTCAGGGTTCTGAGTTTTGATTGCTCTTTGCACATAGTTTGCCACTTTGTCTGGGTAATCTCTATATGCCCCCACAGAATCCTTCCATTACTGTAACTCAACCAGTGAAAAAGGAACCTTTATTAATTGGTTACAGCTTGTCTTAAGGGGGCTTCTAACGGTGGCTTATCCTTTGCTCTTGTTCTACCTGCTATCGGGTCGGGAGCAGCTAACGCTTCACGGGCCCTCTTCCCCTTTGTTTTTGGTCTTACTACCGGCGGGTCTACTTCCCCTTCTCCTGAGCTGTCACTTGATTCGCCTTCTGCTTCCGTGTCCTTATCAAACGGTGGTAAACCTCGCTTCTGCCTTCTCTCAGCACCTGAAACTAGCTTGCCCTGTCTCTGCGTCTCTGTTCTCTCTTCATGAGAGGCAGAGATTGGAAACTCTCTCGGTTCCTCTTTCTTTCCCCCTCCCGTAAAGGTGGACTGGCCCCCCTCGGCAGGGGGAGGCGTGGGAAAGGGGGGGGCTCCAGCCCCACCCCCCAGGTCAGTCAGGACAGAGGCCCCGCCTGTCAGCGCCGCCCCTGCCCCTCCCGGAATTCCAGGGGCTGTTCCTGCTATCGCTCCTGGGGCCCCTCCCCCCGCTGCCGCTGCAGCCGGGGCTGGCCCCAGCCCTGTTACTCCCGCAGTGCCTGCTCCTGTACTCGTTGCTATGGCAGCAGATCCTGTACTAACCGTGCTTGGGGCAGCTCCCGCCGCCCCCGAACCAACTCCTCCGGAAGTTTCAACTTGTCCGATTCCCCCCAGCGCAGCCATACCCACACCAGGGAGCCCCCCCGCGGCTCCTGCCTGCCCAGCCCCCGCCTGTCCAGCAGGAGCCGGTCCAGGAGCCACCACCCCTGCAGCTCCAGCCCCCCCCGCCGCCTCGGCAGCGGGGAGTCCAATTTGTGGAGCTCCCGGGCTACTGTCTCTCCTGTCAGGTGATATCAACATATCTAAATCATCTTCTCCGGTGTTTTTAAATAAAATTTGTGGGACAGGAGCAGCCTTAACTCGATCTTTCTTTTTCCCTTTTCCTAAAGCCATTTCTGATTTTTCTGTCTCTCCTGAACTTTTGTTTTTCTTATCTCCTACCCCCAATTCAGGGCGTGTTAATATAAACAAAAACAGTTCTGCATATCGAATTTCCTGCCACCTCTGTTCTACATGAAGAAGCGAGATTAATCGAAACACTGTGTCCAGTTCAAACGGACCAAATTCCGACCACGCCACCCCTCTCATTTTTCCAAACAACGACCAGGCATCTACAGACAGCCTACACAGTTCTTCTTTTTTTAAAGTTGTCTCAGAACCAGTTAAAGTCTTCCAATGTTTTAAAACCAGACTCAGGGGGGATTCTTTAGGGATCTTAAATTTTGAATCCACACAACCCATGATTGCAAAACAGAAACAGACCACAACCACACACCAGGATTCAAACTTGCTACCTTGAGGTTACAAGGCTGTTACTGTAACCTCTCTGCTATTGTTCCCAGTCACACTGACTCTCAGAGCCTCCACCACCTCTCCCCACAGTGTCAGAGCACACCAGAAGGCATCCATTCCAAAACAGAACAGCCCTAGACTGAAAACCGCTCCGGCCTGGGTGGGCGAATTACCCCATTCGCCGACTGAAAAGCGACTTTCGCGACTATGTGGGCCCAAGTCTTAAGTAACTTTTCAGTCCCCTGTGTTCCCTACCTCCCGGGAACACAAAACTTTCCCGCAGCTGCTAACTAAACCAGGTACCTTTTTTCCCTTATTTTACCTTTTCTTATCTCACCTCTATGCTCTGTGCTTGCTTCCGTGGGTTCTGTGGAGCTGGGCTTCTCAGACCGGGGCGGGAATTATCTCAGATAAAAGCCGGCTTGATGAGGAATTCCTGCACGATGAAAGTTTCCAGTCTGAAGAAGTTCCAGTCCAGGTTTCCCCGTTCGGGCCAACAGCTGATGCCTGCTCAGCTGGTGCTAAGAAAAAATTCAGGAGCCGTTAATTAGGGTGAGATAAGGAAAGGGTTTAATTGTTCCAAGGCAAAAGATGTTATGTGACGCACACCGGCTGTGTCTGAGATGTTACATTTTATAACAATATCTGTCCAATCCCAAGTGTGTCCACCCTGTTACTTTTGCCCTGATCCACCCCCTGGCCCACCCCCTGGAATTGGGTCTGTGGGTTTTTGAGACCCTCTCTTCATCAACCTTCATCATCTTCGGGGCACAGAGGGTACAGAGTCACCTAGTTCTTGACTCTGTTCTGCAGTTTAGGCCAAGATACAAGCGTTCTCCAAACAGAACAGGCCTTGCCTTGACAAGAGACTAAACATTTCTAGTGGCTTTGGGGGTAGGATTGATATAGGATACATGGAATGGGGTAAGAGGGTTAAGGAATTTGTAAACTAAAGGGTGCTATAGGGTAGAGGGATGGGGCGTGCTGCTTTTAAAATCTACTTCTACTACTTATAAAACTTATAAAGCTTTACAAAAATTAGAAAAATAAAAACTAATAGGGGCTTAAGGCATCAACAGCAAGCTTTGTTAGCTGCAACTAATTAGTGCAACATCATGGAACAGAAATGTGCTACAGTGGCAGAAAAATTTGCCGTACATGCTGCGAGACAGAGAAAGGGAAAGACACGTAAAGGGAAAGACACGTAAAGGGAAAGACACGTAAAGGGAAAGACACAGGACCTCGAGTTAGGGATATTGTAACAGATCCAGGGTGGGATCCAAACACATGGGATGGCAACATCTGGAGTACCAGTGAGTCTGATAGTGAACAGGAGGATGCACAAAGAGATGGAGAGGAAATACCCTCGGGACCTGCAAAGGCAGCTCCTGTGGTTAAACGAAAGGGGACCATGGATCCTGTTACAGGGCGTTGGGCACGGATTGATACTATGGAGGATTTTACACCAGAGGATGTAAAAAATGTAATCAATCGTTATAGCCAACGCCCAGGGGAGAAACCCCAACAGTGGCTAGTGCGGCTAATGGAAGAGGGAGCTGATAGTGTTGTAATTGATGGGGTAGATTCCCCATGTTTTGTAGGATTGATGGGGGATCCGTATGTTCATGCCGCATTGCGCCATGTTCCCGTGGGTCAGAACTTTACACTGATATTGGTAATTGCCACTGGATTCAGTGATAGGCACATGAATGATGGAGCGTGGCCTCCCACAACTAATGAATGGGTCACATTGCGGCAAGCAATCCTCCTACTCAAGCAGGAGGGGATGAAACTTGCTGTGCAGTTTGGTGATCCAGGAATGTACCTCGATCAACCTTTCACACCAGGTACATGAAATATATTACTTGAGGGGTGCCCATCACATTGGAGACCATATCTCATACCCATTCTGATGACAGCGCAAGATAACCCTATTCGGGAAGTGATTGAAAAGTTGGGACAGTTAGGGGATTTACCAGGGCTTCCAGGGGGTCTAGGACAAGCTGAGATACGAGGGGGTACTAAACCTCTAAAAGAGGCACCAGTAGGGGACAAGGGGGATCTGGGAGAACGCTCCTGCCTGTTCAGGCTTCTGCTTCAACGTGGGATCCCAAAATCTGAAATTGATGGTATGCCCCTGAGTGTACTATGACAAATAATGCAAACTGAGAAAAAGGGCGATCAAGTTCACAGTGTAACCCAGATAGAAACTGGAGTAGACTCAGTTCCTGCTTTAGAAACAATGGAACCACAATATCCCTGGAAGGACTTAGATAAGACTCTTGCTAAGTTCCACCCCAAAGCGGAATAGGGAAGTGGCCAAGTCCCAGGCCCAGATATCCGTGTAACTCAGCATGACCCCCGCCCCTTTGTCACTTGTATCATTTGGTGGGGGCCCACCAATTTGCAACGGGTGCGGGCTTTAGTGGACACTGGGGCAGAGGTCACAATTTTACACGGGAATCCTACTAAACATAAGGGGGACTTGTCATCGGTATGGGGGCTTGGGGAACATCCAGTCCAGAGTGTTCAGACAAAAGTAAAATTACAAGTAGGTGATTGGCAACCTCGGGTATGCCAGGTTATGATAGCTGCAATAGGTGAATATATAATCGGCATAGATCTATTAAGGGGAAACACTCTGACTATAGGCCAGCATTTATGGGCATTTGGGACCACGCGGTGGTTAAATGTTCCGGCGGTTCAAGTTGGGCGCGTGCAAGAAGTTGCAGAAATATCTGTTGCCGCACAAGTGGTAAACATTAAGCAATATCGCATACCCGGTGGGGATGAAGCTATCCAGCAGACTATTGATGACCTTTTAGAGGTTCAGGTTTTGCGTTTTGCACATTCTCCGTTTAATAGTCCAATTTGGCCAGTGAAGAAGCCAGATGGGAGTTGGCGAATGACTGTGGACTATAGGGGAGTGAATCGAGTCACTCTGCCAATCACATCAGCCGTTCCTGAGATTGCTACCTTAGTGCAACGTATACAGCAGCATCCAGGAGAATGGTACGCTGCAATAGATGTAGTAAATGCATTTTTTGCTATTCCTATTCCTAGCGAAGCGCAGGACCAGTTTGCTTTTACCTGGAATGGAAATCAATATACTTATACTCGTCCGCCTCAGAGTTATAAACATAGCCCGACCTTTTGTCACCAGGCCATCCATAGAACCCTGAAAAAGGTTATAGTGCCTAAGGAGGTACAGATTACACAGTATATTGATGATATAGTGATTCATGGACAAACGTTTGAGCAGACACAGAAGAGTTTAGATACTGTTGTAAACATTTTGACTCAGGACGGTTGGGAAATCAATCTGAAGAAAGTACAGGGACCAGTACAAAGTGTGAAATATTTAGGTATTCTTTGGGACAGGGGGAAACACCAAATTCCTGATAAGGTGAGGGAGGCTATAGCAAATTGGTCTAGACTGGAGACAAAGAAGCAGGTCCAACAATTCATCGGAGCCGTGGGGTTTTGGCAAGCTTATTTACCAGGGTTGTCAGTACTACTCAAGCCTCTGCACAAACTAACACGGAAAAGGAGTCAATGGGAATGGGGTCCAGAACAAGAGCAAGCATTTCAGAAAACAAAATCAGCAGTGCAAGAGTACATGGAATTACATCCCTTGGAGGATGGACCCATTGAATTACAAGTTACTATAAAGGCAGACGTAGCCTTGTGGAGTCTCTGCCAGTTACAGAAGGGATGGCGACGGCCGCTTGGGTTTTGGTCCCGTCGGCTGACTGGAGCCGAAGTGCGATACACAGCATTCGAAAAAGCACTGTTGGCTGCATATTGGGCATTATTGGATACCGAAAGTAGAACTGTGGGACATGAAGTCACCCTACGTTCAGATGTGCCCATTGTAACATGGGCATTGGGGCCCACAGCTACTCACAAAATAGGGCATGCTCAGGAAGCTACTATTATGAAAATGAAATGGTATCTGCAGGAGAGAGCCAAACCAGGACCAAAAGGGGTCCTGCACCTTCATGAAGTAGTAAGTCAGGGGATACAAGGTAGTCCCACCACCACCGGGGCTGATATGATAAACTACCAAGTAGGGCGCTGGGGATTGCCCTATGAACAATTGACACCAGAACAACGGCAGAATGCATGGTTTACCGATGGCAGTGGGACAGGGACTGGAAAGTGGCGAGCTGTGGCTTTTAATCCTGTTACCCAAATGCAACTGGTGCTAGAAGGAACTCAGGGGAGCAGTCAGTTGGCTGAACTAGCTGCTGTATGGCAAGCAATAGATGCTACACCATGTAATCAAATTTGTTACATCTATACTGACTCTTGGGCTGTGGCCCAAGGCTGGTAAATTGGCTAGGAAAATGGCAGCGCGATACGTGGAAAATAGGAACAAAGGATGTGTGGGGTAAAGAGTTTTGGGAACTAATCTGGAATGCTTTGAAAGATTGCAACGTTCGTGTCTTCCATGTAGATGCTCACACGAAACAGGAGACCGAAACAGCAAAGTGGAACGCTCATGTTGACCACCTAGCCAGAGCACAGAAAGTAGTCGTGGCCAGTCCCGAGGATCACGCTCTAGCCTTACGGGCACATGATAAGTCTGGGCATGCAGAGATGCAACGCTTGCTTGGGCGAGAGCCTGGGGGGTTCTTATACCTCAAGCAGTCATTCAACAAGTTCTCAGCGAGTGTACAGTTTGCCAATTCCTGAGGAAGTGCAAAGTGCTCTCACTACCGCTAGGGCATCTTAAACGAGGATCACGCGGTGGGGAAATATGGCAAATTGATTTTATTGGCCCTTTACCTGAACATCATAGGCAGAGATATATTTGTATAGCTGCAGATACCTATTCTAGTCTCGTGGTAGCCATAACCAGCCGGTACGCTAACAGTCACACCACTATAGGATGTATGAGTACAATTGAACTCTATTATGGGGCTCCCTTAGAGATGCAATCTGATAATGGGACGCATTTTAAAAACCAAGCTGTCGCGCAATGGGTTGAAGATCGTGGGATTACGTGGACATGGCATTTACCATATCATCCACAGGGGGCAGGACTGGTGGAGTGTATGAATGGGCTCCTGAAGATGCAACTTCACAGATTAGGGAACGGTTCGTATAAGAAATGGGTGGACAACCTTAATGAAGTCGTTCAGGTGTTAAACAACTGTATGATGTTACCTACCCTAACCCCGCTAATTTTAATGAAGGGGGACTAGGGAAAATTAACACGGGTGGCCCGAGGGTCTATTTCGGTTGTCAGTGGCACGATTTTTACAACCAAGTCTATAAAAGGCGACTATGTGCTAATAAACACACAGACACAGTCTCTGGGGCCAAACCAGGATCAATGGGTCCGAACGGATGTTACGTTGTCCTATGTAGGTCAGCAAGAAGATATTCTCCGCTATATGGTGTTGCGACCAGAGCTGTCTAACCTGGGTCTGACTGCTGAATCCTGTGCAGGGGGACACCACAAACCCCCTATTAATAGGATTGAAAAATACTACAGGAACGCGGAGAGGGTAGGGGGTGTTGGCTTATAACCTGTCCCCATTCTTTCCCCATTCAGGTATCTAGGCGAACACACATGGATAGTCCAACTGTCATGGACATGACTACTCCTGCATTAAGCAAACTACACATATTGAATAATAGAATGAATTTTGTGTTTTGTCCAGCAGGTTTCTTGCCTTAACAGATCCAGGGATTTGTTATTCCAAAGCTAAGAAGACCTCTGCATCTTAGATTAATTATTCCTACTGCCTTTTGATGAGATTGGTATAGTTGTATTGCACTCGTTTTGCAATACTCATATGCTATGTTTGTATCTCAGTAGTCTACCACAGGTGGCAAGGATTGATTAGAATATCCTTCTCTCCTCCTGGATTGCTGACAAGACCTTTTGGGTTCGCAAAGCCAAGGGAATTATATGGGATTGTCAAGTAACCAGGTGTGAGATACTGGGTCTTGAAAACAGAAGAAGGAAAAACGCCTGGAAAAAAAAAACAAGACTGTGTCTGATTGGCATGACTGCAACTGAAGGACTGCTGGTTGTGTACCTCCCTATGGGCTTTGGCTTGCATAATTTTTTTTTGTATTAAACTGGTAACATTAAGTGTTTTGTTTAGTTTGTGCCGTGGTTTCATGAATGTCCTGGGTCATCTGGCATGGATAACAGTCTTTTATAGCATGGAGGCAAGAGGTACCTGCACTATCACTCCATGAGGTGGAGGGGATTGACTGCAGTCAGGGGCAAACTATGGTAGGATGGCTTGCCCCCGATGAGGCCTCGAACCTTTACAGAGAGTGCAAACTTTCTGTAGGAGCAATTGGTTAAACCAGGACGTTGTCTGGTGTTGAATCAAACTCCAGACATACATTGCCTGTGATGGCTCCTAATAGGCCCATAAGAAATTGTGGCTGGCAGTCAACCACTTCATACTATAAAAGATGAATTTGAAGTATAAAATTGTCTAATGGTTGAAGCTACATTTTGTAGGAAGCCCTGAGTTTCATCGCGTTGTCCGAGTCCATACGAGTGGACACACCGGTTCATCTGTCCCAGCTTGAGAATAACGTCTGTCAACTGGGGAACGATTATCCTAAGGACTGTTGACTCCCAGTAGCTGAAACCCACTTGGACCTCCTTCCTGGGGATAGACATGATTATCAAGACAATATTGTCTGGACTTTTGCTGTTCGAATCTCTCACCTGTGTCATGGTCCAACCACAGACCATGCGGTGGAATGTACTAGGGTGAATTTATGCTGATACTTTTGGTCTGTGTTTGGCCCTAGCCACCTGCAGTAGTTTATATTCTCCCTGCCAAGTTCACTGATAAAACAGTGAATTCGTCCTTGGAGGGAGAACTTCTGTATAAACTGTTTTAATTGGTGTTCTGTGATTGGCTAATTGTCCGTCAAGGGCATTTGGAGGAGAAAGTGATGAAGAGGGGAGGAAGGCTCGCCCCCAGACTCAATTAAGAAAGACCCCCAAAACATACTCCGCATGCGTGAGGGGATTTCCGAAGTTCTCACGCATGCGCAGAAGAGATGCATTTACATAACCAAGACGGTGGGATTGGGAACCTCTGCCAGGGCCGTACTGACCACACCCCCCCGGGCAGAGGTGCTCAATGGATTATATAAAAGCAGACAAGTTTTCCGCATTGGTTTGGCCTGCTCTACACGAAGGACCAAGTTGCTTTTAGTGGGGACGCCTGCTGAAGTGGGAGCTTGTCAACCCTTCAGAAAACGCAGCTGCTGAAGAGGGTTTTATAGTATTTAGAGTGGGTAAGATCATCTCATAAATGACAGCTAGGTGAGTAGAGTGCCATACCTTCCTCTTTGGTTTTGGTTGTTTTTTTTTTCTTTTCCTTTTTCCCCTTCTCTTGAGTGCTCGTTTTTCTTTGTTAGCCACCTTTTGTAATAAATATTTGCTTTATTGAGTTCCAACGGTGTCTGGGTTTTCAAGTTTCAGTATATCTCGAACCCTCCCTGTTACATACGCCAACAAACTTCTTTTCCGGCTTGTGGATATGTCATTTCCGCAGAGGCGCATCAATCTGTGATTGGCTCAGCACCAAAAACACCACCCCTGGAACTAGCTATCTTCCAGCTCCAGGGAGGGGCTTTTTTAAACCACGACAGCTGCCCTACCTCAGCTGCGGCCACCTTTCACCTCAGCCTGGAGCTGTTTTCGCATCAGACCAAGGTCATCCTGGGGCAACCAGTCACTGCGTCAGCCCAGGGATTCCCCTCTCGGGAGTCATCGCCGCCTCAGCAGCTATTTTCGCAACAACCTGGAAGCTGCAGCCACTGCCGCCAGCTCGGGGATTCTCCTTTCGGGAGTCGCTGCCGTCTCAGCCGCAGCCATTTTCACTCTCGCCTGCATAGTATTGGGAAAAATGGGGACCCTTCACTGATCAGTCCTGCTGGATCAGAGGGCAATTCGACTGCCCTTTTCAGGGAACTACTCCAACAGCGTAAGGGAGACTTACTTTTATACTATTTCTTTATGTTTAGGTGGAGCTTGAGCGACTTTAGTCATAAATACCTTTATTACTGATTGGTGTAAAATTCTCTTGCTTTGCTTTTAAAGATACAGTAAAAAAAATATAGAGCACATGCTCCGGGGGGAGTGGTTGTTCCTTGGGCGGAAGTGTGTGTTAATATTATGATTAGACTTTAATGAATCAAGTTCATCTGAGAATGATTTCGCCCGATTTTGCCACCATTGTTGGCTCAGCAGCAAGACATCTTCTCCTACCTCCCTTGGTTGACAGGTGTTATGTGGTTTATCACCCACAAAGTGCCATTGAGTTCCCCTCCCTGCAAGGATTTCCACAGAGCCTGGCCACGGTGTCTCCACTCCGCTCCACCCTCCATTCCATCCTCCTTAGCGGGTGCTTACTGTTGTATGGGTAATTATTGTGGAACATGCCAACCACATTCCATCCAGGGAGTAGCAGCTGCATTTTACCCTATAATTTCCATACCATTATAACTTCTGTTAGGATGTGAATACAACTTCTCAGTTTCCTCTAATTTTTACCCCCAGCCATCTTTCCACACCATTCTTAACTTCCTGTTATGCAATTTATTTACATTTAGGTGGAGCTTGAGTGACTTTAGTCATACATCTTACTCAGTGAGGGGTGGTCGTACCTTGGGGTGGGTATCTCAGTATACTACCTGAGATAACCTTGGGATGGGGACATGCATTAGTCCAAGGGGAGTGATTTTGCCATGGTTGATGATTCAACAGCAGGACATCTTCCTTTGTCTTCCTTGGTTTTCAACTGCTTTGTGGTTTATCAGCTAGAAAATACTATCGAGTTCCCTCCTCTGCAAGGGTTTCGATGGAGCCTGTCAGCAGTGCCTCCACTCTGCTCCACCCTCTGTTTGTTCCCCCTTAGACTGTATTGTGTGGGGGAGGTCGGGTGTGCTGACCACGTTCCATTCAGGGACTAGCAACCGTATTTTCCCCTATAATTTCCGTACTGTTATCTTTTTATCCCCAGTCTTTTTCCCACAGTAACAAACCCTGCTCTGCCAATATTGAGTGTCAAGTTGTATATTTACTTTTTCAAATGTTGAATTTTAAAGAGCAGATATTTAGTGAGTTACTCTGCTGCTGTCGATTTGTTGGCTTGGAATTTTCATAACCTTTCCCCTTAAGAATACCTCTCCTATATATTGTAGCTATCTTCTCTCCACAAATAAAGGGAAAATAAGTGCTAGTCAGTGTTTGGCAAATGCTGTCATATTGTAGTGACTGATATTCTGTATTTTCCCTTGATATCAGATATAAATCAAATATTTTTATATAACAATCATTAAAAAAATCTTTTTTTCATTAAGTGACCAAAAAGACGTTGATTGTTTTTAACGCTTAAAGGACCAGATGACTTTATAAAAATATACAGTACGTAATTGATGTTGATTTAGAATTTGACTCTTAATCTTTCTTACCAACTGACAGATACTATATTTACATAAAAATTATCTATGAACTCTATTACCAGTTGCCAGATGTTAACTGGGAATATCGCACAGCTGGTACAAACAGGTCCAGAAGATACCTAAAACACCTGGATGATAACTCATGGTACAAATACTAAGGGAGCTGACTAGGAAAGATGCCCTCCTTGATTTGTTGCTTGTTAACATGATGCCTTAAATACATATTATATAGACTGTAGTATAGCTTTTAGCACTTTTAGTAGCACTTTAGCTAAGTACCTTTGTGTTGAATTTCTGAAAATACTGTTTAACTTTCTTGTCAAGGATTCCAATGGATAAAGGCTTTTAGAACATCTTGTCTGTAGAAGATTGTCACAGGTTTTCTTGCTTTAAAGAAAAAAACCCTGCTTTGAATTTTTTCCCTTTACCACTGTGAAAGAAAGGTGTTGAGCAAGGGAAGGGGAAGGGATGGATAGAGTGAAGCCACATACACACAAAGGACTGGCTAAGTAGCCGCACATTCCAGATTAATTGCTTCGGAAAACTGTGGGGGAGGTGGATTGGGTTTTTTTTGGGCTGGGAGGGCACTTAAGCTTCTGCCCAAATCTCAGGAGTAGTGTGTGGGATCGAGCTACGAGTTTTTCTCCTCCAACCCCCTCGTGTCCTGTTTTGCCTACGGCCGGAGTGCCCCTCGAAGTTGCCAAGGACCGGAGGATCTCCGTTTCGTTTCTCCAGTGAGAGAGTCCCTGCAGGACCGCATCCCACCTCTGGAGACTGCTGGCATCTTGTGTTTCCCTTTCTTCCTGGGTCTCACTGCTCTTCGCTGTACAGACTGACATCCCTGTCCCTTGCTAGATGCCACTTTCATGGTTGAGGGGTGGGGGCCCACCTTGGGGTCTTGAACCACCCAGCACAGCTATCTGTCATTGGCCACGTGGGGCTCGTCTGCAGCGCCCCCTGCCGACCACTAGAGACCAATTGCAGCCTCTGCTCCACCAGAGATCCAACAGTGCCCCCTGCTGGTTGTGGTTGGAATTGCGCCAAAAGGCAAAAACTGTGTTTTTTTGTGGGAATTGTTGTTTGTTTTTTTCTTTTCTTTGTTCTTTTGTTATCTATACACATATGTTCTTTAATAAAGGGCTGTTATTTTTTTTTCTCCACATTTCCTCGACTGGAGCCTCTTAATTTCAGATTTACAATTGCTTAGAGGGAGGAGCTTGGTCTTCCCCATAACTCACCCTCCTTAGCAAACAAGTCTGTCTCGTTAAACTGAGACAAAGATGTACTTAGAAAAAGAGACAACAGCTTGATATAACCGAGTCAAAGCTATTCAGAGACCTCAGAAACCTTGAAGCTGTTCCAAGAAGGACAGAGATTATGACCAAGAGTAGAATGAGGATGAAGGGATGGTCTTTTGCTACCTCTGACTCAAATTGAAGAGGCGTGTTGAGAGTGGTACTAAGGGAGGGATGATTTTGGAAGTGGGTGTAACAGTATTAGGTAATGCTTTGAATTGTTAATTAGGTAACTAAATAAAAGCAAGAGGCTTTTGTGACTTTTCATGCATGCTTTTGAAGAAACTAGATTCTCGTGCATTTGAAGAAATGCTGCCTGCTAAAACTCACAAATTGAGTCTTAGGGATTTTCTTTAAGAGCTGATTTTAGGCATCAGATTTGGTGACCCAGATGACACATGCTCTTAAAGGTCAAAAGGACTCGTGGGACTGTGGTTTCCTGTTCGGCACCGAGCTTTTCTCGGAGGAGATCCCCACTCGCCGAGTCCCACAAGACTTCTCGAGCACATCCCCAGATTTAAGATAAACGAGCATTCCTTTTTGGGTTTGGTTTTGTTTGGAAATTGCTAGCACAACGTGTTCGTATTCTGTTTTGTTTTGGCTGGCTTTGGAAATCTCCCACTAAGGGGAGAAGAGTGGTACCATTTGGTCTTGGTTCGGGGGTTTGAAGGCCCTGCCAGTGGAAAGTTGTGCAAGGGTACCCATTTGCTTTTGGTTCCAGGGTTAAAATCCCTGGTTTTGGTGTTGGTTTTGGGCTTCCCCCATTTGGTATGCTTATAAGCGTTTGGTTTCAGTATTGGCATGTGCTTCTTTGGTTTTGGTATATCTAATCCTTCCTCTTCCGTGCACTGGAGCAGGATGCCCTGGCGGGTGGGGTTGCTGCAGGGAGCGCTCCTCCCTCCCCACCGTCTCTCCCACTGCACAGCTGGCACAGGGCTCCAGCCACTTCTGCCTGCACGGCCCCCCCACTCTCCTCCGTTGTTGTAGTGACTGTTCATGTGTTTGTGATCCTGTATATCCTGTGTGTGTCTCTGTGAGTGCATAATGGGTACTGAATGAGTCTATATAAAGGGACGCTTGTGCTATGAGTTTTCATTTGTCGTAACAGTGCTAAATGCAATCGTGTGTTTCTTGCGAATTTGAAGTGTTTGATGTGTATTAAATGTTTGTTTGCAGCTGCCGTCAATATTGCTTCCGTGAAGGGGTTAAGCAGTAGCACTGACTGCCCTCACTGCCCCCCCTTCCCCTTGAGGGGCACGGATCAGCAGTGCCGCCTCACCGCAGCTTGGAGTGGGGCCGGGGCCACGCCCGTGACAGGCAGTGCGGCGGGGCCGCGAGAAAGTGTGGGAAACCAAACAGGTGTTCAGCCTGGAAAGCCAGAGGCAACTGCCCAGCAAGAGGCCTCAGAGATAACGATGGAATCCATCAGACGGCCTTGGGCACTCTGTGAAAGTGAGAGAAGAAGCTGCTAACTTCAGCGGAAGGATACCTGTGGTGAACACCTGTTACCAAAGTTAAAAATGAGAAAGAAAGGACTGCTTAAGCTAACTCCACTTATGAAATATGTATTGATTTATAAGTAATAATGACAGTGCGTTGTTAGAAAAATTGAATAGTGTGGATAAGTTTGAAAAAAGTGTGTAACAGTATGTTAAATACGTCCATGCACACCTCTTTCCCTGTAGCTTAGAAATCCCTGCGCTAAGTATGATAAAAATGCTTTAATATAAACATTGCATGCTATTCCGAGAATAAAACCTCTTTTTTAGTGATGCAGTCAGATTGTCTTTATTAATAGTCAACATAGTAAAAGAGTTTTAAACTGTGTCAGAATAGGTTTTAGGCATTGGCAGGAAAGAGCCAACCCCTCCCGCCCCCCCGCATCCTTCAGGCCGGCTCTGCCGCCTGTGCTGGTGCGGAGGGTGGTCACTACCCCTTCATCACTGCCACCATTGGGGGAGTCGAGCCTTTTTGCTGCTGGGTCACAGGCAGCGTGGGGGAAGGGCTGTAGCTAAAAGGGGAGCAGACTCAGCGGAGTGGGACTTTGCCTACATTTCAGAGTGATACTGGTTTCAATTTGCCTTAGAACAGGAATACAAAATGCATTTATTCTGCACTCTGTATCGATTATATAATAATAATGGCCCATCTTCGCGAACGAAGATTTGGGGAAAGGTCTTTTACCTTTCCAGCCTGCGCAATGGATTTTTTAGGTGAGACACAGCCTGCGCTGAACTGAGCCCACCCTTTAATGCTAAGGTTCATCTGCCGGGGCCAAGCAAGCTTGGACAATGGCAGTGAGGTCCTCAGGACGTAGGTTTGTTTAGAGTGTCCTTCTCATAGATGGATGGCCACACAGGGCTAACGACCTCCATCAGGCCAGGAGACCGGGATTTGAACCCGTGGTCGCAGCAGTGAAAGTCCTGCATGCTAACCACTAGGCCACCAGGGGTCTCACTGTATCGATTAATTTCACTTTAAAATATATGGTAACTACAATTCGTACCCTTTTAAGGCAAAGTACAGTTTGGGTAGTGAAACTTATCTGTCAGCTGTTAACTTTAGAATAAAATGGCCCAGAATATGTCAGGCTGTTTAGACACGTTAATTAATGCAAATAATAATGACTTTTGTGTAGAGTGGTGGTGTTTTGATTTGTTTGATGCGTTCTTGTTTGTATTTTGTGTATTTTGTTAAGTCCTCTAAGGAGGTTTGTGCCAGATGTTTTAGTAAGATAAGAGCTTTACCTCTGTAAGTCCAGAGAAAACAAAGACAGTGGTTTTGTTTGCAAACCACATTTCTAGCACACTTCAGTCTGTGAGCTGCTGCTGTTTGTGAAATTTTAGATTGTGCTTTTGGGCATAGTCAGGCCACAGGATTGGCCTTTGGGCATCTTCTACAGCTGTCTGTTGGGTTTTATTACTCAAAGATAGTAAGATTCTTCAGAGCCAATCATACCCTGGGCTGCAGCAAAAGAGGTGTGGTCAGCAGGTTGAGAGAGAGAATTCTGCCCATCTACTCATGAGACCCCACCTTGGAGTCTCCAGAACAGAAAGGACATGGACCTGTTGGAGCAAGTCCAAAGGAGGGCCACAGAGTTGATTAGAGGGATGGAACACCTCTCCTAAGAGGAAAGGCTAAAAGAATTGGGATTATTCATCCTGGAAAAGAAAAGACTTCAGGATTACCTAATTGTGGCCTTCCAGTACCTGAATGGAGCCTACAAGAAAGATGGAGAGGGACTTTTTACAAGAGAATGTAGTGACAGGACAAGGGGGAATGGCTTCAAACTGAAAGAGAGTAGGTTTAGATTAGATGTTAGGAAGAAATTCTTTACTGTGAGAGTGGTGAAGCACTAGAACAGGTTGCCTGGAGTAGTTGTGGATGCCTGTAGAGGACCAGATCTAAACATATTCTGTCTCAAACATTCTGAGTATTGCTACAGGAAAGGTGATTAGAGGAGAGGGTCCTGTGGAGGTGGGGCAATGCTATTCTGAGCCAACTTCCTGCTCCACCTTGAGACATACTCAGTGTCTGCCCTCCAACTCACTTCCTGGAGAAGGGCTGGCTGTGTATACATGAAAAAAACATGCGAAAAGTCTCTTTTACATAAGAGGCATGCACCAGGTGAACTATAAAAAGGAGGGGATGGAGCCCCCTCCCTCTCTTTTTCTCTCTTTTCTCTGACTCTCTTTCTCTCTCTTTTTCTTCTCTTTCACTTTCTTTGTCTCGCAACCCCATCTCTTGACCATTCATGCAGTAGGACCAACATGGGATCTAAGGACTGGTGATATTCTTTATTTTCTTCCCTTGCTTTGCCTGGACAAAGTAAGGCTATCATATAGTACCCCATACTACATACTGGACTTCATTGTGGGGATATTGTGGAGGGGTGTTGTGGCTTTTTAGACAGCACCCTTGAATAGTAGTGGTGGTGTGGCTTGTGTGCCAGCACCTTTGAGAAGTGATGTGTTGTGGTCTGTTAGCCAGCACCTTTTGAGGAGTTTATTGTAGGAGTTGAGAACTTATTGAAGTGTACTTAATTAAGGGCTCGTTCACCTCCACTATTGTGGAAGTGTATTGTAAGAATTTAAGGGCTTGTTAATGAACACCTTTTGAGTCTAAGCAGTGGGCTGGTTGCCAGAGTTAAGAAGATGGTACAATAAAACATAAGAGTTTCCTGACACGGATCTGGTGTCTGTTCAGCCTGATGAGAATTTATAACGAACATCACATCCTCTACCGGTGGGTCATGGCAATAAATTGGTGTCACAGACAGGATTCTTGTGAGGCTGAAAGACTGAACAGCCCTTTGGCTACTTATAGCCAGGATGGGCTTGGATCTCTCCATCCCCAACTGGGGGACAGGATGGATCTGGAATTGAGAGGTGGCCTGGGAAATGCTTAGCTTTGAACTCTTTCCCTTTATGGACAATACTCATCTTCATATGTGGAGTATTGGGTGTTGTGCTGATGGTAGCATGAATGAATAAAAATATTTGTGACTCTATTCAGAAACATTCACAAGTTTTGTCTGAGTCTTTTAAAAACATAAAGGTAATTTAGTTGTCTCCTTACAAAAATGTTTAGATGAGGAGCAAAAAGAAAGGGACAAATTTCTGCAAAACCTGACTGACTCTTGTTGTAAACGTTCAGATGAAGAGCAAGATAAGAGAGAGAAATTGGAAACTGTTGTGTATAGAAAGGGGCCTTGCCCTACAACTGCACCTTGAGCTCTGTAAGGCTTGGGGGGAAGGGATACAATTACTTAGCTGCTGAGATAAGGAATTAGTGTATGAAAGGAAGAGGGAGAGCAGGCATTGGGAAGGAGGTGTTTCTTGTTGCTGAGCGTGATAAGGAAAAGAGGTTGTAGGCAGAGGGGCTGCTTGCTGCTGAGCGTAATTGATCACAAAAGGGAAAGCAGGCTTCAGGTGGAGACATTGCTTGCCGAGCTTGATCAGGAAAAGGAAAAAAGATTTCAGGCAGAGGCCTTAAATGTTGCTGAGCGTGATAAGGGGCTGAAGGCAGAGGGGCTGTTTGTTGCTGAGGCCTCAGAGCTTTTTTTTGATTTTTAAACTTTTATAGATTTTAGAAGTAGATGTGTAGTGAATGTAGATTTTAATGTAGCTGTATTATATCCCTTACCCTGTAGCATAATGTTTACACATACTCAACCCTACTATCCCATTTCATATCAATCTCTCTAAAATTCTGTTAGCATGTTTAGTCTTCTTTTCAAGGTAGAATTGTAGAAAAACACCCTAAGGCCTGAATCAGAAGATATCACATAGACACAGTGACCTTCAAGCCCAGAACTTTGGAGGAACTCCAAGGACTGTGCATGCTGCAAAGAACATGAAGATGAGGAGGAAGAAGGGGTCCCACACGCCCCCAGACCCAATTCCTGAAGGGGCGTGTCGGGGGGCAGAACAGGGAAGAACCAAGGGTGGACAAATCTGGGATCGGATGGACCTTATTATAAAATCATAGAACCACTGTCTAGAGGCACACGCACGTGGTATGTATTCCCTGGGCCTTAGGCCTGAGATTAAAGGACCTGCTCTCTTTATCTTATACACTAAATTGGCCTAGAGTCTTTTTTTCTCCATGGTCTTTTAGGCAACATTGCCAAGCACCATCATATTACGAGACTTCAGGCAGAGCTTCGGGATGCGTATGAAAGAGAGGGAATCTTACAGGGGAAATTGCAGTATGTAGAACCTGGGTGTGGATGTTTAGTGAAGCGAGCAGACAAAAGCCAAACTCTCTGCCCCTCTACCTAGGAAAGGAATTAGATGAGTATTGGGACACCATGTACGGGAAACAAGTGGCAATGTGACCCCTAATTTAAATGGAAGTAGTGGGAGGTCAGCAGGATGAGGAGAAGGAAATAGTCAGTGCCCAATTCACCTGAGAGCTTAACCAAACTCCAAGAGAAGTGTGGCAAGCGACCCCAGGAGTCAGAGACTGAATATGTTTGGAGGGTGTCCCTAACTGGTGGGGACAGGATCCACCGACTGGAAGAGGAAACCCAGGGATACTGGGCACCAGGATTTTTCCTAACAGTAAATGATCCTTGTGAACCCTGGTCCCTCACCCAGAGGGCTGCCTATTGGGCAGGGGGTTTATCTCCCCTGGAGAGGAGACACCCTGTAAGTATTCCCACCTTGAGTGTGGAGATTTTAACAGAAAATATTCAGAAGGTGGCTTGTCTTCAACTCCTGCATGACTGCCAGTTAGTGCCGCATCAGCCATCCCCCATGCTTTTGATTGCTAACCCCAATCTCATGGCTCCACTCATTCAGGGACTACCAAACTCCTTTAAAACATATGCAATTCAGTTGCAAGACCAATTGTGAGGTGCATTAATCCCTCAAGGAGGGGCCCCTGAAAGGTTTCAAAGATCTCTGACATTTGATTAATTATGGGAGGAAAATGGGTGTTAGCCTCGATAAGGAGTTTTAATCTCGGTGAAATAGGCTATTGACTGAAGGGAGAAAAAAGGGGATCTCTAGGGAACTGATGGATGGATTGCCCACTGCCACTCTCAAAAAACTGGTATGCAAGTGCCCGGTAGGATAGAGGGATACCAGGAAGGTTGGGTATCTCTTCCCCTGAGCAGTGGGCATGGGGAGAAGGGATGAATTGGATCTTTCACAAAAGGGAAGGTAACGATCCAATCAAACACCTCCTAAAACAACCAGTTTTAGTGGAATTATACACTGTTGTAGTAGTAACTTAAGAAGTCACTGAGCAGTTATTCATGGGTAGCTACCAATGCACACCATAAAGAACATTGTATCCACACGAAAAGGATAGTGTCTTCTTTTTAATCACCGATTTAGGACCAGGCATTTTCCCTTTCTCATTTTCTAGAGGAACTACGACAGAACAATTAACCTTGTCCGGCAGACTGATGATAATGTCAGAAATTTTGACCGCATGTTCCTGTTGTTTCCCTGGTTGTTTTATAATTTGTAAATTGTAACCTAAAGAGATCGCGGAGAAAAAACTCCAGGCCAATTTAGTGTATAAGATAAAGAGAGCATCCTGAGGACCTGTCTGCCACCGTCCAAGCTCGCTCGGCCCTGGTAGATGAACCTTAGGATTAAAGGGTGGGTTCAGTTCCACGCATACTGCATCTCACCTAAAAAATCCATTGCGCAGGCTTGAAGGCTTTACCCACACTCAAAAAGCCCTGTAGTGACAGGCGAGGGTCGAAACGGCAGGTGAAAGGTGCACTGGAAACCGCAGACCCAACCCTGCATGCAGGCAGTTCAGGATATTGGTCATTTGAGACTGACCGGAGATGACAGTCTCTTGGGGCAGCACCCTGAACGACCAAGCAGCCTTTTCAAGGACAGCACTGCTTGCTCCACTCAGAGAGGGGCCTAGAAAAGGTGGCCTAAACAAAGCTCGTCTCCACCTTCACCCGTGATGCCTTAAACCCCTAATGGTTTTCTTATTTTTCTACCTTATAAGTTTTATAGGTAATAGAAGTAGATTTTAGAAACAACCCTTTCTCCCCCTTCCCCCGAGCACCCCTTAGTTTATACATTCCTTTCTCCCTCTTACCCCATTCCATACTCCCCATATCAGCCCTATCCCTGTATCCAGTAGAAAATGTTTTGTCTCTTGTCAAGGCAAGCCTGTCTTGTTTGGGGAATGCTTGTATCTTGGCCTAAACCGCAGGACAGAGTCAAAGAACTGGGTGACTCTGCTCTCTGTACCCTGAAGATGATGAAGGATGATGAAGAGAGGGTCCCGAAAAGCACCCCAGACCCAATTCCGGGAGGTGGGCCAGGGGGTGGACCAGAGCAAAAGTCAGAGGATGGACACACTTGGGATTGGCCAGATATTGTTATAAATGTAACATCTCGGGCACAGCCCGGGCGCGCGTCGTTTACCATCAATTGCCTTGGCACAATTTGTGGGGGGAAGCCCCACAATTAAAGTTTGAGGTAGTGCAAAAGTGAGGCCATGTTCCATGGGAGCAGTGGAGCTGGTTAGATGGTTTCCATGGACACGGCCTTGGGTTGCAGGGAGTACAGGGTTGAGACGGTTTGATAATGTGCAGGTGCTGGATTCCTGGATGCTGTTGTAGGAATATGTTTGTGTTGTGTGTGAAGTTAGTTAGCTCAATAAAAGGCTGCCTGCCACGCTGAGCAGGGAGACATCTCTTTGTCTCACCATCCTCGTGTGTCTTGTGTGTCCTTCTTTTCCCCTCGGACCAAGACCTCACGACAGGTACCCCACGACAATGGTGCCCCGTGTGAGGAACCAGAAAAAGACTGTCGAATATTGAATATTGCCCGTGTATCGTCTGGGGTATCACGACCGGAGGCAATCAGGCTGCGGGGCGAGGCGCAGCGAGGTCTTGGTGCTCAGGAGCTGTTTAGCAGCGGGGCGCTGCAGGATCCGGGTCCGATTGTTCTTTTCACACCTGAGCGAAAGTGTTTCTGCCACACTTTGAAGGCATAAGTTGTCTGGAGAGCCCAAGTGCATTTGGCACTTGGTAAGGCACAGGTGAGCTCCTGAGATTTTTTTTTCCTAGTCACTATGGGGGCAGACCATGAGTGCAAACGAAAGGCATGTTTTTATCGCCTGAAAAGCTTTGTTACGGCATCTTGGTGTTAGACGCGATCAAGCTAAGTTTCGTCGCTTGTTACTGTTGTGTCTTCGGAATGGGAGAGAGGCTGCTTTACCTGGGAGGACATTAGAGTGCTAAAGAAGAGGGGCCGGGCGGAGCCGAAGGGAGCCGAAGCAGGATCGGAGGTCGCGGAGCGGGGCCGGGGGCAGCCGAGCAGCCCCAGCAGGATGGGCGCGGTACCAACGATTCGGCAGTACTTGTCCAAGATAATCAAGGACAGCTACGGCATGAATGTGCTACTGATGGACCGAGAAACGATCTTATGAACGCTGTGACTGATTTCCACCTTAAGAAGCTTCCTGCATCTCGTCTGAGCTGTGCTACGGGACTGCGCAGCCCGCTTGCTGCTGTGTTCCCGGTGCCGGGCTGTGCGGCTGTGCCGGGTCCGCCCGCTCCGGGTGTTTGTGGGGTGGCACTGGGTCCGGACTCGGCGCTGCCCGGTCCGTCTGTGCCTGCGCAGGCGGCGGCGGCCACGGCGCGGCTCCAAGCGGGTGGTGGGGCCCGCGGCCCGGCGGGCGCGCAGAGCGGCTCCTCCGGTGCCGGCTCCGGGCAGAGCGGCTCCAGCCCCGACCCCGGCCCTGGCCCCGGCGTGGCCGGGAGCTGCGGAGCCGGGGGGCGGCAGGTCGTCGACATCGGCAGCGGCCCCGAGCGCGGCTGCGGTGCCGTGCGTGGCCCCGGCCGGCGCACTGCCGCGGGCTGCAGAGCCGGGGGCCGGCGGGATCGCTGTGGCAGCCCTGGCTCCGAGCGGCGTGCCCACGTACGCACCGGCGGCAACTCCGTGTGCAGAGGCAACTCCGTGCCCGGTGCCTGCGGCGCCGACCTTGGGCAGCGCTGTGCCCTGTGCGGCGCTGGCTACGGGTGGCGCGGCCGCGGCCCCAAGGGCCAGCGCAGCGGACAGCGGGGGGGTCTGTTTCCCCCGTGCGGCTGACAGCCATGGTCCCGAGCGGTATGAAGGGGGGGATCCCTCCCCCTTCTTCAGGCAGCGTGCCTGCAGCAGCGCTGAGCCCAGGGGGGGGCGGTGGGCTGGTAGCGGCGGCCGCAAAGTTAGGCGGTGCAGTGGGGGTACTGTCTGTCTTCTCCCCTGTTTTACACCACCACCTTCTCCCCCTCCCCCCCTCCCCAGAACGTGTCCATCTGCAGCTGTTCCTCTCCTCCTATGTATCATTCTTTTTCTGCAAACCACATAGCTAAAGTTGCGACATGAGGAGAGCAAAGGCAATTTAACTCCTCTTCTTGATTTTTCTCCGAATGAACCCAACCTCTATTCCCCCTCCTCCCCCTCCCTCCCTCCCTCTCCACGGGAGACGCAGGGGTGGCAAAGAGCGGGAAAAGGTGAAGAAGGGAAGACAAAAGGGGGTAGTCCTGCCCCCTGCAGAAGTCGCCTAGAGATCCTGGTTCTTTTTGGGAAGGTGTACGATTTTTGTGATAAAATAAGGGTGTCCTTGTTCTATGAAACGGTTTGAAACTTCCCAGGATGGTATCCTGGCCTTTCCTGTTGTACTTGTCTTTTGCATGGAAAGTTGTACAAGATTTCTAATTTAATGTTACCAAATGTGGTGTACATTCCCCTCACGAGTAATGAGACTGATAAGAAGTACACAGCTAATAAATACTTAAAATGTGTGTGTGAGTGACGGATGACTGAGGTGGCCACCTATGTATGCTGGGAAAAAGACTGTGTGAGAGAGAGAAACTGTGTGGAAATGCAGACTTACAAATACTTTTGGTAAGTGTCAAGATTATATTAAAAAAAAAAAAAAAAAAAAGGGTGTGCAACACGATTCTGTTGAATCATAGTGAGTACTTATTCTGGATGGTATATGAACTCTTCAAATTCCCACTATAAGTAATTCCACTCTTATGGAACCTGGTGAGGTTTTGGTTATGTTCATCAAGAGGATTCTCCTCAATTTGTGGAACTTCGAGTTGTAACTCTTGTTTTTCAGTTATTTCCTAATCAGCCTTTAAAGGTTATTACTAATTTTACATATGTTGTTAATTTGTAATAGCAACTTAGAACTCCTTTGTAGAAATTAGAATCTGGCCAGGAATCCTTGCACAGCCAATAGGAGGGGCCTTGTACTTCTGGAAGATTGGTGATTGTGGTGCTGATGCTGCCTTGTTTAGTGTCGTTCCTGCAAAAGGGCCCTGCAGGATATGATACGGGCAGTCTTTGCTCCACAACTACAGAAAAGGGGGATTTGTGGGGGGAAGCCCCACAATTAAAGTTTGAGGTAGTGCAAAAGTGAGGCCATGTTCCATGGGAGCAGTGGAGCTGGTTAGATGGTTTCCATGGACACGGCCTTGGGTTGCAGGGAGTACAGGGTTGAGACGGTTTGATAATGTGCAGGTGCTGGATTCCTGGATGTTGTTGTAGGAATATGTTTGTGTTGTGTGTGAAGTTAGTTAGCTCAATAAAAGGCTGCCTGCCACGCTGAGCAGGCAGACATCTCTTTGTCTCACCATCCTCGTGTGTCTTGTGTGTCCTTCTTTTCCCCTCGGACCAAGACCTCACGACAGGTACCCCACGACACAATTAAACCCTTTCCTTACCTCACCCTAATTAACGGTTCCTAGATTTTTTCTTAGCACCAACTGAGCAGGCATCACCCGGTTGGTTAACCGCAGACCAACGGGCATCTTCTTCCAATGTGGTCACATAAAGATCAAAAGACAAAGGCATACACCTGCCTCCAAAGGTGTACCTAAATTAACTCTAGCATGTTGGAATATCAGAACCATGCTCGATTCTGAGCATTGTTCTGCCCTAATTGCCCATGAACTGGCTCGTCTCAACATCGACATTGCTGCTCTCAGTGAAGTTCGCCTTCACGAGGAAGGCAGCCTCAGAGAACATGGTGCCAGTTACACACTCTTTTGGTCAGGTAAGCCCAGAACCGAAAAACATCTCTCAGGAGTCGGCTTCATGATCAAAAACTCTATTGTTCCTAAACTCAAAAATCTGCCGACAGGTCACTCTGACCGCATTATCTCCCTACGCCTTCCACTCCACAACAAGCAACACGTTGTCCTCTTTAGTATATATGCCCCAACTCTCCAAGCTGATCCTGGTGAAAAAGATAAATTTTACACTGACCTGCACCACCTTACCCAAAAGGTGCCTGCCTTGGTGATTTCAACGCCAGAGTAGGTAAGAATTTTGAAGCATGGAAAGGCATATTAGGCAAGCATGGTGTTGGAAACTGCAACGATAATGGTCGACTTCTACTAGAATTCTGTGCGGAGCAACAGCTCATCATCACTAATACTATCTTTCAGCAGAAAAATAGTCTGAAGACAACCTGGATGCACCCCAGATCTAAGCATTGGCAACTCATCAATTATGTCTTGGTGCGACGGAGACATGTCCGCAATGTCCACCATACCCGCGTGATGCCCAGCGCAGAATGCCAAACAGACCGTCGGCTTGTGCGCTGTAAACTCAACTTCAATCTTAAATTCAAACCTAAAAGGGGCAGTATCCCAAGGAGAAGACTCCAAGTAAACAATCTCCAATCAGCCACAGTGAGAGACAGATTCCAGGTAAACCTTCAAACTAGGCTCAAAAACCATTCCATAGATTCTACAGATTCCTCTCCTGAAACAATTTGGCACCATATTAAAAAGAGCATCCTGCAATCCTCTGAAGAATCTTTAGGGTTCTCCTTCAAGAAGAACAAGGACTGGTTTGATGAAAACAGTCAAGAAATCCAGGAATTGTTGAGGAAGAAGAAAACCGCTCACCAAGTACACCTTGCACTGCCTTCCTGTCATGCAAGAAAAACAGTCTTTCGTCTTGCATGCAGCAAGCTCCAACAGAAACTCTGTGACATCCAGAACAAGTGGTGGATCGATCTAGCTGAAAAAACTCAATTATGTGCAGATACAGGGGATCACAAAGGATTCTATGAGGCCCTGAAAACAGCATACAGGCCTACATACCAAGTCTAAAGCCCTCTACTCAGTGCTGATGGTCAAATGCTTTTAAGAGATAAAACCTCCATTCTGAATTGATGATCTGAACACTTTCAGACTCTTTGCAGTACCAACCGTTGTCATAGTTTGAAATTGGCCCCCCCTGGAAGCCAGGGGGATCAGAGGTGATTGGGTGCCAGGGCAGTGTTCCCCGGAGAGCCAATCACCATTCATGTTGTTCGCTTCTGCGCAAAATCATATATACACAGCACCGGAAGCTGTTGGAATGCAGTTTTGCTGTTGTTGTCTGCTGCATGTAAGTGGAGAAGGCCAGGGGGTGGCTGGACTCCTTCTTTCCCCCCCTCCGGGGGGGAGAGGGGAGCCCTGCGACCCCCCAACTCTGCCTAGGCCAGAGTTAGAGGCAGCATTTTGGAGTGAGTGTTTGTGAGGGACGCAACTCACAGTACCTGAGGTAAGAGAGAGAGAGAGAGAGAGAGAGGGAGGCAGGCCTTGCGGTCAGGCCCTCTTCTTCCCCCCCCCCTTTGCAGCCAGAATCCCAAGCAAGAATTGGAAGTGGGCCAAAGGGCTTGGGAGTTGCCCTGTCGAAGCTGACCGGGGGCAGCCAAAAACTGACTTGGAGGAATGATAAGCTGTGATAAGCTACACTGCAGCAGCCTATGAACTGAGGTATGAGACTGAGAAAGAGAGATCACACAGCAGACCAAGGAGAAAGGACTCAAAGCTATTTTGGACTTCGTAAGAAGAAGAGACTTCGGCAAACAGCTGAAGGTTGGTTGGGGGGGGAGTGTTCAAGGGCCCCAAACACTCCCACGAGAAAGAGACTGCGTTACATATCAACCTTGAAAGGCTTTTCCTGGACTAATTGAGGGAGGAGCTTTGAAAGGACTGATAGAAGTGTAATAATATATATATATACATGTAGCTGCTTCTAGTTTGTACAGTATATTTATTTGTGTAAATAAATGTAAATACTTCCCCTTCCCCTATTATAGGAGCCTCTGGTCTGAAAGTTTTCTCTCTGGTGTTGGGATAAATTGTGGAAAGGGGTGGGGGGAGCCTAGAAATTGGATTTTGGATTTCTAATGTGGCTCAAACTGCCACAACCGTGTAGTCCAAGACTCAGCAATTCAGTCCATCACACAACTGGTGAAATACGAATTGGATACTGCCCCCACTTTAGGAGAAACCCTCAAGGCCATACAGCAGGTGAAAATCAGCAAGGCAGCTGGGGTTGCTGGAATTCCACCCGAAGTCTGGAAACATGGGGGCCTTGCACTCCATACCAAATTTCACGAGTTTGTGGTGTGCTGTTGGGAACTAGGCCAACTACCATCAGACCTTCGAGATGCAGTCATCATCACTTTGTATAAGAAGAAAGGTATTAAATCAGACTGCTCAACTTACCGTGGTATTACTCTGCTCTCCATTGCTGGCAAAATCCTGGCAAGAATACTCTTGAACAGACTAATACCTGCTATAGCAGAAGGAATTCTACCTGAAAGTCAGTGTGGATTCAGAGTCAACAGGAGCACCACAGACATGGTATTTGTTCTCAGACAACTGCAAGAGAAGTGTAGGGAACAGAACAAAGGTCTATGTAACCTTTGTCGACCTCACCAAGGCTTTCGATACTGTGAGCAGAAAAGGTCTGTGGTAGATTTTGGAACGTTTAGGTTGTCCCCCCAAGTTCCTTAAAATGATCATCTCACTCCATGAGGATCAGCACGGCCAAGTCAGATATGGCGATGCACTTTCTGAGCCCTTTCTAATAACTAATGGTGTGAAACAAGGTTGCATTCTTGCACCAACCCTATTCACAGTCTTTTTCAACATGATGCTCCAAAGGGCCACGGCAGACCTCGATGATCTGGACGGTATCTACATTCAATACCGTACTGATGGAAGCCTATTCAACCTCAGGTGACTGAAGGCCCACACCAAGACCTTAAACCATCTTGTCCGGGAGCTGCTTTATGCTGATGACGCCGCCCTTGTCACTCACACAGAAGCAGCTTTGCAGTGTTTAACATCCTGCTTTGCAGATGCTGCTGAGCTCTTTGGGCTGGAAGTCAGCTTAAAGAAGACAGAAGTTCTCCATCAACCTGCACCTCAGGAAGTCCCCCATCATCCCCATATCACCATTGGCGAATCAGAGCTCAAATCAGTTCAGCAGTTTAATTACCTAGGCAGCCTCATCTCCTCGGATGGTAAGATTGATGGAGAGATAGACAACAGGTTAGCAAAGGCATATAGTGCTTTCAGAAAGCTTCATAAAAGAGTTTGACGAAATAAACACTTGAAGAAAAGTACAAAGATCAGTGTTTACAGAGCCATAGTGCTGTCTACTCTCTTATATGGATCTGAATCATGGGTCATCTACTGCCACCACCTACGTCTCCTAGAACGCTTCCATCAACGCTGTCTCCGCACAATCCTAAACATCCACTGGTCAGATTATGTGACCAATACATCTGTTCTAGAACAAGCAGCAATCACAAGTATTGAGGCCATGTTGCTGAGAACACAGCTGCGTTGGGCAGGACACATCTCAAGGATGAAGGACCACTGCCTCCCTTAGATCTTGCTTTATGGTGAACTTGCCACCGGCTGCCGCAAGAGAGGAGCCCCAAAGAGAAGATATGAGGACTCCCTGAAACAACATCTCAGCCTTGGCCATATTGATCAACATAACTGCTCTACTCTGGCCTCCAATCGGGAGGTCTGGAGAGACACTATCTTTAATGCTACTGATGCTTTTGAGAAAGCATGCAGGATCACCCTTTAGGAGAAAAGACAACGCAGAAAGAATCGTGCCTTGCAGAATATACCACCTAAGGAGTCTTTCTGCTGTGCCTTTTGCAACCGGACATGTCTATTTCGTATTGGCCTTTTTAGCCACCAACGCACTTGCAACAAACATGAGTAGAGCCCTCCCCAAATCTTCGTTCGCGAAGCCTAGCCATGATGATGATGACAACAGATTGCACAACTTTGGTCATACCTGTCCCTATTACTACCTTCTTCAAATGTTTTAAAAGATTTTCTGTTCCCTAGTGGGTAGCCTCATGCTCCTGCAGAGCTATCTCCCGAAGGAGTTGGGGTGTGACCACAACCTGTCCTGTAGGTGTAACAGCCCATCCACTTTCCTTGATTTCAGCGTTAAGGGACTTAATTAACTGGTGGTCTTTCTCACCATATTTTGGGGTGAACCCTGACAGATTGATTTCCTTCTGTAGTATTACTGGTAGGATACCTTTTTCTGCAGCCCCTTTTGCTGCCTGGTTGGCAAAATGATTTCCCAATTTGGGAGTTGTTTTCCCCTTTTGATGAGCTCTGCAATGCATGAGAGACACTTCCTCAGGCTTCCAAATACTCTGCAGGAGTGCATGGATTTGGTCAGCATGTTTGAACCCACTGCCTTGGGCAGTTAGTAGCCCTCTCTCTTTCCATATGACTCCATGGGCATGTACAATGCTGAATGCATATTTAGAATCAGTCCAGATATTTACCTTCTTTCCTTCGCTCAGTTCTAGAGTTCTTGTCAGTGCAATTAGTTCTACTTTTTGGGATGATACATCCACTGGCAAGGCCTTCACCTCGATTACCTCGTCCTTGGTTGTCACTGCATACCCTGTCATTTGCTTACCATCCTGTGTGAAACTGCTTCTGTCCGTGTACAGTTCCCAATCTGGGTTTTCCAGAGGCATGTCCTTCAGGTCTGGTCTGCTGGAATAGGCCTTCTTGATGGTTTGCAAATAGTCATGCTCATGCACACTGTCAGTCAATGTTGAAGACAGAAACATAGCAGGATTTACAATAGATGTTGTTTTCAGGGTAACGTCATCCTGTTCCAACAACGCAGCTTGATATTTAAGCATTCTGCTAGGGGACAGCCAGTGGCCCCCCTTTTGCTCAAACACAGCTTGGACTGCATGGGGTACATCCACGACAATGCGCTGCCCAAGGGTGAATTTTCGGGCCTCCTGGATCAGGATAAGAGTTGCTGCTACAGCTCTCAAACACCCGGGCCACCCTTGGCTAACACTGTCTAGATGTTTGGAGAAGTAGGCCACAGCCCTTTGCTGGTTTCCCAGGGTCTGTGACAGTACCCCCAGAGCAACATTCGGTTGCTCATATGTGAACAGTTCAAAAGGCTTAGTTAAGTCTGGTAGTCCCAATGCTGGAGCTGACATTAAAGATTGTTTCAGCTGTTTAAATGTGGCCCTGGTTTCATCTCTCCATATCACAACTCTTTCCCTGGCCTCTTTTAGTGCTCCATATAGGGGTTTGACTAGTAGCCGATAGTTAGGTATCCATAGGCAACACCATCCTACCATTCCCAGGTGTAGTGGGTTGACCCCGGCCAGATACCAGGTATCCATTAAAGCCACTCTCTCACTCTCCCTCTGCAACTGGACAGAGGAGAGAGGAAAAAACAGCTAAGGATTCATGAGTTGAGATAACAGCTGGGAAAGGTCACTTACTGATTACCTTCACAGGCAAAACAGACTCAAAGTGGGGATATTACTTATATTTATTACTAACAGGATAAGAGCCAAAGAGTGAGAAATAAAACAGTCTTAAAAACACCTTCCCCCCACCCCTCCTTCCTTTCATGTTCTCCCTCCTCCCCCCCAGCAGTGCAGGGGGGTGGGGAATGGGGGTTACGGTCAGTTGTTGTTTCTGCCACTGCTCAGAGAAAGAAGTCCTTCCCCTGCTCCCGTGGGGTCCCTCCCACAGGAGACAGTCCTTGATGGACCTCCCAGGCGTGAGTCCATCCCTCGGGCAGCAGTTCTTCCCAAACTGCTGTCCCGTGAGTCACTCCTCCATGGGGTGCAGTCCTTCATGAATGAGCTGTACTGACATGGGTCCCCCACAAGGGCCACGAGTCCTACCTGGGAAAAACCTGCTCCAGTGTGGGCTTCCCTCTCCACAGGCTGCAGGTCACTGGCAGGACCCTGCTCCATCTTGGGCCTCCCATGGGGTCACAGACTCCTTCATGCATCCACCTGCTCCAGCATGGGCTTCTCCATGGGCTGCAGGTGGGTCTCTGCACCCTGATGGTCCTCCATGGGCTGCAGGGGGACAGCCTGCTTCCCCATGGTCTTCACCACGAGCTGCAGGGGCCTCAGCTCTGGCGCCTGGAGCACCTCCTCCCCCTCCTTCTGCACTGACCTTGGTGTCTACCCTGTTGTTCCCATGTTCTCACTCTGCTTTTCCCTGGATGGAATTTCTTCTGTGCAACGATCTTCTTTTCTTAAATATGTTATCACAGAGGCATTACTATTACTCCTGATTGGCTCAGCCTTGGCCAGCGGCAGGAAGTCCATCCTGGAGCCGGCTGGCATTGGGTCCACAGGACAAGGGAAGCTTCTAGCAGCTTCTAAGAGAAGCCACCCCTGTAGCCACCCCCCACTACCAAAACCCAGCCACAGAAACCCACTACACCAGGAAAGCCTGCATTTCTCGTACGGTATGGGGTTCTGGAAGACAACAGATGGCTTCTTTCCTGTCTGTGCTGAGTCGTCGATGTCCACAGTAGATTTCAAGCCCCAAATAGATAACGATTTCCTTTGCAATCTGTGCCTTTTCTTTCAAGACTCTATATCCACTTAGTCCCAAAAAGTATAAAAGACAGTGAACCGGATACACTTGTCCTGACTTTTGGCAGCAATTAGTATATCGTCCACATACTGCAGGACAACTCCTTCTGGTTGCTGCCTTCTCCAGTCCTCCAGTTCTTTTGCCAGTTGGTTTCCAAATATAGTCGGACTGTTCTTGTAGCCCTTGGGTAGAACTGCCCAGGTGAGTTGAGTTCTTCTCCCTGTCTCAGGATTTTCCCATTCAAAAGCAAAAAGCTCTTGACTGATTTTATGCACAGGAATGCAGAAGAAGGCATCCTTGAGATCAAGCACAGTAAACCACCCTAAATCATCTGTTAACGTGGTCAATAAGGTATAGGGGTTGGTCACTACTGGATGTATATCCTCTGTTATTTTGTTGATTGCCCTCAGATCCTGGACCAATTGATAGCTCTTACCATCAGCTGTTTTTACCGGTAGGATGGGGGTATTGTATTTGGATTCACATTGTACTAATAACCCAAATTTAAGAAACTTCTCAATTAGGGGTGACAATCCTTTACAGTTTTCTAGCTTCAAAGGGTATTGTTTTTGTCTTACCGCTGTTGCTCCTGGTTTGAGTGTGATGCTTACAGGTTCTGCTTGCTTGGACCTCCCAGGACAATCGCTAGCCCACATTATAGGGATGACAGCATTCTCAACCTCTGCAGGGATCTCTCCATGGTTCTCCTGTATGAAAAAGGTAACTGCCTCACTATATTTAGGAATTATGACTTTTGTATCCCCCCCCTCGCAAAATTTAATTTCAGCTTCTAATTTCTCCAGTAGATCTCTACCCAGTAAAGGCTTAAGAGAGTTTGGCATATAGAGGAATTGATGAGTTACCCAGTGCTTTCCCAGTTTAAATCTCAAAGGTTTAAAGAAAGGTCTTGTTTTGCTTACCCCTGTAGCACCAACCACCATTACAGTATCATGACTCAGTTTCCCTTCCAAAGTATTTAACACGGAATGTGCTGCTCCTGTATCAACCAAGAATTCAACTTCTCCTCCCAACTCAGCTACAACCAGAGGTTCTGCTGGGGAACAATCCTCTGGTCCCCTTCAGTCACTCTGTCCACCCTGGTCCACAGTCAGTTGAGGGACTGGGTTTCCACTTTTCTTCAAATCTGGACAATCCCTTCTCCAGTGTCCTTTCTTTTTGCAGAAAGAACACCAGTCGTTCCCCTTATCATGCTGGCAATTGCATTTACAACACCTGTGGTGGGCATTGCATTTGCGGCGTTCATGGCAGTTACTGCATTTGTGGAGTGTGTGGCAGTCATCTGCCACCACCTCCAGCACTTTTTCTTTGCCTCTCTGATCCCTATCCCAATACACCATCCAAGCTATATCCAATAAATTACCGACCTCTTTCTTCTCACCTGACTTTTGCAACTTTTTCCTTATATTGTCTGCAGACTGACCTATGAACAAATAGACCAAGTGTTTTCCCAAGCTCTGAATTGCGGTCCACATTTGTATATTTTTGTATAGTTTCTTTCAGCCTATTCAAGAAGTCTGTCGGGCATTCATTCTTGTCTTGCTTCACCTCATACATTTTTGACCAATTTATTGCTTTTGGAATACCATGGCTTAAACCATACATCACCCAATCCTGATAGTGTTTCAATGCTTTCATTTTTTCTGGTGAATTGGTGTGGGGGGAAGCAGCAGGTCCATTAAGCCCCTAGAAGTTGAACCCATAGACGAGCATAATATATTGGATGGCATAAGACCGTTCTCCTGAGAGCAGATAAGCTAATTGACCATTCCCATGAACAGTGCAGCCTTGAGAAGTGGGGAGTTAATTGGAAAGTTAATAAGTAGGTTTAGGGAGGATAAAATGTACAAGGACAAAAATGTTGGCTATGTTCATGGTGCAGGTGCATGGTGGAGGTGTTTTGTAGAAATTATATTATTTACAAAAAATGTTTGAAAAAATGTGGACTAGCTGTCCTAATAAAGGATGCTGCTGCACTGAGGCAACAGACAGCACTTGTCTCAACTCCTTGTGCAGCGTGTGTGTATATGTGTGTGTGCTTTTCTATCAGCCAAACCTAACTACTACGATAAGTACCCCGCGACATATGGTGCCCTGTGGAGGCCCAAGAAACAATGACGAGTAGTGCCCGTGTTGTGTGGGATATCACAACTGAAGGCAGTTGAACTGCGGGGCGAGGCACAGTGAGGTTTGGGTTCAGGAAGCTGATAGCGGCGGGCTGCTGCAAAGGATCCGGATCCGTTGTTTCTGACACCTGGAAGGCATGAGTGTATCTCCTACACTTGGAAGGCACAGGTAACCTGGAAGGCACAAGTGTATCTGTCACTTGGAAGGCACAGGTGAGCTCCTGAGAACTTTTTCTAGGCACTATGGGGCAGACCATGAGTGCGGATGAAAGGCGTGTGTTTGCTGCTTAGAATGCTTTATTACGGCGTCGTGGTATTAAACACGATACTAAGTTACGTCGTTTGTTGCTTTGGTGCTGTCGGGCTGGGCGAGAGGCCGTGGTGCCTACTGCTTTTAGTATTTCTACCTGGGAGGACATTGGCAGAGCACTGCTAGATGCCATCGCGGAGGGAAATTGTGAAGTGGAGGTGCTGGCGCCTACTTGGAAAGTAGTGCTTTCCACCCTCAAGGACTGGCAGGCTGAACTACAGCACCAGAACAGTCCGGGGATGACCGCAGGGGATGACCTTGCAAACTCTTTGGTTGAATTCCACATTGAGGAGCCTTCTGCTTCCCCCCAGAGCAGTGTCACGGGCCTGTGTGGCACGCCTGCAGCAGCGATCGTGGGCCCCTGCGGCGTGCCTGCGCCGGCGGCGGCGGGTCCGTATGCGGTGCCTGCAGCGGTGGTGGCCCCGGGTAGCGGTGCGCTGGCTCCGGCCAGCGCAGTGGGGGGGCCCTCTTCCTTCCTCAGCTACTCTACCCTTGCGGCAGGTGCCTCCCCTGTTAACCCTCCTCCCCCGTGCAGAGTGCCTGCAGCGGTGGCGGTCCCAGGTGGCGGCACAGTGGCAGCGGCCGTGGCTCCGGGCGGCACGGCAGGGAGGCCTCCTTCCTTGCTCAGCAACTCTACCCTTGCGGCGGGTGCCTCCCCTGTTAACCTCCCTCCTCTTAGGAAATATCCATCTGTGGCTGTTCCTCCACCTCCTATACAGTATCCTTCCCCGGCAGAGCAATTGGCAAAAATGCAACATACAGAGAGCAACGACAATTCGCCTCCTCTTATTGACTTTTCCAAAAATGAACCCGATCCCTATCCCCCGCTCCCTCCCTCTTCCTCATCCTCTGACACACCGATGGTGAAAGCTCCCTTAACGAAGCAGCACTTTTGCTTCAAGGGGGGCCGAGTTGTCAAAGAAAATGGGGGAAACAGGGGAGAGTAAAAGGGGGGAGAGCTAAAGAAGGGAAAACAAAGGGTGTGGTCCTGCCCCCGGCAGAAGTGGTTGTGTTGCCTAGAGACCCTGGCTCTTTTTGGGAAGGTTTGCGACAACAGGCTACCCTTAGTGGGAACTGAGATTTTTGTGACAAAATAGGGTATCCTTGCTCTTGGAAAAAGGTTGAAAGTTCCCAAAATGATCTCCTAGCCTTTCCTGTCTTAAAGGCTATACCTAATTCAGGGAAAGCTGATTAGCACAATGATTTTGCATGGAGAGTTGTGCAAGATTTGCGATTTAATGTTGGTAAATATGGTGTAAATTCCCCTCAAGTTGTGAGACTGATAAGAGTTATTAATGCTGATTTGCTAGCCCCATATGATATTACACATCTGGCACAGATAATATCTGAACTGATACAATTGCAATTGTTCATGCAAAAGTGGGCTCAGATGACCAGTCGTTCAGAGCGAGAAAATCTGCTTAAAGCCGATGGAGACCCATTAAAGGGTGTGGGGGCACAGGCTTTGATGGGAGCAGGACCATTTTCTAATCCAGATCTTCAGGCTACATGGGACCCCACTGTGCTCCAAGAGGCTCAAAAAATAGGCATGACAGCCTTATTACAGACTATGGAAGTCTTATCCCTGAGGCCACGATATACGGCCATCAAACAGGCTAACAGGGAACCATTCTCACAATTCATTGAAAAGCTGGCTCAGTCATTAGAAAAGCAAGTAGAAGATGATGTCTTGCGGCAGACGCTTTGTTTGCAGCTGGCACGTGACCAAGCTAATACTGATTGTAGGAAAATCATCAATTCCTTGCTAGGCCAACCTACTTTAACTGACATGATAGAAGCTTGTTCTAAGGTGGGATCTATTGAGCATAAGATGTCTGCCTTGGCAGCTATCTTGCGCCCACCTCATAAATGTCATAATTGCAGCCAAGAAGGGCACTTTAGGGCAAAGTGTCCTTGGATAAAAGGGAAGTCCCTCAAGGAAAATGCTGGACCTTTTAAAGGGACCTGCAGCCGCTATGGTAGACAGGGACATATTGCAAAGCAATGTCATTCTCTATATCATGTTAAGGGACATCCATTGCTGGGAAACGAGAGGAAGAGCGCGGGGGGGCGCGTGAGGACACAAGTGCCCATAACAGTAACCCAGGGATTGAGGTCATATCAGGGTGCACTGGGAGCACCGATGTCGTTCCCCTGTGTGAACGTCTCACAGGGGTAACCTCAGGGTCAGCAGGAATGGATGTATCCACCTCTGACACAGTAATCATTCTATCAAGAAATGTAACTAAAGTTCCCTTGGATGCCTGGGGACCTATTGGACATGGATTAAGTGCATTGTTGGTCGGACGTTCTAGTAGCACAATTGCAGGACTTTTTGTTCTCGTCGGGGTCATTGACACTGACTATACGGGACAGATCTGTGCTATGGTTTCCACACCTTATCCACCACTGACAATCCCTAAAGGGACATGAATAGCTCAACTTGTACCCTTTGGGAGGTGTGTTCCCCAAACAGAGCCTCATGAACGCCAGGATAAAGGATTTGATTCTACTGGTGCACCACAAGTGCTTTGGTCAGTGCCGATTTCTGCGCAGCATCCACAGATGACCTGTACTCTCTGCAACACTTGAAGCTTGCCATCAGTTGTCCAGGTGAACGGACTGCTAGACTCTGGAGCTGACGTAACTATCATTGCACTGACATCCTGGCCAGCCTCTTGGCCTTTGGTCACGACAGGGACCGGAGTTGTGGGATTGGGAGGTACTACTCAGAGTTTTGTCTCAAAACATGCAGTACTTACTACTAATCCTGAGGGTCAAACTGCTACCATCAGGCCATATGTTACTGTGGCACCTTTAACCCTGTGGGGTCGAGATACTCTCTCTCAGTGGGGGGTGAAGATCACCACGGATTTTTAACTGGGGTCACTGTATTGCAGGGTGTGACACAACCCACCATTGATTGACATGGCTTACAACTACTCCTGTGTGGGTTAAGCAGTGGCCCCTACCTACAGAAAAGTTGTTGGCCCTGCAACAGCTTGTTAAGGAGCAACTTGATGCTGATCACATTGAACCATCTCAGAGTCCTTGGAATACCCGTCTTTGTGATAAAGAAAAAATCTGGAAAATGGAGACTGCTGCATGATCTCAGACAAATTAATGCAGTCATGGCTACCATGGGAGCATTACAGCCTGGTTTACCAACTCCTTCTATGCTTCCTGCAGGATGGCCCATTGTTATTATTGATTTGAAAGATTGTTTTTTCACAATACGGTTAGACCCCAGAGATAGAGAAAAATTTGCATTTTCAGTTCCATCTATTAATCGTGCAGAACCTTACAAGCGTTATCAATGGAAAACTCTCCCCCAGGGAATGAAAAACTCTCCTACAATTTGTCAGTGGTTTGTGGCTCTAGCATTGTCTCCTGTACGAATGCAATTTCCTGACTATCATTGCTATCATTATATGGATGACATTTTGCTTGCTGCGGCCACTGAGGATCAGCCGGATGTGTTAGAAACTGAAACCAGGAAGAGTTTACAATCCTTTGGCCTTGTAGTTGCTCCTGAGAAGGTGCAGCGAGAAGAACCCTGGAAGTATTTAGGGTTCAAAATTACATGGAAAGCAGTTATTCCTCAGCCAATCCAATTGGATATTAACATCAAAACTCTTACTGATGTACAAAAGCTGCTAGGATCTTTTAATTGGATTAGATCATATCTGGGATTAACAAACACCCAGCTGGCACCTTTATTTGAGCTGCTCAAGTATTCTGATGATCCTCAGGAACTGAGAGAACTGACTAGCAAAGCAGTTCAAATCATCCAGTAAGTGGAGTAGGCTTTACATTCTAAATTTGTCAAATTGTCCAATTTTTTATTCTTGCAGATCACGTTGCTCCTTTTGGGGCACTGGTACAGTGGTCTGACCAATGGTCTGATCCACCGCACATCCTAGAGTGGCTGTTTTTGCCTTATCGAGCTCAAAAAACTGCTCCTGGATTGTTCGAATCCCGGTGTGTGGTTGTGGTCTGTTTCTGTTTTGCAATCATGGGTTGTGTGGATTCAAAATTTAAGATCCCTAAAGAATCCCCCCTGAGTCTGGTTTTAAAACATTGGAAGACTTTAACTGGTTCTGAGACAACTTTAAAAAAAGAAGAACTGTGTAGGCTGTCTGTAGATGCCTGGTCGTTGTTTGGAAAAATGAGAGGGGTGGCGTGGTCGGAATTTGGTCCGTTTGAACTGGACACAGTGTTTCGATTAATCTCGCTTCTTCATGTAGAACAGAGGTGGCAGGAAATTCGATATGCAGAACTGTTTTTGTTTATATTAACACGCCCTGAATTGGGGGTAGGAGATAAGAAAAACAAAAGTTCAGGAGAGACAGAAAAATCAGAAATGGCTTTAGGAAAAGGGAAAAAGAAAGATCGAGTTAAGGCTGCTCCTGTCCCACAAATTTTATTTAAAAACACCGGAGAAGATGATTTAGATATGTTGATATCACCTGACAGGAGAGACAGTAGCCCGGGAGCTCCACAAATTGGACTCCCCGCTGCCGAGGCGGCGGGGGGGGCTGGAGCTGCAGGGGTGGTGGCTCCTGGACCGGCTCCTGCTGGACAGGCGGGGGCTGGGCAGGCAGGAGCCGCGGGGGGGCTCCCTGGTGTGGGTATGGCTGCGCTGGGGGGAATCGGACAAGTTGAAACTTCCGGAGGAGTTGGTTCGGGGGCGGCGGGAGCTGCCCCAAGCACGGTTAGTACAGGATCTGCTGCCATAGCAACGAGTACAGGAGCAGGCACTGCGGGAGTAACAGGGCTGGGGCCAGCCCCGGCTGCAGCGGCAGCGGGGGGAGGGGCCCCAGGAGCGATAGCAGGAACAGCCCCTGGAATTCCGGGAGGGGCAGGGGCGGCGCTGACAGGCGGGGCCTCTGTCCTGACTGACCTGGGGGGTGGGGCTGGAGCCGCCCCCTTTCCCACGCCTCCCCCTGCCGAGGGGGGCCAGTCCACCTTTACGGGAGGGGGAAAGAAAGAGGAACCGAGAGAGTTTCCAATCTCTGCCTCTCATGAAGAGAGAACAGAGACGCAGAGACAGGGCAAGCTAGTTTCAGGTGCTGAGAGAAGGCGGAAGCGAGGTTTACCACCGTTTGATAAGGACACGGAAGCAGAAGGCGAATCAAGTGACAGCTCAGGAGAAGGGGAAGTAGACCCACCGGTAGTAAGACCAAAAACAAAGGGGAAGAGGGCCCGTGAAGCGTTAGCTGCGCCCGACCCGATAGCAGGTAGAACAAGAGCAAAGGATAAGCCACCGTTAGAAGCCCCCTTAAGACAAGCTGTAACCAATCAGGGCACAGTATTAATAGAAGTTCCTTTCTCACTGGTTGAGTTACAACAATGGAAGGCTTCTGTGGGGGCATATAGAGATTACCCAGACAAAGTGGCAAACTATGTGCAAAGAGCAATCAAAACTCAGAACCCTGACTGGTATGACCTGGAAGTTATAATGGATACTTTATTAGATCAAACAGAGAAGGAGATGGTAAAAAGAGCTGCTCAAACTGTGAGAAATAAAGAATCGATTTTATTACAAGCAAATGAATTTAGCAAATCACTAACATAAGAGTTTTTCTTTACTAACCTATAGGGCCTATCGCGGAGCTGTAGGACGCCGGATTCAGCCTGGAACCGGTGTCAGGGAAACATGCGAATGGGAATAGGGAACTGTAAATGAATATTGGTAAGGAAACCCCTTATACCACATGGCTGGTCCTGGAAGCTGCCATGCTGCTGGACACTCCACCTCCCAGCACGACACAGCCAACCAGAAAGAGGGGAACGCCTCTTCTATGACGTAAACGGGGTTGAACCTTAAGAATGTTTAAAAAGCGGGACTTTTGAATTGAAGGGGGTGTTCCTGGGAACCCTGCGTGCCTAGGACACCCAACACGTGTTGTAATTTTTCCTTTTCGTTTTGTTCCTTTTGTTTTGCAACTTTTGCCGTCTTTCTAAATTCAATAAGTGAGATTTTTTTCTCTCAACTGGGGGCTCGTCCGGGATAACTGCCCGCCGACCACAGCTGGGGGTGCCAAGACCCCCTGGAAAGCGCGCTCCGCCCTGATTTTGGCGGCCCAGGAGGCTTTGTACCCTCGCCAGGGTCGGTCGCGGCAAAGACCTGGGATGAACGGCTGTAGAACAAAAGGAAGCGAAAGGAATCCCAGCCGGTATACAAATTAAAACTCTGGAGCCCTTAAAACTCTGTGCACGGAACCCGGTAAGGAACTAACAATCTTTAAATTCTACCGTGCGGGCTGGGTGAAATGTGTGTGTGTGTATATGTGTATGAATGTAAATGAAAGCGTCGGCGAGCGCGGGAGAGCGGAGGACCGGGGAGTACTCGGACCCCCGGAGCGGCACGGCGGGGTCGGCCCGGGCCCGGGGCCAAGAGGCTTGCAGTAGAGCCAGGCGGCTGCTGCGAGCGCAGCGGGGCGGGAACCAGCGGAGCGGCTGGGGCCCATGAGCGAGCGGCGCCAGGCGGCGAAGTGCTCTGGGCAGAGGCGGAGCAGAGCGGAGCGGTGGCACGCTCGAGCGGCGAGCGGCGGCAGCGCGCCGTGGGTGTTCCGGAGCGGCGCGGCGGGGTCGGCCCAGGGGCCAGGAGCGAGAGGCGCTGAGCAGCGGCCCGGGGCCGGAGCCGGAGCCAAGCGGCGCGGGGCCGGCCCGGGGCCGGGAGCCGCGCGGGGGAGAAGGCGGAACCGAGTCGGCCCCGTGGCTGGAGACGGGCTAATCTCAGGCGGGCCGGCCGGGAGCTGGCCGGCGCAGCGGCAGCGGTTGGCACGGCGCTCGCGGGAGCTTTAGAGTCCGGTAGCGCGTGTGTAGGGGAGGCGACGCCAGCTGGGAGTCTGGCGGTGTGTGCGAACACGTAAAGTGCCGGCCAAGGGCCCGCCGGTACACTAAAGCGAAAGGTGGCGCTGGACGGGGATCCGGCAGCACCACCAGCCGGGGGGCCGGCGGCGCCAGACGGAAATACACGGCTCCTGTGGGGCGGGGGTTCCCACAGCTTAACTGATCAGGGGCCGGTGCCGAGGGAGCGAGCGGCGCCGGGCGGCGAAGTGCCCCGGGCAGCGGCGGAGCAGGGCGAACCGGCGGCCGTAGGAGCCACGAAGCAGTGCCGAGATTGCATAGTACCGGGAGCGGAGTGGCCACCGAAAATGGCGGTGGTCACGTGGCGCGATGCCGCGCGGAACAGAAAGAGTCTCGGTCTGGGAGCACGGGCGGGGGCAGGTCGGCCCCATAGCGGGAGGCGGGGGCACATAGCCCTGCCGGAGCGGCGTGGGGAGTTCCTGACCGGAGAGGCGGCGGAGCCGCCGCCAAACTGGCCCCGCTGGTGCTAGGGGTAGCGGCGGCGGTCGCGGCCGCTTCCGCCGATGCGGCGTGAGCTCCGGGTGGCCCGGAATGCCTGCGGCGCTGGCTGGCACGAACTGCAAGCGGCACGGGCTGCGAGCGGGGCAGCTCTGGCAGACCACAGCGGCTCCGCTGACCGCAGCGCGCGGGGAGCCGGCCCCGCTGGCCGCGGCGCAGACAGGCGCCGCGGGGCGGGGAGGCAGCACAGAGGGGCGGTACCACAAGCGGCTGAGATAAAAAAAAAAAAAAAAAGCCGGAACGAGCTGTTCCCAAGGCAAGGGGCCGGTGGCGTGCCCCGGTGGGGAGCTGGCCCTGCTGGCGCCGCGGGGGCGGTGCCAAGGGGCGGTGCCTGGAGGCAGTGCCGGAATTCTAGTTTGGCTCTGGGGGCAGAAAACCCCGCAGAAAAAACTTTGACAAATGTGAAAGCTAAGCAATCAACAAGCGTAAGAAGTTTGACAAGAACAGCCCTGTCTGTGTGTATAGACTAAGCAGCGAGAAACTAGAGAGCGTTTGCAGGGGGAGCCCTGGAGGTCCTGGTCTACGACAAGTAAAGGAAGAGTCCACAGTGCCTTAGCAACCAAGAGAGACATCAGTGTCCTGAGTACTGCAAATTTTTCCTTTTCGTTTTGTTCCTTTTGTTTTGCAACTTTTACCGTCTTTCTAAATTCAATAAATGAGATTTTTTTCTCTCAAAACTGCAATTGAAATGCTAAAAACCTCTGAGTGGTTTCCAGGGGAAGATATTAAGGACATCTTCCCCCCTGACGATCCCAAATGGGATCCTAACGTACCACCAAATCTGGAAGCATTGAAACGTAATCAGGACTGGGTAATTTATGGATTTTGGCATGGGGTTCCGAAGGCGATAAACTGGTCCAAAATGTACGAGGTTAAACAAGACACAAATGAATCACCCACAGACTTTCTAAACAGGTTGAAGGATGTCATTAGGAAATATACCGACATAGACATAGAGTCAGATCTGGGAAAGAAAAATCTGGTGTATTTATTTGTAGGGCAGTCCACAGATGACATAAGAAAAAAACTGCAAAAAGCAGGTGGTGATAAGAAGGATATTGGTGATCTATTAGATATAGCTTGGACAGTATATCGAAATAGGGAGCAGAAAAAGAGAACAAGGGTGATGGAACTAGAAAGTGGTTATCGAGAACATCATAGATGTAACCACAGGTATCACAGGTCTAATCGTCAGCAGGACATAACAGACGACAGGTGCTCTTATTGTAAAAAGAAAGGACATTGGAGAAAAGACTGCCCAGAACTGAGGAAAACTGAAAACCCTCTCCCCCCTCCACCACCAGCTCCTCAGCTGACTGTGAGTCAGAATGCATGAAGGGAACCGGAGGTTTCTTCCCCGGCAGAGCCTCTGGTCACAGCTAAGCTCGGGGGGGAGGATGTTGAGTTCTTGGTTGATACAGGTGCGGCATATTCTGTGTTAAATACTGTGGAAGGGAAACTCAGTAATGAAACTATAACTGTGGTAGGTGCTACAGGGGTAAGTGAAACAAGGCCATTTTTTAAACCTTTGAAATTCAAATTGGGTAAGCACTGGGTAACTCATCAATTTCTTTAGATGTCAAATTCTCCTAGGCCTTTATTGGGTAGAGACTTACTGGAAAAATTAGAAGCTGAAATTAAATTCAGCAAGGGGGGAGACATAAAAGTTATAATTCCAGACACTAAATATATCGAGGCAACTGCTTTCTTTATACAGGAAAATCATGGAGAGATCCCTGAAGAAGTTGAAAATGCTGTCATACCTTTATTCTGGGCCAGCGAATACCCTGGGAAGTCAAAGCAAGCTGAACCAGTAAGCATCACACTCAGGCCAGGAGCAGTCCCGGTAAGGCAAAAACAATATCCTTTGAAATTAGAAAGCCGAAAAGGCTTAGCACCTATAATTGAAAGGTTTCTTAAATTTGTGTTACTGGTAGAATGTGAATCCAGATTTAATACCCCCATCCTACCAGTGAAAAAGGCTGATGGCAAAAGCTATCGGCTAGTCCAAGATCTTAGGACCATCAATAAAATAACTGAGGACATCTACCCGGTGGTAGCCAACCCCTATACACTGTTAACCACTGACAGAAGATTTAGGATGGTTCACTGTACTCGATCTTAAAGATGCCTTTTTCTGCATTCCTGTACATAAAGACAGCCAAGAGCTTTTTGCCTTTGAGTGGGAAAATCCTGAGACGGAGGAAAACGCAACTAACCTGGAGAGTTCTTCCACAAGGCTTTAAGAACAGTCTGACAATTTTTGGGAACCAGTTGGCAAAAGAACTGGAAGACTGGAGAAGACAGCAGCAAGAAGGAGTTGTCCTGCAGTATGTAGATGACATCTTAATTGCAGCCAGAAGCCAGGACCAATGCATCGAGCTCACTGTAAGTCTCTTGAACTTTTTGGGGCTAAGTGGGTATCGGGTCTCAAGAGAGAAGGCACAAATAGCCAAAGAGATAGTCATCTACCTGGGGCTTGAAATCTATCGTGGGCATCGGCGACTCAGCACAGACCAAAAAGAGGCCATTTGCCGTCTCCCAGAGCCCCACACTGTACGAGAGATGCAGGCCTTCCTGGGAATGGTAGGATGGTGTCGGCTGTGGATAGCTAACTATGGGTTGCTAGTCAAACCTCTGTATGAAGCCCTGAAAATGGCCAAAGAGGGAGTTGTAACATGGATAGATGAGACCAGAGATGTGTTTAAACAACTGAAACAGTCCTTGATGTCAGCTCCAGCACTAGGATTACCAGATTTAACTAAACCTTTCGAACTGTTCACACACGAGCAGTTGAATGTTGCTCTGGGGGTATTATCGCAAACTCTGGGATGTAGGGGCGTGTCTGAGATACAAAGGGAATGTACCAAGGCAGAGACGCCCAGAGAGCATGCGCCGAGGTTTACAACCCCCATTGGATAAAGAGATCACATGGTTGTGGGATATAAAAGGGAGCGGGAATTTCGAATAAAGCTCTTTGTCTACCATCTCACAGGGAGTGTACATGATTTCTTTATTATATAAAGGCAGCATGCCACGTGCACGCTACATCTGGCGACCCAACCTGGGGCCGAATCTACATTAGATCAGATAGCTTAAACCTGTAACAGGTATATATCGGTAGGATCTCCGGTTATCACTTTAGTTTTATAAAGTGGGAGTCCTTTTACCGAAAAAAACCTAGACGTCTGTAAACGTTGCCTTGGGGGAGACCAAGGAACGAAGTTAGTGAGCTCAAAAAAGTATAGGGAAAGTGCACAGAAAAAAAAGAAGAAACGAGAAGAAAGAAGAAAATGCCGAGAGACCGGAGCGGGCAGGCACCGGAGAAAGCGGAGAGGGTCCAACACGCAACACCGAAGCGGTGAGTGGAGCTGAGAGGCAGCCTGCGCGGCAAGGACTGCTCCCCGAGCGGCAGCGTGAACGCAGCTCGGAAAACCCGGGACGCGAGACACGCTGAAACCGCGGGAAATCCCTGCTGCCCCACCGCCACCGCTTACCCAGCCACGCCGGATCAGCGCCGCCGCTGCCCGTACCACCCCAGCCACACCGCCGGACCCCCACATTGGCTGTCTGCCTAGCAGAAAGCTTCGCAGCTCCGTGCTGCCTGCCGCCCCCCCCGGCGCGTTCGCCGCCACCTCCACTGGCCCCGCGCCCTGCCCAGAAGCTGCGTGGGACCGAGGGAACCCTGTGCCGACCGCGTCCAGCAGCCCCCGAACCCCACCTCGCCTAGCAACCCCCGCCATCCGCCCTTGCCGAGACCGAGTCCGCCGCTGTCCCCTGCCGCTGTGCGCCGCGCCGAGAAGGAGCGCCGCCACCGCCCGCGCCGAGGAGAATCCGCCAGCCCGCGCCGCTGCAGCCAGCGCCGCGGAGGAGCCGCGTCGCCTCCGCTGCCGCCGCAGATCGAGCACACCGCGCGCCGCCGCCGAGCCCCGCCGCCGCCGGAGCCGCTAGCTGCACTGAGGGACGCCCAGCAGCCACGCCGGAGCCTCGGGGACCCGAGCAGACCCCCACGGAGACGCCGGGAGAAAAAAAGCGGCGGAGAAGCAGCCGACTCAGAAACCGAAACTAACTGCAGCCGAACAAAGAAACATGTGCCACAGCCGCCGAACCAAGGTAACACAGCTCTGTCGCTATGGAAACCTCGCAACACATTGAAACACTTTTAAAACACAATTGCTAGCGTCGCAAAGATACACATAAGAAAACTGGGACACATTCTAAGCCACAGCCACCAGCAAACGAAACAAGTAACCCACCCGCCCCCACACACACACTGCTACAAGCACATAGCCCATAGACATGCAGGGGGAAGGGAATACAGCAGTTTGTAATCTGAACTCACTATCGGGAGCCGAGAGCGAGGAGGCAAACGGGGGAAAATCAGATAACAGGTGGAAACAATGTAGGGAAAAGGCAATTCGGGCAAGTAGCCTGGAGGATATTCAGGTGTGCTCAGACGGATTTACCCAACGTCAGCCCCCTCAATTCCAGCCTCTGCCATATGAGGCTACAAAGAATTTGAGGCAGTCGGTAAGAGATGCTGGCGTATCCTTAACCAATACTTTCAAGTATCTGGACACATTGAATTCCATCTATTTTTCCACCCCACATGACACAGAACATGTAGACTGGTTATCTGACTTTCGGGAGAATTGTGCCAAACACAATGCAAACACCCCAGCTGACATAACAATAAACCCATTAACCGAAGAGGGAAGACACAGCACAGCAGGTGCCCAATTAAGTCGCCCCCGAGAAATATACAAACAGGTGCTGAAAGCCATGAGAAGGCTTCTCACCACAGACCAAAACACCAATCAGCCCAGCACAAAAGTGTTACAAAGTTGTGCTGAGCCTAACCCACAATATTTAAATCGGCTGCAGTCTGCTTTAGACAAGCAAATTGAATACAATGAAGCCAGAGGGATGCTGTATAAGCAATTGGCTTTAGAAAAGACAAAAACAAGCTGTGAGAAAGCTTTGCAAACCTTTTCTGGAGGGGTTTACCACGGCACTGCTGAGCTGGTTCAACCTTACCAAAGATTTGGCTCTGAGGAGCACCAGTCTGTCTCTCTAGCTGTGGCCCTGGAAGCCCAGCTAGGAATACAAGAAGAGGCCAGACTCAGAGCAAGTGGTGTCAGGTGCAGTAGCACTGACCACTTTCAAGGAGATCACACCTGGAGACCCTTTGCAGCAATGCCCCAAAAATACTCTAATGGCAAGGAATCAGCTGAGTTGTACCAGGGATGCCGAGGGCAAGGCAAATGCCTTGCTGCCAGCATCGCACTGCTTGTTGCTGTGTTGCTTGCTGCCCTCTGTGCCACCGGCTTTCATGTGCCAGAGAGGAAGCAGCTTGAAGCAAGCCCCAAAGTGGCAACAAACAGCCCAGACAACACCCCTATATTCTGCACCCCCAAGAAAGGTGACAGGTGGAGAGTGCTGCCAAACTCAAAAGCAGTAAGTGCAGTCATAAGGCATGTAGGAGCACCGCAGCATGGACTGCCTTCACCCAATATGCTCCCAACGAGTTGGCCGCTATTGGTAACTGATTCAAAGATTTGTTCCTTTACCACCTTCCTACACCCTGAGGATGTGCCAAGGCTTGCCTTTCCCATCATGGCCTTGAACAGTGCACGGCCCATGCAAGACTATTGCTGGGTTGTCCTCCCTCAGGGGATGCAAAATAGCCCGACAAGGTATCAAACAACCACGACACATCGTTATACAGGTAAAATACCAATAAGCACGGCCACAGGAAATGAACTGCCATTTACTCTTACTGCTCTAATCAAAACTGTCCAAGATGCAGGGTTGCAGCTTGCAGCGGAGAAAATCCAGCAACCACTACCCTGGACTTTCCTTGGACAGGAATTCGTACAGCAAAAAGATTCTCCACAGCTGCTGCAGCTCGAGGTAAAAAACACTTTATATTTACGTGAATTGCAGGAGCATCAGGGGACTGTCAATTGGTTAAGGCCTATTTCAGGCATAACCCCAGAGGAGTTACACCCTCTGCTTCAGCTGCCAAAGAGAGACTCCAGTCTAATGTCTAACAGGTTACTGATACCAGAAGCCAAAAGGGTGTTAGGCATTCGTACCAAGGCAATAGAGAGAGGGCAAGGCAGAAGGAGAAATCCTGAACTGCAAATCTGCCTAGCCTTCATTCCCAGCAGGTATCAACCATTAGTAGCCTTGCTACAGTGGGATCAGACTGAAAAAGACCCACTGCAAATTCTAAAGTGGCTAATTTTGCCCCACATACCATCTAGCACTGTGTGGACTGTTAATGAGATGTATGCAAAGCTTGTCATTAAAGGCAGAGGACGACTGCAGGAATTGGACGGAAGGGACCCTGCCATCATCCACATGCCAGCTACGAAGGACAATTTGGATAGGATGCCAGCTGAGGAAGCAAGGTTCCAAGCTGCCTTAACAGTTTTCATGGTAAAACTTTCATGCATCTCTCAAAACACAGGTTGTGGGCAGTGACCACTAATCTACCTTTAAAAGGCATGACCAGATGCCAACACGGATCAGTGAAAGGCTTCAGGGCCTTCACACATGCATCTGGGAACAACATAGAAGGCTGCAGTGACTCAGGTAAAATCCTGCTGCAGAACAATGAGGAAGAGAGACGCAGACCGTGAACCAAAGCTGTGCAGGTTCTGGAACTGACTGCCATCCATATTGCCTTGGGAAAGTTTACTAAGTAATCTTTTAATGTTGTAACTGATTTCTGTTATATTGCAAGTTGATACCCCATCTTGAAAGTTTGTTTATTTGAGATATCGTAGCATTTACCTGTTAATTGAAATGCATTCTATTTGGTTTCTTGTGAATTATAGAAGGTTTTGATATTCATGCAATGCACACAAGGTAACACAATGACAGGTAAGGGCCAACAACTGACAAAGAACTAAGAAACTGAAAAAACAACAACGTTTAACATCATATCTAAGGTCTTGGAGCAAGCGAAATTGTCTAATTAATTTTTCCATCAGAATGCAAATTCCTTAAATAGACAATTTCAAATAACATTCAGTTAACTCAAGACTTCATCATGTCACGCCCAAACTGTCAAAAAATCACAACAATGCCATCTCAGAACACGTTAACCCCACATGGTTAATTGCAAATGAGATTGAGCAAACAGATCCACACACATCTCTGAATTGGACATATTAAAATATGTGCATGTAACAGTAGGTATATACCCACATCACGTAATCTCCACAACACCCACTGCAGAAAAGGCCAAGAGTGTGAGACACTCTGGCTTAGTTGCTCAGCAACTCTTGGTCCATAATATTCATAGTAAAACAGCTACATTTCCTATCAAATAGGAAAATTCTCATGTCACAAGTATTCCATTCTCACTCCTTAGACAGGTAATTATACAAAGAGCACACTACACATCAAAACAGTGTCAACTAAACAAAAAAAAGGGGGGAGAGAATCTGTATAGCAAAAAGAATATCTGTGAAAAGCCATGTATGTATCAATTTTCAAATTGTGACAATGCTGGAAACATGTAAGTATGAAAAACAACACAAACCCCAGGCTAGTGTGCCTCTCCCAAAACATCGGTCATGGTAAGGGATTTGATATCTGGGCAGTGGACGGAACCACTAAATCTCTGATTTGGGAGAGAGGCTATGCTGGGGAGTCTGAAGGAAAAGAGTTAAAATGAACCCCTTCCAGGTCTGTTACACCCCACGAGGCATAAAATCACATCAGCAAGAACCAGAGTGACGCAGAAGTTATAAGAAAGTTATGTTTATGTTTAAGGTTTACATTAAGGACGACCAGTGTGGCAAAAAGCAGTTTGTAAAAACCCATGAATGTGTGTATGATGTGTGAAATGATGGCCATCAAGCGATTGAGAGAGTGAATGGACAAGAGTGTTGTATGACTGGACAAATATTGAAACACCTCACAAATAACAATACCTCCACCACAGGGTCGCTTTAAAAGAATTTAGCTTTGCTAAGCTTAGCCTGTTTCTTAATAAAGTTGTACTCCCCAGTTATTTAAAACCCTCAAGTTAACAAAGGTTATAAGTTTGCACGGTTAGGCCAAGGCCTTTAAGTTAATAAAGTTATTTCTCCAAGTTGCACTACCCCTTAGGAATATAAGAAGGTTTTAAAAGGTTTACATTAGAAGCATAAGAGGCCGAAGCAAGCAGTGTGCTGGGTCATTGCAAGCTTTGGTAGTTTATAATGTACTGTTCTGATTGTTTGTACTGTTGTTTTGCACTGTTTTTGTGATCCTCTTAAATAATAAAAAGGGGGGTGATGGAGGGGCGTGTCTGAGGTACAAAGGGAATGTACCAAGGCAGAGACGCCCAGAGAGCATGCGCCGAGGTTTACAACCCCCATTGGATAAAGAGATCACATGGTTGTGGGATATAAAAGGGAGCGGGAATTTCGAATAAAGCTCTTTGTCTACCATCTCACAGGGAGCGTACATGATTTCTTTATTATATAAAGGCAGCGTGCCACGTGCACGCTACATCGGGAAGCCAACAAAGAGTCGTGGCTTATTTCTCTAAACAGCTGGACAGTGTTAGCCAAGGGTGGCCGCGGTGCTCTTGCAGCAACTGTTATCCTGATTGAAGAGGCCCGGAAGCTCACCCTTGGGCAGCATATCACCGTGTATGTACCCCATGCAGTTCAAGCCGTGCTTGAACAAAAGGGAGGCCACTGGCTGTCCCCCAGCAGAATGCTTAAGTATCAGGTTGTGTTGCTGGAACAGGACGATGTTACTTTGAAAACAACATCTATTGTAAATCCAGCTATGTTTCTGTCCTCAACACTAACCGACAGTGTCCCCAAGCATGACTGTTTACAGACTATAGAAGAGACTTATTCCAGCAGACCAGACCTGAAAGATGTGCCTCTGGAAAATGCAGACTGGGAACTGTATACAGACGGAAGCAGCTTCATGCGAGATGGTAAGCGCTTCACAGGGTATGCAGTGACGACCAGAGATGAAGTGATCGAGGCAAAGGCCTTGCCAGCAGATGTGTCATCCCAAAAGGCAGAACTAATCGCGCTGACAAGAGCCTTGGAACTGAGCAAAGGAAAGAAGGTAAATATCTGGACTGACTCAAAATATGCATTTAGTGTTGTACATGCCCACGGAGCCATCTGGAAAGAGAGAGGACTACTGACAGCCCAAGGCAGTGGAGTCAAGCATGCAGACCAAATCCATGCACTCCTGCAGAATATTTAAAAAAACCAGAAGAGGTAGCTATTATGCACTGTAGAGCCCACCAAAAGGGGAAAACAACTCCCGAGTTGGGAAATCATTTTACTGATCAAGCAGCAAAAGGGGCTGCAGAAAAAGGCATCCTAGCAATAGTACCGCAAAGAGAAATTGACTTAACAAAATACACCCCTAAATATGATGAGAAAGACAATCAGTTAATTAAATCACTGAAAGCTGAAATCAAGGAAGGGGGGTGGGCTGTCACACCCACAGGACAGGTTATAGTTCCACCACCGCTCCTTAGGGAAATAGCTCAACAGGAACATGAGGCTACCCACTGGGGAACGGAAAACCTTCTAAAACACCTAAAGAAAACAGTAATAGGGACAGGTATGACTGAAGCTGTACAGTCCATAGTAGGTAAGTGTGAAATCTGTAAGCGAAATAACCCAGATACAACAAAGAGAGTGGTACTAGGGGTAACAAAGGCTGGAGACCAACCCGGAGATTACTGGCAAATAGATTTTGCTGAGTTACCACCTTGGGGGGGGTATAAATACATACTTGTGTTAGTTGACACTTTCAGTGGATGGCCTGAAGCATACCCCTGACGCACTAACACAGCGAGGGAAGTGGTAAAAGCTTTACTTAACCCCATAATTCCAAGATTTGGGGTTCCTCTGGGAATGTCATCAGATAGAGGAACACATTTTATTGCGACAATAGTAAAAGAGGTATGCCGCATCCTGGGAATTGTCTGGGACCTACATACCCCCATAGACCTCAGGCTAGTGGCAAAGTTGAACGAATGAATGGTAATCTGAAAACGCAAATTAGCAAAATTTGTCAGGAAACATCTATGTCGTGGGTTCAAGCTTTGCCACTAGCTCTGCTGAGGATTCGTATCCAACCAAGGCGGAGGGATAACATAAGTCCATATGAAATACTGTGTGGAAGACCATATCAGGCACCACACATACCAGGGGATGTACACATAAGAGGGAGAGCCGATTTACAAAAATATTTGATTGCTTTAGGCTCTACTTTGCAGAAGCTCCAGAGGGTCATCGAGTTATCCAGACCCATAGGACTGGACACCCCTGCTCATCCCTTCCAACCAGGAGACTGGGTCTACGTCAAGCGGTGGAACAGTGACCCCTTGCGAGCCAAGTGGAGAGGACCATACCAAGTCCTGCTGACTTCCCTCACCGCTGTCAAAGTCGCTGGCAGAGAACCCTGGTTCCACTATTCCAGAGTCAAAAGAGCACCAGCTCCTGGAACAACCAGCCAATCAGAACCGGACACCGACGAAGAAGATGTGGCATAGACTGTTTGTGCTGTGTATTCTGTTCGTGCAACCGGTAACTATGAACTGAGTTTGGGATCAAAAATTGCATGTGGCCCTAGTCCAAAATGTGTCAAAAATTCTTCGGAAAACTGAATGCTGGATTTGTACGCAAGTACCAGCAATTGATGATGAGGATAGTGACTGGCCCCTAACCTAATTGACATTTTACTAAATGGGACAAACTTTGGTAAGTCCATGATAAATTTCCCAGGGACCTGGAAGCCCGTTACAGAGGCTTATTATCCGGTGGCCCTAAGTAATGTGGTTTCTAATCAGGATATAGTTCCCTGCATGATTGTAAATGCTACAGGAAAAATCATTCTCCCCCCCTACTGTGATAAAAACAATTCAAAAGAAGGGATAAACCCAGAAATTGTTGCAGGGATGGCACAGTTGCCTTTGAGATTAACTCCTCCCCAGGGTTCAGGATGGTGCTGGATCTGTGAAAAGGAGGCTTGGAAAGTTTTGCCCCTTGATAAAGATCGGGCCTGTGCCCTAGGGGCAGTGATCCCAAATATAACAATTCTCGACCCAATTGACGAACAAGAATGGGATAAAACCTATCCAAAAAGGGTGAAAAGAACTAACAATCCCCTTATTGAGCGCCCTACAATTTTCCACAGCATAGTCAGAGCCTTAGTCCCATCTCTAGGAGTGAGTGAATTAGAAAAAGCAATTGTAAACATTTCAGCTGTCATGGAAGACATTCAAGATCACACTTTGGATGCAATTGAAGCCCTAAAAGAACAATTCCAAAGCTTGTCTCATGTAGTGGTACAAAATCAAATGGCCCTCAATTTCTTGCTAGCCTCACAGGGAGGCGTGTGTAAAGTTATCAACACCAGTTGCTGCTCTTACATAGACTGGACTGGTAGAATTAATAATGATTTGGCCGCAATTCGAAATCAAACCAAAATCTTTCACCAAATATCTCTGGATGATGTCTCCCTGGGTTTAGGAGATGTCCTCCACAAACTCACTTCATGGTTACTGAATTGGACATGGATGAAACAACTGTTTATTCTAGTATTGTACATACTTAGTGTTAGTATAATAGCTCACTGCATGTACAGATGTTATAGTTGTTGTAGATGTAAGTAGAGATTGGACAAGACCTTTGGGTTTTGTCCAGTCTCTAAGGGGGGACTGATGCCTTAACCCTCTATTAGTTTTTATTTTTCTAATTTTTTGTAAGCTTTATAAGTTTTATAAGTAGTAGAAGTAGATTTTAAAAGCAGCAGCCCTTATCCCTCTGCCCTGTAGCACCCTTTAGTTTACAAATTCCTTAACCCTCTTACCCCATTCCATGTATCCTATATCAATCCTATCCCTGAATCCAGTAGATATGTTTAGTCTCTTGTCAAGGCAAGGCCTATTCTGTTTGGAGAACGCTTGTATCTTGGCCTAAACCACAGAACAGAGTCAAGAACTAGGTGACTCTGTACCCTCTGTGCCCCGAAGAAGATGAAGATGATGAAGAAAAGCCCCCAGACCCAATTCCCAGGAGGTGGGCCAGGGGGTGGATCAGGGCAAAAGTAACGGGGTGGACACATTTGGGATTGGACAGATATTGTTATAAAATGTAACGTCTCAGGCACAGCCGGCGCGTGTCGTATAACATCTTTTGCCTTGGCACAATTAAACCCTTTCCTTATCTCACCCTCAATTAACTGCTTCGGAGTTTTTTTCTTAGCACCAGCTGAGCAGGCATCACCCCTCTCCACGGGTCCCACCTGGAGACAAGTCAGGCGGCACAGTCCTGCAAAGAGAAATTTCACGTTCAGTATGACATCTTTGTCGCCAAAAATGTATTAGGGAGGGTTCAAGACATCCTGAAACTTGAAAACCCAGACACCGTTGGAACTCAATAAAGCAGATATTTATTACAAAAAGGTGGCTAACAAAAACGGGCACTCGGGAGAAGGGGAAAACCAAAGAGGAAAGTACGACACCCTACTCACCTAGGTGTCATTTATGAGATGATCTTACCCACTCCAAAGACTATAAAGCCCTCTGCGGCAGCAGCATTTTCCAGAGGGTTAGCAGGCTCCCACGACAGCAGGCATCCCCGCTAAAGGCCACTTGGTCCTTCATGTAGAGCAAGCCCACCCAAAACAAAAAACCTGTCTGCTTTTATACAATCAATGAGCACCTCTGCCCGGGAAGGCGTGGCCAGTACCACCCTGCCAGAGGCTCTCAATCCCACCCTCCTAGTTATATAAATTCATCCCTTCAGCGCATGTGTGAGAACTTTGGAAATCCCCTAACGCATGCGCAGTCTACTTTGGGGGTCTCTTCTAATTGAGTCGAGGGTTGAGCCTTCCTCCTCTCCTCTTCACCTTCTCCTTCAAATGCCCTTGGCAGACAATGAACTAATAGTAGAACACCAATTAAAATGGTTTATACAGAAGTTCTCCCTCCAAGGACAAATTCTCTGTTTTATCAGTGAACTTGGCAGGGAGAATATAAACTACCACAGGTGGCTGGGGCCAAACACAGACCAAACAAAAAAGAAAAAATCAACATTCCCGCTACATTCTTGCACTCTCACTGTGAGTATATTTATATGCTAAAATAAAAAAGATATTGAAATGTATCAATATACATTGAAAATCAGCTTGTGTTAATCATTATGACAGTCAGTGAGAATGAAGATAACTACCGAGTACAAATGCAAAGCAAAAATAAAATCATCTATGTAAATCAAAGTTTCTTTCTCCCTGGTTTTAATCCTGATTAAAATTGGAAGCTTAAATTATTATGAACATGTAAAGACTAACAAAGATCTGTAAAATATGGCCCTGTGGAATACAGTCACAATCTCTTAAATCTGTTCTTTCCAGAATCATAAGAAATGCTGCACCTTGTTGTCCTGTTTATTGACTCAGATCAATGAAGATTTCTGTGCATTAGTCATAAACATAACATGATGTGTGACCTGTTCTCTGATTTTATGATTACCCTTAGCTCTATTGCCAGCATATCACAGGTAACATTTGCCAGCAATAATCCATAATATTTCGAGCTTTTTCATTTCTGTGTAACTCTTCCCAAGTAACAGCTGGGACCTTTGAACGCTTGAGTTTGATTTCCTAATTTTCAGAACCCTTGACATATTCCTTCTCTGTCTATCTGGCAAGTAAAATAGAACACTCTGCTGTTACAAAAAGAAAGAACATAGACCAAATCTTGTACCATTAAGTTGAGAAAGGCATATACATGATGCAGCTTGTATGTATTAATCCTATGCTCTGCAAATGCTTTGCTTAAAATGTACAGGGAATGAAGTACATCAAATCGGAGAAGGAGGCGGCGCAAGCACGAATGGTCGTGCCCTGGACCGCCCCCGGGCCCGCCCCGCCTCCCGAGTTGGCATGGCCCTGCCAACTCGAGCTCCAGGCTTGCAATCGTTGCTATAGCAACAGAGTCCACGAGCGGCCGGAAACCGGAAAAGATACTTTTTGCAACAGCGAGAAGGGAAGGTCAAAAGGGAAGCTTGCCCGAGACTTGTTTTAGCCCCATCCCTGTTGTGAACTGCGGGGGGTTTCCCAAAGGGAACCCGGCAGGAATGGACACGGTACGAAAGGCTGAGCGACCGACACTGTCCCACGGACTGGCCGGCCACCGCTGTGGCCCCTCCCCTCGCCCGTTGGACTGGCTAACACGGAAAGGGGGGGTTGGCCCCGCGGGGGGGTCCTGCGGTGGAGGGTGTGGGAAATAAAGAATCGGTTTTATTACAAGCAAATGAATTTAGCAAATCACTAACATAAGAGTTTTTCTTTACTAACCTATAGGGCCTATCGCGGAGCTGTAAGACGCCGGATTCAGCCTGGAACCGGTGTCAGGGAAACATGCGAACGGGAATAGGGGAACTGTAAATGAATATTGGTAAGGAAACCCCTTATACCACATGGCTGGTCCTGGAAGCTGCCATGCTGCTGGACACTCCACCTCCCAGCACGACACAGCCAACCAGAAAGAGGGGAACGCCTCTTCTATGACGTAAACGGGGTTAAACCTTAAGAATGTTTAAAAAGCGGGACTTTTGAATTGAAGGGGGTGTTCTGGGAATCCTGCGTGCCTAGGACACCCAACACGTGTTGTAATTTTTCCTTTTCGTTTTATTCCTTTTGTTTTGCAAACTTTTGCCGTCTTTCTAAATTCAATAAATGAGATTTTTCTCACAAGGGGGAACTGCACCTGGACCTGACCCACCCAGGGGGGCACCACACCTGTACCTGACTCACCTGGGGGGTCCTGAGGAAGGGGATAGAAGAGCCAGCTATATTGGCCCCTGTGTGCTCTAAGCCTGTTTCAGGCTCACAGCCTGTGAATATTCCTGCACTCTGTGCCCAAATTCAGCTCAGGGGGCTGTGGCAGAACCAAAAGGGGGGCCACTGTTTTGCTCTCAATGTGAACTAACGATGTATCAGAAGTTGACTGTTTGCAGAAAGCTTTTTCCAGCAGACAGACCTGAAAGCTGTGCCACCAGGCTGAGAGTCATATGGAAACAACTTTGTGCAGAAGTGAACGAATGCCTTAACAACTGCGAGATACACCAAGACAAGAGGTTTTGGACTGTAATAAGAATTCCTGGAATGGGTCAGGAGTAAGTAACAAGAAAGACCAATAAGGAAAGGCTTCTGACATGGTTAAGAACTGTTGTAAAATCAGCCTATGATATTTGTTTTTGTTGTCATCTGTCCTATGTTGCTTTTAGGCTTCTCTTACTGTTAGTTTAATTACAAAAGGATTGAAAGCTTATATTGCTTTTGCTACACTGATTGCTTTAAAGTTTGCAATGTTCATATTTGTATATGTTCTGTCCCAGCAGTTTAACAGCATTTCGTGAACACTGTTTGGAATATCTGTGTCTCCTTGGCTACTGCAACCTGTGAAAAGGATTATGCCTCTAAAATGCTTTCTCATCCAGTGTCATCTTGGAGTGTGTGAATGCTGAATTTCACAGAAGAAAAGTCCTGTGTTAAGATGGAAAGGGGGATGAGAAGGTGGCTGCAGCACTGCAACAGCACTGGTTCTGTGGGCCCTCCCATGGGACCCTGAGACCTGACTTGCATCTTGCCTGCAATCATTGAGACAAACTGGTAACATCGTTGTTGGGATGATTTGTTTAGATGGCTTAAATGGTTTGCTTAGATTGCTTCCTAGCTTTATTGTAATACGACTGTTTTGTTGGTGTTCACATATACGAGTGCACCTAACCCAATACGTGAGGATGCTTTTATCCATGGAGGCAAGAGGTACCTGCACTACCACTCCATGAGGTAAAGATGATCGACTGCAGCCTGGGGCAGACTGTGGCAGGATGGCCTGTCCCCCAGTAAGGCCCGGAATCTATCCAGAGAGTACAAGCTCTCTGTGATGAGCTACTGGCACTGCCAGGGTGCTGTTTAATGTTACATCCAGACGCAGCCTGCTTCTGGTAAGCTCCTAACTGGCCTATAGATCTGTGACTGGCAGTTGATCACTTTGTGTTATAAAAGCTCGAGTTCCTCTCACACAGTCAAGATGCAGGGGTTCCTGTGAGATTGTCATCGAACAGAGAGTCACACTTCATCAACTCACAAAACACAAATAAACAGGGTTTGTCATGAAATGTCTATGATGTGGGTTCAGGCCTTGTCTATGGCCATATTAAAGATCCACATACAATCCAAGGCGGAAAACAACATGATCCAAATTCACATAAGGGAAAGTTAATCTGCAAAACTGGTTAATGGTTTAAGCTCTACTTTGCAGGAACTGCAGAGATTCATCGTGTCATCTAGACCTATGGGACTGGACACTCCTGTTCATCTGTTCCAGCCCAGAAACTGAGCCTATGCTAAACAGTGGGGCTGAAACCCCTGCAAACCAAACGGAAAGAACTGTTTCAAATTCAGCTGACCATCTCCATCGTGGTCAGAGTTGTTGGCAAAGAACCCTGGATTCGCTACCCAGAGGGGAAAAGGCCTCTGTTCCTGAGACAAGTGAAACAACAGAGACTGTTACAAACTGTTAAAATTATGTTTGAACTATTTTTCTCTGTGTATTGTCTAATATCACCAGTAACTATGGATTAGGTTTAGAACCAAAATTTCCATTTGGCTTTAGTAAAATGCACCCAATATTCTTCATGAAAGTGAGTGCTGGATTTGCACTATGGATTCGGCTGAAATTTGGCAACAAGTTTAAATCCTACATTGGGCAATTCCTGAGGATGTCTCATTAAGTTTACAGAGATATCTTCTATAAACTTACTTCAAGGTTACCAAATCTGAACCTGGATAAAACAGCTATTCATGTTAGTTGTATATAGTGTTAGATCTGCATAATAGCTTAATGTATGGTTAGTGTTGTAGATGTTGGTCATCTTTCTGGTATGATGTTAAGTATAGGTGGTAGAGATTGGACAAGATTGAGTTTTGTCCATCTCTAAAAGGGGGGACTGATGCCTATGGAATTTTTTGGTTTTCTAACTTGTGTAGATTTTAGAAGTAGTTGTGTAGTGAATGTAGATTTTAATGTAGCTGTAGTTAGGTCACCCTTTAGCACAGTAGTTTACACATTTACCCAACCCTGTTTCCCCATTCCATATCAATCCCTCTAAATTCCATTAGCCTGTTTAGACTTCCCTCAAGGTAGGCCTTCATTCTGTTTAAGAACATTTGCACCCTGGCTTGAACAACAAGATACCCCTCAGACAAAGCGACCTTCAAGCCCAGAACTTTGGAGGAGCTCCAAGGACTGGACGTGCTGTGAGGAAGACAAAGATGAGGAAGAGGGGGTCCCAAAGACCCCAGACTCAATTCCCAAAGGGGTGTGCCAGGGAGAGGATCTGGGGGGTGGATAGATCTGGGATTGGTTGGGATAATACCTTAAATTGTGGAACCCCATGGACACTGTTGCCTGAAGAAAACTCAGGGAGAAAAAACTCCAGGGCAAATTAATTTGGAGGTAAGGTAAGGGAAGGTTTTAATGATGCCTCTCAGGCATTGGGGTTACAAGTTGCGCATGCGCTGCCCCCCGACCCAGTGTTACAATTTTATAATAATGTCCATCCAATCCCTGATTTATCCACCCCCCGGCCTTTGCCCCGTTCCACCCCCCAACCCGCCCCTCGCGAATTGAGTCTGGAGGCATTTTGAGACCCTTTCTTCCTCATCTTCATCTTCTTCAGGGCACACTGTCCTTGGAGCTTGTCCAAAGTTCTGGGTGATATCTGGTGGTTCAGGCCAGGGAGCAGATGTTCTTAAACAAAATGAAGGCCTACCTTGAAAAGAAGACTAAATATGCTACTGGAATTTAGGGGGACTTGATATGGGGAATATGGAATGGGGTAAGAGGGTTGGGTGTATGTGTAACTACTGTGCTAAAGGGTGAGGGAGTAAATGCAGCTGCTTCTAAAATCTACGTAACTACTTCTAAAACCTATAAATTAAAAATCAAAAATCAAACAAACAAAAAAAAAACCTTAAGGCAACAACACGGAAGACGCGTTGTGTATTCCCTGGGCCTCAGGCCTGAGATTAAAGGACCTACTCTCTTTATCTTATACACTAAATTGGCTTGGAGTCCCTTTTTCTGCGATCTCTTAAGGCAACACTGTCCATCAGCCTCCAGCACAATTAAAACAAGACTGTCTTCTCCTAAGAAGAGCTGTTTATGTGTTAGCAACCTTCCCTGGAGTTTCTTTCTGGCAAGTCTCTGTACCCCTGGCCTGCCGCTGTGCTCATGTGGGGATTAGTTCACATCACCATAGTGATGCTGGGATGTGAGATGAACTGCCTCAGGGAAACAGATGGACCTGTAGCTCCTGGGGGATTCCCTGCAGGCTGTGGGGGGGGAATCTCTGCTTCAAGAACCTGTGTTACTGTCGATATTCCAGTACTGTATGTGCCATACGTATTTCCTTCCCTCAACTCCCAGGCACCAGCTGTGGGATGTGACACAAATGGAACATAATGTTTTCCCACTCATTTTGAGATAAAAGAGCTACAACTCAAATTTTATTCCCCTTGTCTCACTGGAGAGCTTATATGATAAGAGTACTTGTATAAAGTTGCTGGAATACAAAGTATGCATTATTTATTATTTTCATGCTTTCAACAGTTTGACAGAAAACAAGAGGAGATGACATTTGAAGCAAATATAAGGAAGAGGTGACAGGACTTAAAGAATGCAATGAATTGTCTCAAAACACTGTCAAAGAAGGGAATTCCCATAGCATAAGCTACCATGACAGGAACTTGTGATAAGCACAGACTGGCAACAGCAGGAACCAGGCCTGGTAAGGCAAATGTGGGTAACCTACCCAAAGAAATAATCCCACCATAGAAAACTGTGAGAAAGGAAAGCGTTAATTACAGACCTAAATGAAGGTGAAGATTTGAAATTAGTACACCAACAAAATTCCACTGTGCAAGTTGTGGGAAAGAAAACAACTGCTTACACCCATGCCATCCCAAGTTGTGAGAACAGCTGAGAGGCCCCATGAATATCCATGACTTGAACTGTATAAAAGTGGTACCCCAGAATGTGCTGGTTTAAAGGTAAACCGGCAGGAGAAATGAACCCAACTCAAAAGAGATTATAAGTCAGAGTTACAATTTAATAAAAATAATACAGTAAATACCATTATATGGACAAACAATTGGTTTTAACCCACAAAACCCAGATGTATAACCCAGCACCCTGGAGCACGAACAGAGTGGTGTTCGTTGGCCCCCGTGCTGAGCCCCACGTGGTCCCCCTGAGTCCAAAGTAAAAGGAGAGGGAAAACCTGTTGGTGAGAGTGCTGGTTGCAGTCCGGTTGAGGGTGGTGATCACAGTCTGGTCAATAGTGGTGGTTGCAGTCTAGTCAAGGTTCTGGTCCTCCCCTGGATCTGACAAATGGGCCAGAAGTCCCAAGACTCCAAGATTATATACACTCAGGTTCGAGTGGGAACGCCCAGTATCTCCCCCAGGGCAGGGAGTTCCACAATGGGTGATGTGAGTAATGAGATATTTTTGGAATCCTTGATGGTCCATTAGCAGACATGACCCCTCAGGCTGGGTGTGGAGGTGCTAATGACTCCCTGGAGGGGAGTTAACATCACCCATAACTATAGCCTGAGGGGTCAGGTGTGCTCTGGGCAGCTGCTGCAAATGGTCTATTGTTAACAGTTCCTGGGAAATGACATAGAGGGTATAGAATACACAGTTTGGGTTACACCCACACAGTGATGAACTGGTCCTGGCTGCTCTGACTAGGACATTATCCACCCCTTATTCTATACCATCTATGTCATGCCTAAATTAACACCTTTTAAAACTATATACATATATATATAAGAGAGTAGATATATACATATGTATAGTGCTGTCTACTCTCTTATACGGATCTGAATCATGGGTCATCTACCGCCACCACCTGCATCTCCTAGAACGCTTCCATCAGCGCTGTCTCCGTACAATCCTAAACATTCACTGGTCAGATTATGTGACTAATACATCTGTTCTAGAACAAGCAGCAGTCACAAGTATTGAGGCCATGTTACTGAGAACACAGCTGCGTTGGGCAGGGCATGTCTCAAGGATGAAAGATCACCACCTCCCTTAGATCCTGCTTTATGGTGAACTTGCCACCGGCTGTCACAAGAGAGGAGCCCCAAAGAGAAGATATGAGGACTCCCTGAAACAACATCTCAGCCTTGGCCATATTGATCAACATAACTGCTCTACTCTGGCCTCCAATCGGGAGGTCTGGAGACACACTATCTTTAATGCTACTGATGCTTTTGAGAAAGCACGCAGTATCACTCTTGAGGAGAAAAGACAACACAGAAAGAATCGTGCCTTACAGAATACATCTCCTAAGGAGTCTTTCTGCTGTGCCTTTTGCAACCAGACGTGCCTATCTCGTATTGGCCTTTTTAGCCACCAACGCACTTGTAACAAACGTGGATAGAGCCCTTCCCAAATCTTCGTTCGCGAAGCCTAGCCATGATGATGATGATGATGACATATATATACAATGAAACATTACAGACCATTCTCACTCAGAATTAGGTCTCCTTGTGGTACACAACGTGTCTCCCCATCTTTTTGCATTACCCACCAAGTGAAACCAGGTCCTTGAGCAAAAACAATCCCTCGGATGGGTTTGCCTTTGCTTGAGGTGGGACTAATCCAAACAGTCTTTCCTAACATACCTCTCATATGCACCACGGGGACTTTATCTCCATCTACAGTATGCAAGGGTTCTGATTGGTCAGGGCCAGCTCGATCAATGGAGCCTTGGGTGTTGACCAACCAGGTGGCCTTTGCTAAATGCAGCTCCCAGTGTTTGAAAGTCCCCCCACCCAGTGCCTTCAAGGTGGTTTTAAGCATCGCTCAACTTTTCCAGCAGCTGGTGCATGGTAGGGGATATGATACACCCACTCAATGCTGTGCTCTCTGGCCCAGGTGTCTATGAGGTCATTCTTGAAATGGGTCCCATTGTCAGACTCAATTCTCTCCGGGGTGCCGTGTCACCACAGGACTTGCTTTTCAAGTCCCAGGATGGTATTCTGGGCTGTGGCATGAGGTACGGGGTATGTCTCCAGCCATCCAGTGGTTGCTTCTACCATGGTCAGCACGTAGCGCTTGCCTTGACGGGTTTTGGGGAGTGTGATGTAGTCAACTTGCCAGGCTTCCCCATACCTGTATTTCGCCCACCGTCCACCATACCATAGAGGCTTGTAGATGGAGGGGCTCAAACAGATTGCTCTTAGACCAATATGATCGGCAAAATGTCCATTTATTACAAGAAGGATACTCGTTATATACTGTTACTACACCCCAACGCGTGATTTTTCTTCCACAGCATTGGGTACATAAAGGAAACATACTTTGTTGTCCAGTGCTAATTGGAGTATTGTAGGTGTCCATATGAGATGAGAAAACTTGTTTACCTCTTGGGACTCCTCCTTAACCTTGGCAGAGAGCCTTCTTTGTCTTAGCTTCAGAACCCGAAGCCATGTTAACTACGCAGTATCTTTTACTGTCTATACCTAGCTATGCCAAGGCAAGGCCCTCAAAATGCAGGACAAATTGCTCGATCACTTTTGCCCTCTCTACAGAGGCTTCACCCGCTTGGCCTGCTTGATGGCAGCACATGTCTCACAGTCACGGATAACCTGTGAGACACTGTCCATGGTTAGATCCACTCCTCGGTCACGAGCCCATCTGTATGTTGCATCTCTCCCCTGTTGACCGGAGGCATCATGGGCCCATCAAACCAGAAATAATTCTCCCTTGTGCTGCCAATCCAGATCTACCTAAGAGACTTTAATCCTGGTAGCTCGGTCCGCCTACTTGTTGTTACGATGCTCTTCATTAGCCCGACTCTTGCGTACATGAGCATCTACATGACGGACCTTCACGCTCAGCTTCTCTACCCAGTCAGCAATGTCCTGCCACATCTCAGCCACCTAGATGAGTTTCCCTTTGCGCTGCCAGGTGGCCTTTCTCCATGGCTCTAGCCATCCCCACAGAGCATTGGCCACCATCCATGAGCCAAGGCCTTTTCTGCTTTTCATACTGCCACACTGGCAAGGGGGCTGGGGGTGCATGGGAGGTTGGGAGGAGACACAGCCAAGACAGGTGACCCCGACTGACCAAAGGGATATTCCATACCATATGACATCATGCTCAGTATACAAAGTGGGGGGAAGAAGGAGGAAGGGGGGGACATTTGGAGTGATGGCATTTGTCTTCCCAAGTAACCATTACATGTGATGGGGCCCTGCTCTTCTGGAGGTGGTTGAACACCTGCCTGTCCATGGGAAGTAGTGAATTGATTGCTTGTTTTGCTTTGCTTGCATGTGCGGCTTTTGCTTTCCCTATTGAACTGTCTTTATCTCAACCCACAAGTTTTCTAGCTTCTACCCTTCCGATTCTCTCCCCAATCCTACTGGTCGAAGAGTGAGCAAGCAGCTGCGTGGGGCTTGGCTGCTGACTGGGGTTAAACCATAACACACTGTAAAAGAAGGGTCTGATTTTAATGAATTTATTAAAATACTGTAATGATCCAGTTTTAAACTAGGTAAACTCCCTAAAATGGGAGTACAAAATCAGGCTCTGGGTGTGTGGAATACAGCATATCCAAAACAAAGATAAAACAAAAATTAATATAAAAAACTCCAGCCTAACCTCTGGTCTTACTTTATCCCAGACAATGCTATCGAACAACACTTGAGATTAACTCCTCTTTGGTTTTTATTAAATATAGTGGTTTAAATTCAGTTTGATGAAAAAATGAAGCTAGGAATCTCTCTAGAAGGAAATTAATTCAGTACATGACAGTAATTCTATGAATTCTCCTAGAATTCTATGAAACAGATATAGGAAAAAGTGCATATAGGACAAAGTACTGCTAAAGGAAGGATGGGGAAAATCTGTATTAAAAACCTGTATAATGACTAATTGTACATGAAAACAAAAATATTTACTTAGTTTCAAATCTAGCTTTGTTTTAGAGTGGGGATCAATTGCTTGAAATATGTTCCTTTTTACATGTTTCACTTTGGTAAAATTTTACATTTAAAATTTAAGAAGGAAAAAACACAATAAAATAATCAGTTAGGTTATATTCAGGAATATAACCTAACTGCTAAGTTTAGTGAAAATCCCAGCTTCAGTGGAACCTCTGATAGACCAGTCTTCATGTTGGACCAATGACTTTTGTATTCAAGTCAAAATTCTCTGAAATGTTTTTGAGCCTTTGACTTAACACTGTTGTGCAAAGCCAGAAGGATTTCTGTCTTTTTACTTGAAAGAAAACAGTGAAACAAGTGAAACATTAAAGTAGTGGTTTGATGCTTCTCTGTATGATGTCAGTCTTTAATGTATAGAATTTATTTTGATATTGTACTCAACCAGTTCTGAACAACTAAAGAAAGCTATAATTTTAAAAGTGGTTCCCCCATCCCCTTCCCCTTTTGGTCAGTTTTATTCCTGATCAATCAATAATACTGAAGGAGGTGACACATTAATGAATTAAGCCAAAAGGTTTATTCATCTCCTCCCCTGCAAGGTGCTCAGGGGTTAACATCCTCTTTTTAGCTCTTAGAGAAGGGAAGCAGTACCAAAACCAATCAGTTTTTTTCTCTGGAAGTCTCTGTGCAGTTACTACAAGGCATACCTTTGTACATTTGCTGCCTGTCATATTATTAAGACAAGAAGAAATCTTCTGGGTAGTATCAGCTCGAAGAAAATATGCATTGATATTTTAGAAAAGAATGAGCAAGATTAGTGTGTATGTGTATACGTGTGGAAGTGGGTCTGGACATGCACTAGTGGCGGGCAACATTGTCTTGACTCCAATACTTATATATTGGTTCTCCTATTACCTACTTTACTTGTAATATGAACAGTGCAAGGGAGCTGGAACATCAACATAAAGAGAAGATGGACTGTCCTTTTTGTAACTTGTCCCAAATCTGGGTTCTTTCACCCAGTGTGCAAGAAGCTGACCCACACACACAGAATTGAGATGTTTGATTTTATTTTATATCTTCACAGAGATAAGTGCTAGGTGGTAAATCCACAAAGTTGGCACATCTTCAGTATGCCAGGTGCCCATTTTTATACACTTTGGATCAATAGGAATCAGCATTTTCCCTAAAGCTGTAGTCATTGGTTTTTCATTTTCTTGTCTCCATTTAAAGATACAGTACACAGTTATTTTACTATGCATGCTCAATGAGGAAGGGGCATATGTGAGTAAGGGGCAATCTAAGCCTATGGGCGGGTATTTTACTATGTTAATGAGCACAAAGTTCAAGCAAAATTGTTCTTTGGCTTTGTAGTTTGATTTCTAGTGCCCTGTGCCTTCTTGGGTCATGGCTCTTAGTTTCTACAGGTTTGGTTATTCCCTCATTTTTCATAAATTCTTTTTTTTTGTTCTTCAGTGATTCAGTAAATTTTTAACCTTCTCATTGGTATTTATTTCAACATAACCAGCATCTCCACTACAGTAGCAGTAAGTCAGAGGTCCACAGAGGACCTCTTGCAGACCTCTCGTATCTCCTCCTAGGGGTTTTTTATAGGAGGGAAAGACATCTGCCTTTAGAGAAAACAATCCCCATAATGATTATGAAGAATATCTGATCAACAATTTATTGGTTAGGACACGTTTGTGGATAAAAAGTGCCATGAGCCTGAAAGGTCTACTTTAACCTTATATTTACTTTCAATTTCCTCACTTACTACATATTAAGTACCTGCTTTAAAACTCTTATCAGCTTTTTTTCTGAGTTGTCTGTCATTCCCTAGAAGTGTACTGTGCCTTTGTTTACTTTCCATTCGTGTTTCCCAAATGTCTTTTATTGCTACAGCAGAAGGAAAGGGATGCATCACATGATAGCACACCACCAAGTTGGAGAAGCAAAGGCTAGAGATCATCCAAATAACCTATGGAAAGTCTCAGGTCCAGACCTGATCCAATCTACTTAACCATAAGTCTACATGTTTTCTCCTCAGGGCCTCTTATACTTCTAGCACTCCAGTGTCTTGTGCAAGCTCCGCCCATGAGGACAGATCTTGTTCCTGGTGTGAATTACCTTGCCAGTAGAAGAGGTTGGATCCTGGCTGAGATGCAGCATTGTCCAGCTCTGTTGCACAGGCATGGCGGGAAACAAAAGGCTGAATTTCACACTGCATGCTGTATTTTTCAGAGAGCATGGAGACACAGCATATGGATGACACATGGTGTGGGTTAAAAATTTCAATGTCTGAAATAGTTTAATATCTTGGTTCTTCCAGCTGAACATTTCTGTTTGACAAGAGAAGCAAACTAAAATAAACTGGATAATTTAAGTGGAACTGGTGGTTTTCCTGGCCCAGCATTCAACAAAATATGTTGAAGTGTGTTCTAAAAGTTAAGGGGTTATTAGCCAACATTTTTGAGAAGTTTGTTGCAGGAGTTGGGAGCTTGTGGAAGTGCGTTGCAAAATTTACAGGCTTGTTAGCCAACACTTTTGAGACTAAATAGTGGACTGGTGTCTTTGTTCAGCCTAATGAGAATTTATAACAAACATCGTGCCCCCTACTAAGTGGGTTGGGACAGCCATTCCCTCAGGTCCTGTCACTGGTCACCAGAAAGAAGACATCAGTGCCTACCCCTCTGCTTCCCCTTGTGAGGAAACTGTAGAGTGCAATGAGGTCTCCCCTCAGTCTCCTCTTCTTCAGGCTGAACAAATCAAGTGACCTCAGCCGCTCCTTGTATGGTTTCCCCTATAGACCCTTCACCATCTTTGCAACTCTGCTTTGGAAGCTTTCTAAAAGCTTTATACCTTTCTTATATTGTGGTGCCCAAAACTGCACACAGAACTTCACAGAATCACAGAATCAACTAGGTTGGAAAAGACCTCTGAGATCATCAAGTCCAACCTATGACCTAACATCACATTGTCTACTAGACCATGGCACTAAGTGCCACATCCAGTCTCTTCTTAAAAACCTCCAGGGACAGAGAATCCACCACTTCCCTGGGCAGCCCATTCCAATGCCTGATTACCCTCTCTGTAAAGAATTTCTTCCTAATATCTAACCTAAACCTCCCCTGACAGAGTTTAAGGCCATGCCCTCTTGTCTTACTGATAGCTGCCCGGGAGAAGAGACCAACCCCCACCTGGCTACAACCTCCTTTCAGGTAGTTGTAGAGAGTGATGAGGTCTCCCCTGAGCCTCCTCTTCTCCAGGTTGAACAACCCCAGCTCCCTCAGCCTCTCCTCATAGGACTTGTGTTCGAGTCTCTTCACCAGCCTTGTTGCTCTTCTCTGGACCTGCTCCAGAACCTCGACATCCTCCCTGAACTGAGGGGCCCAGAACTGGATACAGTACTCGAGATGTGGCCTCACCAGCGCTGAGTACAGGGGAAGAATCACTTCCCTGGACCTGTTGGCCACACTGTTCCCGATACAAGCCAGGATGCCATTGGCCTTCTTGGCCACCTGGGCACACTTGCCGGCTCATGTTCAGCTTCCTGTCCATCCAAACTCCCAGGTCCTTTTCTGCCTGGCTACTCTCCAGCCACTCTGTGGCCAGCCTGTAGCACTGCATGGGGTTGTTGTGACCAAAGTGCAGGACCTGGCACTTGGCCATGTTGAACCTCATCCCGTTGGAATCAGTCCAATTCTCCAGTCTGTCCAGGTCCCTCTGCAGAGCCCTCCTGCCTTCCAGCTGATCGACACTCCTCCCCAACTTAGTGCCCCCTGCTGATCGTGGTTAGAATTGCACCAAAAGGCAAAAAGTACTGAACTGTTTTTGGTGGAAATCTTGGGTGCAGGATTGTTGTTTGTTTTTGTTCTTTTGTTGTGCTGCCTATTCACATATATCCTTTAATAAAGGGATGTTATCTTTTCTTTCTCCATATTTCCTAGACTGGACTCTCTTAATTTCAGATTTACAATTGCTTAGAGGGAGGAGCTTGGTCTTCCTCATAACTCACCCTCCTTAGCAAACACTTCTGTCTTGTCAAACTGAGACATCTAGGAATCTCCTAGACTGTCTCTTTTCTGCTGTGTTGAGTTTCCAGCAGACATCTGGCAGGTTAAAGTCTCCCACAAGAACAAGGGCTGGCGATCTTGAAACATCTACTAGCTGCTTATAGAATAATTCATCTACCTCTTCATCCTGGTTGGGTGGTCTATAACAGACTCCCACAAGGATGTCGGCCTTGTTGGCCTTTCCCTGATTCTAACCCATAGTATAATGGCCAGTCTTCGCGAACGAAGATTTGGGGAAAGGTCTTTTACCTTTCCAGCCTGCGCAATGGATTTTTTAGGTGAGACACAGCCTGCGCTGAACTGAGCCCACCCTTTAATCCTAAGGTTCATCTGCTGGGGCCAAGCAAGCTTGGACAATGGCAGTGAGGTCCTCAGGACGTAGGTTTATTTAGAGTGACCTTCTCATAGATGGATGGCCTCACAGGGCTAACGAGCTACCATCTGCCCGGGGGACTTGGGATTCGAACCCGGGTCGCAGAGGTGAGAGTCCTGCATGCTAACCACTAGGCCACCAGGGGTCCCCTAACCCATAGGCACTTGTAAGATATACGCAGGTATTCCCCAAAAATGCCAAAGCAGTGGAAAGAATTCCAAAAGGCTTATTCAAAGGCAAGAACCCTAGAAACTTACAAAGAATATTCTGCACCAGCTGTGAGAGCGCTGGGCCTGAGAAAAGTAATGCCTCCTGATCTTTTCCAGGCTAGTTATCTTCTCTGGCCTCCCTCCCCTCTCTGGGCCAAGGAGGTCCTGTACATTGTCTTCGAACCTTATCTCGCCTACATACCAGAGAGAGAGGGAGCTCATTCACAGTCCTCTCTGCAACTTTCTCTGAATTGCAGAAGGGAAAGGAAAAAAAACCAAAACCACCTAACCCTCTTGAGAGAGGCACTTTGCAGGCAGAAAGGCTTCCTAAAAGAACATGAGTTTAAGGTTCTCATTACAAATTCTTCTGAAAAGGGTACTATTTCTACAGCACTTGACCTTATTGTGACTAACCTCAAGTTCTATAGAGTCAATAGACTCCCTAACATACAGAGCCACCCCATCACCTCTCCTACCTCGCCTGTCTCTTCTGAAGAGCATGCAGCCATCCATTGCAGCACTCCAGTCATGCGAGTCATCCCAGCATGTCATAGTGTAATGGGTTTGTTACCCTCTCTGAGGGAAACGGAACTAGGATAGATCACCTGATGTATATTTTACCAATAAGATATTCCATACTATGTTACGTCAGCTCAGATATAAAAGACGAGAAGAAAGTAAGGTCCTTCCTTCTCTTCCAGGTAGTTGCGCGGTTGTGGACGGGCCACTTCTTCGGGGGAGGAGAGCGTTCGTTGTGGGGAAGTAGTCTTTGTTGTTAGTTCTTCTCTGTGTGTATAGTGTTTATAATGTTTTTTCCCTCTCTGTGTCCATATAAAGCAGCTTTTCTTGGCAGTTTCGATTTCGTAGTTTTTTCCCCTTCTTCTCCCCCTTCCCTCCTCCCCTTTCCCTCCGGAGGGAGGTTGGGCACAGGTCCAGTGAATACCTGGCGTTCAGCCAAGGTAAACAATAACACTTTGGCTTTCCTGCTGCAGGATGGCTTCCAGCTCCTCTTGTTTGTTACCCATACTGCATGCATTAGTGTACATGCACTTCAGTTGGGCTGCTGATATCACTCAAAACTCTGGCTTACCACCCTTAGGCTCATCTCTGGAAAGCCTGGTTTCATCTCCTTCCCCCTTCAAATCCAGTTTAAAGCCCTCTCAATCAGCCCTGCCAACTCATGGGCTAGAATCCTTTTGCCCTTGCTAGATACATAAAGCCCATCTGTTTCTAGCAGACCTGGTGCCATAAAAATTGCCCCATGATCAAATAAAGCAAAATTCCACTAATGGCACCAGTCCTTAAGCTACTTATTGATAAAATGCATTTTCCTGTTCCTTTCATCATTCATCCCTGCTACTGAAGGAATTGAGTAGAATACCAGTTGTGCTCCTGTCCCATCAACCAATCTATCCAGAGCCTTGAAGTCCTTTTTAATTACCCTGGTACCTCTCTTATCAACCTCATCACTGCCAACCTGGACAACCAGCAGTGGGTAATAATCAGAGGGCTGAATTAGTTCAGGGAATCTCCTGGTAATGTCCCTTACCCAGGCCCCAGGGAGGCAGCAGACTTCCCTGTGGGATGGGTCTGGTTGGCACACAGGGCCCTCAGTTCCCCTCAAAAGGGAGTAACCTACTACAATTACCCTTCTTCTTAATACCTGAGGTAGTGATCTGTGTGATAGACGGAGTGCAACTGGAAGACCCTCCAGATAGATTTTTTTCTTGAGTGTCATCTGCCTGACCCTCTAGATCCAGGGTCTCATACCTGTCCTGTAAGGGCACCTGGGAAGGTGATGGGGGTCGGGAGGGGATTCTTTTACCTCTCCAATCAGGGACCCGTTTCCATCCCCCCCCATCTACTAGGTCTCCTCCTTCTGCTTGATGGCAAGAGGGTCAGGGCTTCTCCTGATGAGCTTCTCTCAGGGTTTGAAGGGTGTAACTCCACCAGTCTATTTCTCTTTCACTCTCCCTAATACTCCTTAGCCTTTCCACTTCTTCCTTAAGCTCTGCCACTAGACAGAGCAGATCATTCACCTGTTCACATCACACACAGGTGTCTTTTGCACTGTCTTCTGGTACTAATGCCAGGCTCATACACTCCCTGCAGCCAGTGACCTAGACAGCTGCGTCCTTCTTGGGGAGTTCTGTCTGGGTCACCACACTCCTGCTAGCAGCAGCAGCAGCAATGACTTTTGACCGTTTGTAAACCATTGCTGGATCTAGTCAAGTTGGGGAAAAAAAAACCCAAACAAAAAACACCACGCCCACACCTAACACACAACTCAGCACCAGGAGCCGGGAGGGTGGCTGCACCACACCCCTGTTTGCCCTCTCTTGTTCGCAGTACTTCGGGTCACTCTCACTCCCTAAAGGCATTTAAATCTCCTGCATATGGGCCTGGAAATGCCCCGTGCTCGCCTAATTGGTTGTCAAGACCTGCCGGGTCTCGGTGGGGGGTGGGGCTGCTGCTCGGCTGTCCTTGGCTTGAGAACCTCCCTGTGCAGTTTGAATCTAAAGCTCAAACCCCGGGCTTACCTTGGTTGGCACTGTCACCTCTGCTGCTGTTGCCGACTGGATTTACTATTAGCACAGCTTGGAAGTTGTGTGTTTCTTAAGGGTAGTCTTTAATTGGGAGACCTATTAACTTGCAGTTGTCCATACAAGAGGGACTTGTGGCATACAGCAATGCCTTTGAGTTAGTCTACTCTTTTCTTGTGGTAAAGCATATGTGTGGCATTAACTTCTCAGCTGGTCTTTAACAGAGATTTTTATGAGTTGTAGGAAGTACTTTGCAACCTGATGTGCTCCCTTGCAGGCAAAATGAGTTCACTGTGAATATTTCAGATCAAACATCTATTATATAGTTTTTTATGTTTGTAGAGACCTGAACTCATCAGTCTGATTAGCTGCTTCCAGTCCTTTGTTCTTAAATGGAATAGAAATGAGCAGTAATTACTATATGTGACCTTATCTGGAAAAAATAAATGAGACTTAGCTGGATTTTTTAGACAGAAGTACAACAGCAGTGACAATTGTGCCTGCTCACGTAAATTTGTGCAAAACACGTAACAAACTGCTTTGGAAGTATTCCTTATGTGGAGTAGGGTGAAAACCGAGATCACCAGATGACAATGGTCAGAGGGAAGGAAGTCATATTCACAGCAGCTGCAGTTTTATATTTGAGATGCTGTAAGGGAGCAACACAGGAGAATACAGGAAAATACATATAAGGGTCCCACATACAGAATTACTTGCTCTATGTGTCAGCGTAGCTAGAGGATCAGCAAATTATATTTAGGCACCCACCTCTACGGAGTGGTGTGCGCATAATGACTTAGGACTAATAGTTCTGGCAAAAAACATTCAACCAGATGCAACACAAGCAGGATGCTACCAAAATTCATGGAAGAATCTACAGTTTCTGTACCACTCAAAAGGTACAATAGGGTTCACTGTCTTCATAACGAAGTGTATTCACCTCTGGTGTAACTTCACTCATCCACATGGAAACATATCTACAACTGACTAGGCTAGAAATTATTTCAAAGGAGTTCTGAAAAAACCCCAACAAATCTTTATTCAAAAAAGGATTGTCTGTCTTGGAAAGCATTATGTATACTTTCCTGGATATGCAGGTCTTAGAAATAAAATCACTATTTTTGTGTTACTTTATACTTTTCAGGTGCTAATACCAACTTCTATTAATAATAAAGTAGATTATGCTTTTAGACACATTTTACAATATATTTCAGTATACACTAGTAACACTTTTTCATGTTATCATCATACATACTTAAATATGTACTTAGATTTGATACATTATCATCTGTTTAGTTGTTTAGTTTTCTGAATTGACTGTAAGAAAACAACTGTATTCTACTTCTAAAATTCAGTAGCTGAGCCTGAACACTCTGAGAGATGTGAGTTAATGCTTCAGAGCTAGAAATAAAACATTTGTAGCACTTGAAAACATGAGTTACTTTTCTTAATGCTACTGCTTCCAGGGAATTTTTATTTTCATACTCTTATTCGCTGTTGGCCTCCCCATCTATGGAACAACTACGTCAAATACAGAAATGACATCGAAGACTATTTTTGAAAAATTGGTATGTGTGGGTGTACAGTGGTAATGCAGCTTCCCTTGTACAGGTCTGTATTTCCAAAGGGTATGTGGCGTAAGTGGAAATTGCATTGCCTTGGAATTGTTTAGAGAACACCTTCAGCCCCAGCATGACCTGATACAATTTTCTAAAGCTGGATGAATAAGATTTGGGTTTCTATCAAAGCAAGGGGCCACATTTTCCCTTACATCTTCCAGAATGCTGCTCTGCTTCCTCTTATTCCTGCATGGATGACATCAGGTTTGCATATTAAATAAATAATACATCTGTAAAATTGTCTCCAGGTCACAGTCATTCATGGCGTTATGCAGGCTGTTGATTTTAAGACCTATGTCTTCCTACAGAGACAACCTCCCAAGTCAAGTGTCATGTAGTATGGCCAGTCTTCGCGAACGAAGATTTTGGGAAAGGTCTTTTACCTTTCAAGCCTGCGCAATGGATTTCTTAGGTGAGACACAGCATGCGCTGAACTGAGCCCACCCTTTAATCCTAAGGTTCATCTGCCGGGGCCAAGTGAGCTTGGACAATGGCAGTGAGGTCCTCAGGACGTAGGTTTGTTTAGAGTGACCTTCTCATAGATGGATGGCCTTACAGGGCTGACGAGCTCCATCTGCCCGGGGGAGTATCCCTGACCGGGAATCGAACCCGGGCTGCGGCGGTGAGAGCGCCGCATCCTAACCACTAGACCATCAGGGGTCATGTAAAATTTTAGGAAAGGGAGACCCCCTTGCTCTCTGGGTTATCTGCAGATGTATCAGGCCCAAGGGTGGCTCGGCCTTCCCCTTCTTAGTCAGTATACTATCTGTCTGTTCGAGTCCCCAGGAGACCTTCACAGATAATATTTTAGAGCAACCAATTTGGCTCTGTGTAGTGGATTGACCCCGGCTGGACACCAGGTACCCACTAAAGCTGCTCTCTCACTCCCCTCTGCAACTGGACAGAGGAGAGAAAAAAAAAAAACAACGAAAGATTCATGAGTTAAGAGCTAGAGCTGGGAGAGGTCACTTACTGATCAACATCATGGGCAAAACAGACTCAAAGTGGGGATATTAAATAAATTTATTCCTAACAGGATCAGAGCAAAAGAGTGAGAAGTAAAATATTCTTAAAAACACCTTCCCCCTACCCCTCCTTCCTTCCAAACTCTACCTCCTCCCCCCCAGTGGTGCAGGGAGACAGGGAATGGGGGTTATGGTCAGTTGTTGCTTCTGCCGCTGCTCAGAGAGAGGAGTCCTTCCCCTGCTCCCGTGGGGTCCCTCCCACAGGAGACAGTCCTTGATAGATCTCTCCAGCGTGAGTCCATCCCATGGGCAAGAGTTCTTCACAAAACTGCTGTCCCGTGGGTCACTTCTCCATGGGGTGCAGTCCTTCACGAATGAGCTGTACCAGTGTGGGTCCCCCACAGGGGCCACAAGTCCTACCCGGGAAAAACCTGCTCCAGCATGGCTCCTCCCTCCACGGCCTGCAGGTCTCCGGCAGGACCCTGCTCCATCTTGGGCCTCCCACGGGGTCACAGCCTCCTTCAGATATCCACCTGTTCCAGCATGGGCTCCTCCATGGGCTGCAGGGGGACAGCCTGCTTCACCATGGTCTTCACCACGGTCTTCACCACAGACTGCAGGGGCCTCAGCTCCGGGGCCTGGAGCACCTCCTCCCCCTCCTTCTGCACTGACCTTGGTGTCTACCTTGTTGTTCCTATGTTCTCATTCTGCTCTTCCCTGGCTGGAATTTTTTTTCACTGCGCAATAACTTTCTGTTCTGAAATATGTTATCACAGAGGCGTTACTATTGCTCCTGATTGGCCTTGGCCAGCAGCAGGAAACCCATCCTGGAACTGGTTGGCATTGGTTCCACGGGACAGGGGAAGCTTTTAGCAGCTTCTAATGGAAGCCACCCCTGCAGCCCCCCTGCCACCAAAACCCAGCCACAGAAACCCACTACACACTGTAAGTCTGATAAGGTGCCAGATGCACAAACAGTGTGGTTACACTCTAAGTCTGGTCACATTTGTGATCCCAGATGCACAAATAGCATGGGCTCAACTATAAGTCTGGGTGGATTTAATAAGATTCCAGATTCTCAAATAGTTTGATTTATTGATTATTGTGACAGAATAAGGTTCAGAAATTGCCATTGATAAATACACTGATTTCAGAAATCATAAGCAATAGCATTGCTGCGGAATCAAACTTACCCAATAGGCATCCCTATGGGGGAGGAGATGGGTACAGCCCATTGACCATCTCAGGATACAATGGTGGAGTCTCATCTGACCTCCCTCCCCACTTAAGTTATATTTATATTGTTTGAGGGTGAGGAAAAGATAAAGTTTCAGTTGATGTTATTTCATGATCAAGTGGAGTTTTAGTGACTTTAGTCATACATGTCAAGCAGGTTTTATTCATTAGCATATGCAGGGATGTGAAAAGTAATATGTATTTTAGAGTTAATGAAGCAAAGTTCAGCTTTTGGTCACCATTTGGTTCATTCCTTTGGCTCAGTTCCCGTTAGCTGCATTGTTTTAAACAGAGCGTGACTGCAACACCTCTGTGCCTCTCCATCCTTTGTTTCATGCCTCTCTCAGGGCAGTACACCAAGTTCCCTCAGTGTTCCTGCTCCTAATGTGTGCAGCCAGTTTGTTTCTGGTGAACTATTGCCAACAGGGGCATTCCTTCTCGCCGAGCTTTGTCTTTCAGTATTTTTCCACACCAAAGTTGTATTTGGGCTGGCCCAGATCATGAGTCCCCAGGGAGGTTTGCTGGGCTCTGTAACACAGGTCATGTTCGTCCTCCTCTGCGAATAAGATAAAATTCCATGGACTTGTGTGATCTTAGCCCTCCCTATACTATGTCTGAAGGGGGCCCAGTAGTGCCAGTCGCACTCCTACAGCTGCCAGCTAATGATCTATAACTGGCATATCATCAAAAGAAATATAACATCCTCCTTTGCAGCTGTTTTTTCTCAAGAGATATTGGTCACTAAGTGTCAAGAGTCAGGGCAAGTGACTAACACAGGACAAAAGGATGTAAGGATGTGAAAAACAAAAGGTCTATACAGACCTTCCTGAATTGTACTCCACTGAAGTTATAATCTTTCTGATTTATTCATTGAATCTATTTTTTTTCCTCTTTCTTATTGATTTAAATGCTCATTTAGGGGAAGTTCTTTCAAGCACAGAACCAAAGGATTATTTTTCTAGAATTTGACCCCTTAAATGGTTAACCTCAACTAAGTATAAGCATGAAGGAAAACAGCCCTTGAACCGTCAGTCAGTTATAACTCTAGGACTGAGCTACCAGTGCTAATGTTGCCTTTTAATTTGTTTTTATCTCAGAATAACTCCTATTACTGCATCTGAGGGTGGATTCAGACTTTCTTTTCGTGTGTATTTATGAAGAAATGGTGAATTAAACTTGGCCACTCGAGGGGCAGCTGCCCGCTGGTCGCTATCGGGACGTCTCCACCGGGCGGGGGGGAAGGGGCGAGGAGTTCTGCCCCCGCTTCCGATCGCACCCCCAGGCTGGCGGCTTGGCGCACGCGCGAGATGGAGCTGTGCAGTCACGGCGCTGTGTCACTAGAGTCCAGTCTGTGCTGCTCCTCCATCAGCCCCGTTATGGCAGACCCACGCTTGAGGCAGATCAAGATTAAGATCGGAGTCGTGAGACGGTGAGTGCGCCCGTGGGGTCAGAGGTGAAGGGCAGCCGTTGCGAGAGGCTGAAGGTGATCCCGCCGCTCCCGAGGGGGCGAGCGGAGAGAGGGAGTGGGCTCGGCCCTGCTGTGAGCTCTGAGGACAGTCCCCGTTGTCCAGCGTGGGGAGGGGCCCTGCCGCTGCCTTGGTCCCTGGGGGCTCTGCCGCGCCGAGTAGAGGAGCTGCGAGCGGGGCTTTCTGCGCTGCCGGCCATGCCTGCTGCGGGGTCTGGGAGGTGTTGCGCTGGGGCGTATGGCCGTGGGGTGGGGCTGCCGAGGTGTGCCGGAGGGTGGCTGTGGCACAAGTTCTGCCATGGCTGCCGGTTTCTTCCCCTTGCGCACCGTCTTTAGCAAAAGGCCTTTTTTTTCCTGAGACCGCAATTAAACGGGGCTTTTGTCCCACTGCCCGTTCAGTGTACAGGGCAGTCTCGCCGTATACCTCGCAGAGGCCTTAGTCTTACCTATTTTACCAAAACAATTGTTGAATGGGATCTTTTGTATTTGATAGTTCTCACTGCAAAACCGATGTTCAACACCAGTCTCGGGTTTCTCTAGATTTAACACAGTCTTCGTTTTTAAGAAAAGTTGCAGTTTATCCATCTTGCTTGTTATTTTTCTTTTATGTGGATAAGGCAAAGCCGTAGCAAAATCTATGTATGCCAGAAAAATAAAGTCTTCAAATGCATCAATAACAAAAGTAATACTAGGTAAAAATGTGGGCCTGCTGCTGAAGGTACAGGTGTTGTCCCGAACGTGGGCTGGTTACCTGGTGCACAGTGCCAATTCACACACCAAGGCAAGGTATTTCTATTTTTTATTCTAGTTTGTGCAAAGTAGGGAGCTGGGTGGCAACTCACAAAAGGTTGGCTCCCCGATCATCAAAACTTTACACTATTTATACATTCTAACAAGCAAAGGCATCACATTCATTGGTTACAGATCACATAAGTTTTTCATTAATTAATACTCAAACCCTTATTTGCTACTTATATCTCTCGCTTCTCATGCTAATTAGTCCGCAGGTGCAGTTCTTCTTTCTGTTTGAGTTTGGGGTCCATGATTTGAATCTTGGGGAGCTTGATATCATTTCCCCCTTATGAGGCTACAAGATTTGTCCTTATGACAAGGCTTGTAAGCCTCACTACTTTTCCTGGCTAGCAACATGTGAACTCCTACTGTTGATTGTATAATTAATCTTTTGACACAAGGTAATACAAACTATGATAATGACAATAGCTGTTACTATTATAGTTTGAAGCAAACTTGACTACCATCAATTTCAACTGAGCCTCTTGGCATAACTTTGATATTTGCTTCTTTATTGTCTAATTCATTTTTTCTACTTTCTTGCTAGACTGTGGTCTCCATGGGGTATTTAATTCCCAATTAATTTGCAAAAACTTAAACATTTCCTGCACTATTTCTGCTATAAAGTGGGGTCCATTATCTGAAGATTCCTTTCGGTATACCAAATCTGGGTATTATGTCTTTTAACAAAACTTTAATTATTTCTCTACTATTGTTGGTATGACAGGAGAAAGCCTCTGGCCAACCAAAAAAGATATCTACTAATAGTAATAGATATTTTTATTGCTTCTTTGCTGAAAGCAACAATGCATCTGCTCCCACATGTCTCTTGATTCATCCTTTTAAGTAGGTTTTCCATCATCTTCTCAGAGACCTATAGCTGCTTTTCGGGTGTTTCCCACCATCCTTCTTTATCCTCTTCTTTTGTATAATTTGGCAGAGCATGGACTATGCCAAAGGCACATTTTGCAGTTCTCATGTCTGAGACTGGAAGCAAAGTGACTGAGTTAAGACTCACGATGCCATTGTTCCAGCTCCTTTGCTAGGATAATCCTTATGGGAGGATGGTCGAACAGCTTCTGTCCTGTACTTAGATTTTCCCATTCAAAAGCAAAGACAAGTTGACTCTATTTGTCCACAGGTATACAAAAGAAGATGTCTTTGAAATCTAACACTGTAAAGTACATATTAGTCTCTGGTATTGAGGATTTAGGACTACCAGATGCCCATAAATCTTGCACTAGTCTATATTCTGATGATTTAGGCTTTTTCACTGGGAGGATAAGTGTTAAATTCTGATTGGCATTCCCTTAATAACTCAAATTCTGAGAAAGAATCTATTAATGGTTCCAATCCTCGTCGGGCCTCTAACTTTATAGGGTATTGTTTTTTCCTTACCAGTCAGACTCCTGGTTTCAGTTCAGTGTTTACCGGACTCTCATTTCTTGCTCCTCCCGGGATTCCCGATGCCCAAACCAATAGTATAACTGCATCTAAAACTTCACTGGGGATTTCCTCTTCTGTACGTTTTTCCTCAGTGAGTAGGCAGATCTGTGCTTTCCATGCATTTTCTGGAGGAATGTGCAACTGGACAGAGTCCTCAGAAAAAGTTAATTGTGCATTTAATTTGCATAGTAAATCCCTTCCGAGCAATGGCAAAGGACACTCTGGCATATAGAGAAACTGATGTGTTAATTTTGTGTTTCCAATTGTGAATTCCACTGGTTGTAAAAATGGTCTGAGAGATTTCCTCCCCATTGCACCAATAACATCTACTTTTGTTTTACTTAAAGGTCCCTTGCAGTGAGTAACTACAGAATAAGTTGCTCCAGTATCCACTAGAAAATCTATTGTTTAATTCCCCAGTTTAATTGGAACCAGAGGATCAACCAGGGGAATAATAAGAGATGCCTCCAGTCCCTTTGAATCTAGCCCAATTTCTGCCATAATTCCTGTGTCTTTTGGTTTTTCCTTTTGTTCATTTGCCAGTTGGGGGGTGTAGTGGGTTAACCTTGTCTGGATGCCAAGTGCCCACCAAGCCGCTCTATCACTCCCCTTCCCAGATGCACAAGAGAGAGAGAATAAGATGGAAAACAACTTGTAGGTTAAGATGAGGCAGTTTACTGAAGCGAAAGTTTGTGCGTGCACAAGTGAAGCAGAAAATAACAAGGTTTATTCTCTACTTCCCATCAGTAAGTGATGTCTGGCCACTTCTCGGGAAGCGGGACTTCAGCAACACGTAACGGTTTCTCAACAGGCAGCCATTGGAAACAATGAATTCCCCCCTTTCCTCCTCCTTTCCTTAGCTTTTTATATCTGAACTGATATCATATGGTATGGAATATCCCTTTGGTTAGTTTGGGTCAACTGGCCTACTTGTGTCCCCTCCCAGAATCTTGCCCTCAATTGGGGAACGAATGTTAGAGTACTGATGCTGTGCTCAGCAGTAGCCAAAACACTGGGGTTATATCAACACCTTTCTAGCTACCAATGCAAAGCACAGCACTGTGAGGGCTGCTATGGGGGAAATGAACTCCATCTCAGCCAGACCCAATACAATCTCCACCCCTTATTCCATACCATTTGCGTCATACTCAGATCCCACATAGTATATATATATATATATTCTGACTATCCCCCATCCTTTCACAGATAGATATTATTTTTCCCATTTTATAGGCTTCTTCCACCCGTCCAGATCTTAGGCTCAATTCCATTGGGATGGGTACTCAGGACAGGAGAAGCAGCACAATCAATTGTTGGGCACTGAAACCAGCCTGGCTCGGGTCATTGTCTCACTCTCCTTCTTCCTCGCAAAATTTGTTCGTTCTTCATTGGCCTGCTACTTTACTTCCTGCAACATACAACTTAGAACACAGATTATTTTTCCCCCAAGGTTACATCTCCTTGAGACACACACCAGGTCTCCCCATCCTTCTGCATTATCCACCAAGTACACCCTGGTCCCTAAGCAAAGACAATACCACAGATGAGTTTGCCTTTTCCC
>NW_020925477.1:0-5315 GCF_003984885.1 Neopelma chrysocephalum
AGGCAAGTTGCTTGTGGTGGCCTGAGTGGCAGAGGCAGCTGCCAGAGGCAAGGGGACAACGGCCTGGGTGCCTTTGGGCCTTGCAGCCCTGCCAGAGCCCTTGGCCATCTCTCCTGCAGGCTGTCCTGCCCTGGCCCTGCTGCTGCTCTGGCCTTGCAGGCTGCACACACCCCTCCTGCTTTCCCACCCCCCTCCCAGCAGCATTTCTAGACCCTCCCTGATGTCTCTGCACCAGCTCTGGCTGTTTCCTGGAACACAAAGCCATGGGCTGATCCAGACTCCCTCTGGGGGACCTCTTGCACCACACACCTGTGCTTTGTAATGGCTTTCTTTTTCCTCATCTCAGGCCTGATCCTTACAAACTGCCATTTGGAGAGGCTTCCTTCTCTTCCCACTCCCAAACGAAGCTCTGTTATCTCTGAAACATTCATTCAAAGAGTTGCAGGATGAGCCCTGGGCACCCCCTTCTAAAGGTACATGGGCTCATGTCCCTCGCGTTCTCCACACAAGCTCCAACTCCATCCTGGCAGATCTCCTCCAGAGCCTCTCCAGTTCCTCCTCATTCCTGCAGGACAGGGAGCCCCACATCCAGACACACCAGCCCAGGTGTGGCCACAGCAGTGCTGAGTCCAGGGGTGACAACTCTGTCCAGTTCCGTGCACTGGAACAGATTGCCCAGAGAGGGTGTGGAGCAAATGGCTGTGGAGGATCCTGCTTGAGCAGGGAGGTTGCACAAGGTGTCCTCCAGTGGTGCTTTCAACCTGAACCATTCTGTGGGTCTGTGGTTCTGTGATTTCCCACAATTACATCAGTGATTTAATTATAGATCTGAGATGGTAACATTCATACCGTGCTTGCTGGAGGACATTTGAATCAATTCCCACGTGCACATACAGGCACAGAGCTGTAGATCTGTAGATATATGTACCCAAGTACCTGTCCAAGGTTCCCCTGGAGTTCAGTGACATTCTCATGTCTGATGCATTTGCATTTCTCAGCGTGTGATGGTCGAGACGTGAGGAGTGAGGGGTCAGCCCAGGCCCCTTTGTCAGCTCTCAGGGATGGTCCTCTGGGTCCCACAAACCTGAGAGCTTGGGAGCTGCGAGAGGTGTCCACTGAGAGGGAGGTGCTGGTGCAGCTGCTGCAGCCCAAGAGAGCCAAGGGGCCTCACTCAGGAGTGCTGTTTGTAGGGTTACTTGCAGGTTTCAATCATGTCCATCTCCTCCCTGTCCCTAATCCAGTAATTACTGGAATTTTTTGGAAGTCCAGTAATCATAATAGCGTTCAACTTAAACTATGACTCCAGCAAGCAATGTTCAAGGGCTACAAAGGGATGACTGACTATCTCTCATTTCCTGCTCAGTTAATGAATAAGAAGGGGAAGACTGATCTAAAAAGAAACTGCTGAAAACAAAAGGCAGGAGTGTCCTGGTGACACTACAGGAGATTTCAGGCACTGGGGCAAAATCCCACAAGAAGTGGTCCAGTATGTCAGGGACACCCAATGTATCTGGGAGAAGAAGGAAATGATGACTGCAGGTGACACAAATTCCCCGAGCCAGCACCAGCCCCGTGCTGAGGCTGTTCCCCAAAAACAACCATGGGGCAGGTCATGAGAGAAGGAGGAAGACGCTTTTCTGAAGGATGGGAAATTCCCCATTCCCACCAGGGGAAACTCCACTGACAGTGTCTGATTGTCCTAGTCCCCTTTCCGGTGAAAGTTTAGGTGCTCCTGTCCCCTCTCCCCTGCTTGGACTCGTCTGAGTGAGAGCATTTCTTTCTCTGTTTGGTGCTCACTGAAGCTGTGCAGGCACCTCAGAGGGTGACCCATGGAGCTGTGGGTGCCTCTGGCTGCATCCCAGTGCCCAGTTGTGCTCTGTGCTTTGGGAAAGGGCAGAAGTGCCTCTGCTGGAGGGCAGTGCCGCTCCTGCCTGCAGAGCCCTTCCTGCCTGCACAGGGGCAATGCTGCCCAGCCGGGCTACTTTCCTGCTGGGCAGGGAAAGGGATGGGCCAGAAGGCAGGGCAGGGACAGAGCAGACATGCTGAAGCGTCCTCAGTGCAAAGCAAATGTGGCTTCTGACTTGGTCCCTTGATGTCCCTCCATGGAAGGACAACCAACCTCTTGCAGGTGGGGTGAGAGCCTGAAGCCTTCCTGCCCTGCCCTCAGGAGATGCCCTTGGCTGCTGGAGGTGCTGGTGTGGAGCCCAGCTCTGTGCCAGCAGTGCCCAGGGCCTGTCCCTGCCTGAGATCCCAGCACGGACACGCAGCAGGACTGTGCCCAAGCTGCCAGAGCACTCAGGCCTTACACCCACAGCAGGGCTGGGAAGGACAGTGTGGAGTTGGAAAGAGGAGATGTGGAAGGAGCAAGTGCCCTTGTCCCTGGCTGTGCTGCTGTGCTGGGAGTCTCTTCCCTCCAGCTCTGCACACAGGCACGGCCCCTGCAGCTCCAGAGAAGGGCTGAGGAAGCGTCTTGGACACTCAGGTCAGAGCAGGGAACTTTAATCTACTCAAATGTATGGAGAACAAGCCTTTTGAAAGACTTTGAATTACAGAAGAATGGTAGATATGGATGTAGAAATTTTATGAGCAATGCCATTGATTTGTGGACAACATTATAAAAGTAGAAAAATAATAACAAAATATACTGACAAGAAAAAGTATGTATAGGAGAAAAAAGGGCACTGATTGCAATGAGTTACATTCAGAATTTTCTGCAGAACAAAAGACACACTTTATTACTGTTTATAAACATAGCTACCAGTTTCCTCAGGGAGTCTGTCAGTTCCTGGTTCCTCAGGCTGTAGATGAGGGGGTTCACTGCTGGAGGCACCACCGAGTACAGAACTGACACCACCAGGTCCAGGGATGGGGAGGAGATGGAGGGTGGTTTCAGGTAGACAAAGAATGAGGTGCTGATAAACAGGGAGACCACGGCCAGGTGAGGGAGGCACGTGGAAAAGGCTTTGTGCCGTCCCTGCTCAGAGGGGATCCTCAGAACAGCCCTAAAGATCTGCACATAGGAGAACACAATGAAAACAAAACAACCAAATGCTACACAGCAACTAACCACAAGAAGACAAACTTCCCTGAGGTAGCCTGAGTGTGAGCAGGAGAGCTTGAGGATGTGTGGGATTTCACAGAAGAACTGGCCCAGGGCATTGCCCTGGCACAGGGGCAGGGAAAATGTATTGGCTGTGTGCAGCAGAGCAATGAGAAACCCACTAGCCCAGGCAGCTGCTGCCATGTGGGCACAAGCTCTGCTGCCCAGGAGGGTCTCGTAGTGCAGGGGTTTGCAGATGGCAACGTAGTGGTTGTAGCACATGATGGTGAGGAGACAATACTCTGATGAGATGAAGAACAGAAAGAAAAAGACCTGTGCAGCACATCCTGTGTAGGAGATGGTTGTGATGTCCCAGAGGGAATTGTGCATGGCTTTGGGCACAGTGGTGCAGATGCAGCCCAGGTCTGTGAGGGAGAGGTTGAGCAGGAAGAAGCCCATGGGGGTGTGCAGGTGGTGGTCGCAGGCTACGACGTTGAGGATGAGGCCGTTGGCCAGGAGGGCAGCCAGAGAGATGCCCAGGAAGAGCCAGAAGTGCAGGAGCTGCAGCTCCCGCCTGTCTGCAAATGCCAGGAGGAGGAACTGGGTGAGGGAGCTGCTGTTGGACATTACTTCATCCTCAGGGTCTTTTGATCTGTTGAGGAGGAAAAGTCAGTGCTGAGTTAGACCAGGCTTCTGCAGCCAAACACTACACGTCTCACAGCCACCCCACTCTCAGGCTCTCTCTCCTCACTCAGACCTCCCTGCAGCTCCCTCCCCTGAGCTCTGGCTTTTGCTGGCTGAGGGGACCATTGGAAGCAGGAACTCTGTGATGGGCTCCCAAGGATTCCTTCTTGCTCTGCAGCGACATGCAAGTCAGAATGCAGGGTGATCTCAAATTAAATATACTCGTGATACATCAAAGAGCTTCTCAGCTTTGCCATTTGCAATTTGCCCAAATGAAGGACTGAGCTGAGGGAATTCTTTGTATTTGTTCACCCACTTGCACCTACCACAGTTAGGAGTGGTTGTGGATGTTTGAAATCCCTGACATTTCTATTGCACTGCAGGTCAAGTCTTGTGGGTTCTGAGGGGCACAGGGACGGTCCCGTAGTGCAGAGAGAAGAGCTGCTCTGCCCATCAGTCCTGGGCTCAGCTGCCCTGTGCTGGCAGCTTGGAGCTGGATGAGCATCACACTCAACTGTTCCCCTCCAAAGAAACTGCACAGAGATCCAGGAATCCTGTCCAAAGAACAGATGGACACACTCCTCACCTTTTCATCTCTCCCCTCCCAGACTGAGACACAAAATGCTCCTTGCAGCTGCCCAGAGCATTTCCATGGATTTAGCACTGAGGAGTTTTCTCCATGGGGATCCTGTGCAGCACAGAGATACTACGGCAGAGCTGTGCCCTTCTGGAGGGCACCTGCAGCCCTGCAGGACACCCAGGCAAACAGCTGAATACCCTGAAAGTGCCTGGAGGGCACTTGGGCACTTGGGTACTTGACTCCCACAGACACATCCCCACAGCAGCACCCAAAGGGTTTGTGTCTGCACAGGAATCTGCCCCCCCCCCCCAAACCCCACACTGGCACAGAAAACCCACTGGTGAGAACAAGGGGAGCCCAGGCAGCAGGGGATGGCAGTGAAATGCCACAATGCTGCTGCCAAGGGAGGAGGGACACAGAGAGACAGCTGGAAATCAGGGCCTTGTCCTTGCCTGGGCTCTGGCTGCTGCAGGGCAATGCACAGCCCAGCCCCCGTGGGCCTGAGGGCACAGGCTCTGCTTCGGCTGGGAAAGGAGCCCAGGCAGGAGCTGCTCAGGGAAGGGGTCTGTGCCACAGGGACAGCAGGGAGGGGCCCACATCCCCCTGCCCAGCACTTGTGGCAGCAGCTGCCTCTCCCTGCCTGCCTGTCTCTGGGTGAGGAGCTGTTCCTGCCAGCAGCCCCTCCCTGTGCCCAGCTCAGCTCCCTGCCAGTGCTGCCAGAGCCATCGCCAGTCCAGTGCCCAGGGGCAGCTCTGCCTGGGCAGGGGCTGCAGAGCAGATCCCAGACACCCTGCAGTTGAGAGCTGACCCTGGCAGGCAGCAGTCCCTGCCCCAGCACACAGAGCCCTGGGGGCAGGACCCTGCTCTGCACCACAGCCCTGGGCACCCCTGGCTGCACCCCCACCTTCCCAGCCCACAGCCAGCCCTGGCACAGGGAACCTTCTTGCCCTGGGCCTCTGAGGGGGCAGCAGCAAGTCCTGCTCTGCAGCAGCTTCTCCTGCTGCACCCCAG
>NW_020925478.1:0-2915 GCF_003984885.1 Neopelma chrysocephalum
AGTATCTCAGTATGTACATTTGCCTTTGGTTTTTTACTTTGCAGAGAATGTGTGCAGCCTCAGAGGGCTGGAGCCACCTGCCAATTAGGTTTGATGGTCTTCATCTGTCCATGTCAGAGGGACAGGATGTAAAGCAGAGTTGAACAGAAAAGAGGCTGGGGGAGCACAGTCAGAAGTGGGTTTTCATGTGAGGTCAGAGCCAAGACGTGATTTTTGGGCCTTTGGATGGTTTGGTGGTTTAGTTTTGTTTTTTCTTTTTTTTTTTTTAAGTTGTGGAGCCCCCAGCCCAGCAGACAATAGGCACCAGAGGGAAGGTGAGCCCGGTGAGCAAGGTGAGCAGTGACTGCAGGACAGAACTAGATGCTGTTTTGCAGGTGGTGTACTTTTGGTGAATCTGTGTACATACTTGTATTTTTGTTTTACAGGCAGCGCACCGACTTCTAACGTACAGTCCAATGTGATGGGGACCCTGCCTGTAAGAGGTCACGGTCAAGGGGTGTCAGACAGAAACTACCATGGGAGCAGCATACTCTTGGACAGGATCTCAGTACTGGCATTTGCCTCTGGGGGTTTTTTTGCAGGAGATGTACGCAGCCTCACAGGGCCGAAGCCAACTCACAATGAGGTGATTGGCACGGTTCAGTCCTCTCGAGCTGTCCTTGTCTGCAATCTGTGAGTATTAAAAGGAGCAGCAACGAAGCACTGAGCTTTAGTGAGCACAGGTGCCATCCAGGTAACCTTTGGGAGCGTCCGGGCATTGGAGGTGAGTCGGGGAGGCAGCAGGAGGAGCGGGGATCCACTCCAGCTTAGAAATGCCCTCTAATTTTGTCTCTCGCTCACTCAGGTATCCCAGAAGATGACAGCCACAGCGTGTGACTCCAGTCAGAGCCAGTGACCCGAGGACCCACCTCAGTGACAGTGAGTAGAGGGATCATTGCGGCTGGGGCCACGTGCCGCACTACACAGATATTGTGTCTGGTTTTCTTTCTCGTAGTTGACTCTGAGTGATCTCACGATGACAGGAACCTCTGAGCCAGCCCAGGTACCCCTCGTTTGCATCAGAGATGGATTCACATCCCCGGCTCTCAGAAAGATAAGTGCAGGGCAATGACCCAGGGAGGGGTTGGGAGTCGGTCCAAACACGTGCATTGCCCCGAGGGATTTTTGAAATTAGTACAGTGCAATGGGTATCCTATAACAGGTTATTTGGCCGCATCAAAGGAAGGGCTTTGTATCATTGGATTCACGTGTGCAGGGCAGAGCAGTTCCAGTCTGTGTCACGTCCTTTGTCTCGTCCATGTTTTGTGTCCTTAGGGTTTTTGCATCTTGCTCTCGAGGGGCTTATGTGAAGCATCAGGCACCATCCTTAGGTTCTTGAAGGTCTTCTCGGCGTAGCCGAGTACCGAAGTTGTCAGTCACTTCATTTGCAGGTTCAGGCCTTCTTTGGAATCCCATCTCTGACTTTTTTGGTCAGACCTCTTTTAAGGCCTCATTCCGGGCCATATCATGAGCGGTGCTCCACAGCCATCCATCATAAAGCAGGAGGACTCCTTTTCCACATCATTCCATTCTTAGCTTCCAAATGCAGTGACGTCGTGCATCCATCTTCAGGGTTTTGATGGACCCTTCTTCTGACCGGTCATCTTGTTAGTGCCTTTATTTGTCAGGATCCTTTGAGCCCAGTCACATTATCCCAGTAGTCCCGTAGGTCACAGCATTCCCCAGCATCTCCATTCTTGCAATCAAATCTTGTCAAAGCGAGGTTTGTCTCTTAATTGTGTCACAGGGTCTGTGTTGTCACAGGTACGGGATGTCTCACTTGGGGTCAGCCTGGAACTGCTCTGCCCTGCCATGTGGATCAGTGGGTAGATGGAATATTGCTCCGAGTCTCACATCAACATGTCAGTTACCTTAGACAGTTAAGCCGATGGCTGTACAGTCCTGCTGGATGGAGCAGGTGTCCGTAACTCGCGTGCAATCGTTAGAGCTGAGTGTTGTGGAGCTGATGGTACTTGAATTGCAGGACCTTGAAGCTGGGTTGTCACTTTTCTTCTCATATGCTGCTGTCAGAGTTCTCATTTGCTCAGGGTAAATGAGATCTTTTATATGGTTAAGGTCTCAGTGACCATGGGGTGACCTGACTTTTTTTTCTTTTTTTCCCACCCAGATAAGTGGACACAATGTACCCCAGAGCGAGACAAGTTGAAGCAGCCTAGGAAGAAGGTTGTATTAGGTGTTGGATGAAAGATGCCAATTTTACCCATAGGAATCTTTTATCTTGTGCCTGTTTGTTTTTTATTTTCCAGATGGAGCGCACGTAGTGCCAAGAGTGGGGCACCAACCGCGGGTGAGAGAGGGGGGCTCAGGCCTTTCTTTCCTGGCGGGAAGGGCAGTCGTTTGCAGGCAGGAGCGCCGTGTTGATGGGGACAGGCCGAGGGCCAAAATTGGATTTGGACGAAGATTCCTCCCAGACCAAAGGCGCCCGCCCCAGAAGCTCTGGCTGTGCCGAGAGTGACGCACCAACGGCACCGGAGGGGAGGTGATCCGGGTGAGCACCAGTGAGCAAGGTGAGCATCGACTCCAGGACAGAACTAGATGGTCTTTTACAGGTGCTGTGGTGAATGTGTGCACATGCTTTGTTTCTTGTGTTTTCCAGGGGTTCTGCCACCTTCTCACAGACAGTCCAGTGCTTCAGGGACCCTGTGCACTCCATAAGCAGCAAGACCTTTCTGTCCTGGCGCATTTTGTCAGGGAGGAGTCTTGGTCCGTGTTCAGTTTTGGTAGTTGGACTGGCAATTCCAGCGCAGGGCTCCTGCAAGCGAACAACAGCCGTATTACCACAGGGAAAAAAAAAACCCTTCCCCTCGGTGTCTCGGGTGCAGGTTGTGGGCCACCCTGGGCATTCCATGGGCAGC
>NW_020925479.1:0-11712 GCF_003984885.1 Neopelma chrysocephalum
AGGGAGTCCCCGGCCGCTGCCCCCGGAGCCGCCGCGCCGTCCCCTGAGCGCCGCTGAGGCGGCAGCGCTGGAGCGGGGCCGTGTCTGCCCGGAGCCGCCGCTGCCACGAGGCTGCCGCCGCTGCCGCTTTTGGCCTGCGCTGCCCCGCAGCCGCCCGGCACCGGCTTCCCGACACTGCCGGCGCCTGGAAGCGGAGCCAGCGCTCCTGCAGCGCCTCGGAGTCGCTGCTCCGCCGCCACAGCGGCTGCCGCCGGCGTCTGTGCCCGGAGCCGCCGCTGCCACGGGGCTGCCGCACTCACCGCCGGGGTTGCCGCTCGCGCAGCCGCCGCTCTGCCCCGGCTGCACCGGGACCCGGCACCGCCTCGGGCCTGCGCTGCCGCCTCAGCGGCCACAGGGCACAGAGGGATGGGGGGACCTTTGCTCTGCAGCTGCTGGGGCCTTGCTTTGTTCTGCTTGCTTCTTGGCTTTAGGAAAATTGCTGTTCATTTTCATGCTCCACTGGAATACCTCATGAATTCCAAATGTTTCCTAATCCGGGGGGAGGGGTTTCTATGGCATCGGAGGTGCTGCCCCATTGTCAATAAACCATCCAGCTGACTGGGATGGGTGTAAGAGCTGGGGAACACAGGATAATCAGTCATGCCCTGAAAAACAGGGAAAATTCCCTACCTGAATCATAACCCAAATGGAACAGTTTGGATACAGTTCCAAAATATTTTGGGAACTCCAGTCATTGCTGACACCAGGATGGAAATTCAGCAGATAACTCAAGCCAGTCACCTTGGGAGCCCACAACCAGCGGGGCTGAGGGAGGCCCTGGCAGCTCCCCAGCACCTCCCTCTCAGTGGGACACCTCTGGCAGCCTCTCCCAGCTCGGGAACCCTCCAGTTTGCAACACTACAAAGACCATCGCTGATGCCCAGGACAATTCTGATCCCCCTCAACAAACACTCCTCCAGCTGTGACCCTTGTCTGTTGGGAAACACAAAGGGATTTGGGGGAGTGTTTCCCTGAAAACAAGGAGAATTTGGGAGAGGGACCTTTCCACACCCAGCTATTGATGTGTGCACACATCTCTGCCTGAGTGTGGGTGTGAATTGACTGTGGTGGGAATGTTGTTGTTGTGAATCTATAAGTCAGTCACTGTTAAAATTGTAGCAAATGCTATTGAATCACTTTACAACTGTTCTATTGGTCAATGATTAAATGCTACTAATGTCTTTTGCCCCCTTGTCTTTGGATCCAAATTCTTCATGCCTTGACCCTCCTGCATCCCAAGGCTCTGTGTAAATAAATCCTTTTTATAAAAAAAAATATAGTTTTTGTGATGTCCACTTTAAAATCTTCCTCCTTAGCTAAACTACAAAACAACTCCAATTAGCTGTAGAAGGCTTGAAAACTTGAAGACAACTAAAGGAAGGGAAATAATTTGTTTTTCAATGTTTTAATGGGTCCCACAGTGTGTTTGGAGCTGCATCAGCTGTCAGTCCAAGATGAGCCATGTCAGAAGTGGTGAGGTTGGGGGGTGAGGAGCAAAGATGATCATCCAGGGTCAGTCTGGAACTCCTGAGGAGACACTCAGCATCAAGATCACTTGGAGAACACCTCTATCACCTCTTCTCTGAACTACAAAATATCCATCCTTGAATTAAAAAAAAAGTAAAAACTTGGAAGACTTGTTTTGAAATTGCCTTGAAGACAATTAAAGGAAGACAAAGAGATCCTGAGGGATTTCTGGATTTTAATGAGCCCCACGGTGTGTTTGCAGCCCAGCCCATGATGCTGAGGTACTGAGAGAAGATTGAAGCAGCTACTCAAGAAGTCAGAAGGCAAACTGCAAGTCCCTTGAAGCATTGCTGGGCCCCACTGAGGGCAGGCACTGACAAAGCCTCCCCAGGGACTCCTTGGAGCAGCTCCTTGGAGGCCAGGAGTGCAGGCAGACAAAGGCTCTGGGCAGGCCCCTGCAATGCTGAGCAAAGCCTGCCTTGGTTTTGTGGAGCACAAAGGCCAAGGCCTGAGCCCCAGGCCCTGGCCCAGCAGATCCTGTCCCTCCCGGCTGGCTCAGGGCTGTTTGGGGGGCAGTGGGATGGGAGGGGAGGAACAACCAAGGCCCAAAACTGGGCAACCCCTGCCAGGCTGCTGAGGGAGGGGCGAGGCAGAAACCAAGTGCAGAAGCTGCAAGGCAAGTTGCTTGTGGTGGCCTGAGTGGCAGAGGCAGCTGCCAGAGGCAAGGGGACAAAGGCCTGGGTGCCTTTGGGCCTTGCAGCCCTGCCAGAGCCCTTGGCCATCTCTCCTGCAGGCTGTCCTGCCCTGGCCCTGCTGCTGCTCTGGCCTTGCAGGCTGCACACACCCCTCCTGCTTTCCCACCCCCCTCCCAGCAGCATTTCTAGACCCTCCCTGATGTCTCTGCACCAGCTCTGGGTGGTCCCTGGAACACAAAGCCAGGCCATCACCCTCTTAGTGACCTCTGGCTCCATAAGGTTCCCCTTCGAGTAACATTTCTTTTTCCCCACCTTCAGTCTGAACCTTCCAAGCTGCACTTTAGGGGGTTCTTTTTCTTTCCAGCACCAAGAAAGGCTCCATCCTGTCAGATCTCCTCTAGACCCTCTCCAGTTCTTCCTTGTTCCTCCAGAATGGGGAACCTCACAGACAGGCAGACCAGTCCAGATGTGGTGACCCCAGGACTGAGTCCAGGGGGGTGGCAACTCCCTTGTCTGGGTGGCCACGCTTCCCCCAAGGCAGCCCCATGTGCAGTTGGCCTTACAAACTTGGATCCTGAGCCCCTGTGCCACAGGACATCCCTCCCAGAGCCCAGGCCCTTCTCCTGGGGGTCACTGCAGAGCTGAGCAGATCCAGGTCACCTCCCATTCCTCTGCCAACCCCCTGGGCCTGCTCTGGGCCCTGCAGGTCCTTGCCCTGCTCCCAAGGGCTGTGGGGGTGGTTCATGGTCAGGGCTTGGGGTTTAGAACTCAGGGTGGGGATTAGGTAGATTTCATGGAATCAAGAGGCCATTGTGACACAGGGGAATCTCATGGAAGAAAAGGAATCCAGGGACACTGTGGGACTTCATGGAATCAAGGGGCAATTGTGACACTACAGGGCCTTATGGATCCAAAAGAACACAGGGAAACTGTGGAATCTTGTGAAACCAAGGGACATGCGGGGCCTCATGGAACAAAAGGAACCCTGAGACATTTTGGAAGCTCATGGGAAAAAATGTTCATTGAGGCACAGCAGGGCCCCGTGGAAACAAAGGAACACAGGAACACTGAAATCTGGTGAAACCAAGGGGCCATTTTGACAGGTGGGGCCTCATGGAAGAAAAGGAACCTTGAGACATTTTGGAACCTTGTGGAACCTAGGGACCATTCTGACCCTGAGGAACCTCATGGACTCAAGGGACCACTGTGACACTGCAGGGCCTCATAGAACCAAAGAAACTCTGAGACATCTCAGAGCCTTTGGCTGTGCTGCTCCAGCTGGGAGGCAGAGCCAGCTGATGGTGCTCCCTGCCACTGACCACCTCCCACAGACGCTCCTGTGTGGCCATGGAGGGGGCTCAGAGGGGCCCTGCCTTGTTCCAGAGCTGGGACATGGCTTTGGGGGCTGCTCTTGATCGACCTGGGGAAGTTCACTGAGGGCAAGAGAAGTCACTTGCAAGAGTTTTCCTTGTACCTGCTGTGTCCCCTGGGCTTGCAGAGCTCTGTTTGCCACTTCCCAGCAAGATTTAGTACTTAATCTCTGGGTGACTCCACCCTGGGCAGGATTCTGCTCCAGGCCTCCATTCCCTGCTGACTGGATGGGATGGGCTGTCCCTGCAGATCCTCTGTGCTCTCCTGCACTTCCTGAGTTCCTCCAGACAAGTCCTCACCTGCCATCAGAGCCCTCACAAGCTGCAGAGCCCCAGGCAGGTGACTTGGAGATCATTTGTCATCTCCATTGGCCATCGGCCACCAACACAACATCTGACCCAGCCCTCAGTCCCTGCAGTCCCAGTGGGTCCCTGACCTCACTGCACTGTCTCCATGGAGAAACAAGCAAAGTAACAAGACTTTGGAGAGTCTATTCCTTGGACTTCTTCTCAATACCAGTGTTGGGAAAAGACCTCAGCCTTCAGGAGGTGCCTGGAGGGGAACCCCTTTGCTGCTGGAACTGCTGTTGTGGAGCCCAGCCCTGTCCCAGCAGTGCCCAGGGCCTGTCCCTGCCTGTGCTCACAGGCCTGACACACAGCAGGACAGGGACTGAGCTGCCAGAGCACTCAGGCCTTGGGCACGGACAGGAAAGGAAAGGGTGGGAGTGCAAAGGGAGCAGCTCTGAACAGACCCAGTTCTGTTGCTCCCTGGCAGTGCTGGGACTCTTTTCCCCTCCACATCTGCAAACATGGAAATGTCCTCCAGCTTCAGGGGAGGTCTCGGAGGAAGGATTTGGGAAAAAGAATTTATGTCCTTTCTTACACCCAGAGATTGTGATTCCTCATGTACAATTTAACACAGTGAGAAGGGTTCACAAAAGTTGCACAAACTTTTATTTTGTTTAAATGCGCGCAAAGCATGATTCCTGATTAGTACATTTTGTGGGTCAAAAAAAAGAGGTAGAGAGTGAATTACATGGGATGAAGAATAAAATTTCAGTGTTAAGGACATGAACAGAGGGAAAAAACAGGATAGCCCCCCACCCCCAGTACTATCAAAAGCTTTAGAAGGCAGACTGGGCCCAAAATGTGTTACACAATGAGTGTTCTGCAGAAGAAAAGATGCAGTTCATTGCTTCTGAAAAGCATCCAGTCACCATTTTCCTTATGGCATCCTTGAGCTCCTGGTTCCTCAGGCTGTAGATGAGGGGGTTCAGTGCTGGAGACACCACCGAATACAGAACTGATAGAGCCAGGTCTAGTGTTGGGGAGGAGATTGAGGGGGGCTTCAAGTAGGCAAACATGACAGTGCTGACAAACAGGGAGACCACGGCCAGGTGAGGGAGGCACGTGGAAAAGGCTTTGTGCCGTCCCTGCTGAGAGGGGATCCTCAGCACAGCCCTGAAGATCTGCACATAGGAGAAAACAATGAAAATGAAACACCCAATTGCTAAACAAACACTAACCACAATAAGCCCAATTTCCCTGAGGTAGCCTGAGTGTGAGCAGGAGAGCTTGAGGATGTGTGGGATTTCACAGAAGAACTGGCCCAGGGCATTGCCCTGGCACAGGGGCAGGGAAAATGTATTGGCTGTGTGCAGCAGAGCATTGAGAAAGCCAGTGGCCCAGGCAGCTGCTGCCATGTGGGCACAAGCTCTGCTGCCCAGGAGGGTCCCGTAGTGCAGGGGTTTGCAGATGGCAACGTAGCGGTCGTAGCACATGATGGTGAGGAGATAATACTCTGCTGAGATGAAGAAGACAAAGAAAAAAGCCTGTGCAGCACATCCCATGTAGGAGATGGTTGTGGTGCCCCAGAGAGAGTTGTCCATGGCTTTGGGGACAGTGGTGCAGATGCAGCCCAGGTCTGTGAGGGAGAGGTTGAGCAGGAAGAAGCCCATGGGGGTGTGCAGGTGGTGGTCGCAGGCTACGGCGCTGAGGATGAGGCCGTTGGCCAGGAGGGCAGCCAGGGAGATGCCCAGGAAGAGCCAGAAGTGCAGGAGCTGCAGCTCCCGCCTGTCTGCAAATGCCAGGAGGAGGAACTGGGTGAGGGAGCTGCTGTTGAACATTTGCTGCCTCTTGGTGTGGGGCACTACTCGAAGAGGAAATATCAGCGATATGTTAGCAAAGAACTTTCTGAGAAAAACCAAAGCCATTTCCCAATATCCCCCTCCCTGCTACACTCCCTCACCTGTTTTGCTTTTCTAGGAATCTCTCCTTCAGCTCCATGGCTGGAGCCCTGGTTGGGGCTCACTACATCTTCCAGGAGGAGCAGACCCTCTGCCCACTGGTTGTGAGGGGTCAGCCCTGCTCTGCACCGGTGGGGTCATGGGCATGGTGGGGACAAGGGACCCGTCCTGGTGTTCAGCTCTGTCAAATGAAACTGCTCCCAATGCAAAAGGGCTTGTCAGCTGTGCTGTGAGGATGATTTGCATCCTCAGTGGCAGCTCCCAGCTTGGAAGGACACCTCAGAAAAGAGACAAGTGTCCTAATGATGGGATCTGATTAAGGGAAAAAGAGCTCCTGACCCAGGCCCACAGACTTCACTGCCCACAGCCCCACAGGGCAGAGGACAATTGGAATGTCTCATTCCCAGGGACACACTTGCCATAGGGGAATGCCAGGATCAGTGTTGGACTGTGTAGCTTGAACTCCCCTCCCCAGTGAACCTGACTGAGAGAAGGAGGGAACAACCTCAGGACCACGGGCAAGCTGAGAACCAAGGAAATGCACAGGGAGGGTCCAGCTGGGAGAGGCCAGGGCAGAGCCCACTGGGCACTCAGGGCAGCGTCACCCTGAGCCAGCTGTGCCACCTCCCAGACACCAACAGTGCCAGCAAGTTGTTCTCAGCCCTGGGCAGCTTCTCACAGTTCCCTCTGCAACTCAAACCACCAGGCGTGTGGCTTGAGAACTTGAGAGAAATCCCTCCTTGGACCTTCCCCTTGAAGTATCCACTGGAAAATACCCTGGGGTGCTCTGGTTCTGTGAGCAGCCCTGCCTCATGAAACTCTCACTCACCAGCAGAAGAAACCTGCCCTGCCCTGCCAGGCTTTGCTCTTTCCACCCCCAGCCTCTGCCCAGCCCTGAGGGAGCTCCCCAGCCCGGCTGAGAGCTGCCCCTGGCAGTGGCAGAGCTCCTGCCCCGGCACAGCCCTGGGCTGCAGGACCCTGCTCTGCAGGACAGCTTGGGGCAGCCTGGGTGGCACAGCCCGGCTTCACAACCCTGCAGCCATCCCTGGGAGAAGGGAACCCTGCTGGGATGTGCCTGGGATGGTGCAGCAGGGAGTGGGATGTGCCAGCGTTAGGAGATCTTTGCACCAACTGCAGACACATTGCCCTTCATGCTGACTTACCATGTGGAAGCCTGGAAAGATTCCTCCTGCAGTGGATCTTCCTCTCGACTTCCCTCCCAGCCCAGGCTGTGTGTAACCTCTGTCTGCCTTGCTTTTGTGCCCTGGGTGCTGCAGGCAGTGCCCTCAGCCCTGCTGGGCTGTGCAGAGGAGCTGCTCACCAGCAGAGCTGTCTCTTTGAAGCTCTTCTTGCTTGCCAGGAGCTCCCTGTGTGCCAGGAGCCCGGCCCAGCTCAGCAGCACAGCAACAGCCCAAGGCATTTATTGACCCTCAGGGGGGTTTGATGTTGTTTACATTCCACTCAGTCCCTGAGAGGAAGTTCAAACAACTTTTCAAGAAGTCAAAGTGAGATGGAAACACTAAAGTTTGTTGTAGTGCTAATGAGTCTCACTGAGGGACACAACTGAGAACGTGTCCCCAGGTTCCAGTTAGAGCAGAAATCTGCAGACAGTGATGACAAGGATGGACAAGCAAGGGAAAGGTGGCTCTGATGCTGAATAAACCTTGATTTGTTTCATTAATCCAAAGGGCCAAGCCCTGACCTCCAGCCCCTGGGAAGACAGATCCTGTCCCTGCCTCATTCCTCAGGGCTCTTCCTGGGGCACTGGGATGTGGGATGTACAATACCAAGGGCAGGACCATGGGGTGGCACCTGCCAGGCTGCTGAGCAGGGACAAGGAGGCCATGAGGCCCCAGGGCTGCAAGGGCCACTTGTCTCCTCCTGGCATCAGGGCCACAGACAGCAGCCATGGCCAAAGGCCTGCAGAAGGTGGCTCTGTCAGGGCCTTTCAGCTTCTCCCCCTCCCTCTCTCCTCTCCAGCCCAGGCTGTCCTACGGTGTCCATGCCCTGCCCCTTTCCCTGCAGGCTGTCGTCATCCCCCCGGCTGCCCCACCTGGCTGGCACCTTCCTGCACTGACATCTCTGCGTCCTCCCTGGCTCTTCCTGCACACACAAAGCCTTGGGATCATCCAGACTCCTTCAGGGTGATGTGTTGCAGCACATCACTCCCCTTGGAGTGAAGTTCTTTCTCCTTGTGCCAGCCTGGACCTCCCCAGCTGCACTTGGCATTAATTCTTTCTTTCTTGTGCTCTTTTCTGCTATGACAAAAGCATCCACCCTCTCTGAAGCGACTCTTCAAGCACTCCCAGGGTTCTTCTCTGCTGTCCTCTGTCTGCACACCACTGAACCCATGACTCCTTTGCCCCTCTAGAGTGGTCATATGTTTGAGACCTCCAAAGCCCTTCCTGGGACATCTCTGAGCACTCTCCAAGGTGTCTGCAGATGAAAACATGGTCTAAGATAGTCACAGGGATACGTTTTACCAAGGCCTGTAGTGGCAGAACATGGGGCAATGGCTTTGAACTGAAATAGGGGAGCTTTATTTTGGATATAATGAAGGAATACTTACCAATGGGGCTGGCAAGAACTGCAACAGAAGAGGATGTCCCATCCCTGGATTTGACCAAGGTCAGGAACTTTGAGCAGCCTGAATTAGTTAAGATGTCACTCTCCGTGTCCAGGGACTTGGACCACATGAGTTTTTATGTCCCTTCCAGTCAAACCATTGTTTAGTTTCAGTAGCAATTATTGCTGCTTTTGAACTGCAAGGACAGAAGAAAACACCAAAACATACATGAACACATGCAATGAACAAACCTGCTACAAGCCTTCTAGAAAGAGGAAGAAGGAAACATTGGGCAAGGAAAATTTGTCACCCTTGGAAAAAAAGGCTCAGTAAGACAAAGGCAAGTTTCTTACCAAATTTATTGAAAGTAATGAATTACCCAGGCAACATCTGCGATTAAAATTGCGAAATACAGGGCTTCCTTGGTGTAATTATTTTGTATGCCCTGCTTATTCCTACTCAATACTACAGTGCTAGATTCCTTTAATCAATTAAACAGGTACATTCATGATGCAGAACAAATTAAGTGGAACAACTTTGGACAGGATTTGCGTGTTGATTTGTCTTACCTCCAGCCTGCAGTGTTCTAATGCAAGTGTGCCATCAAGCGGTACAACAAGAAAAAACTTGGCAAAGAACCGATCCTCTAGTTTAAGCCTATTAAATACAGGAAACCGAGTGTCCCCTGAAATGCCAGTTCTGTATCCGAAAATAACAAGTGACAAATATTGATATCCCACCATGAAACTAGGTGGGAAAGAGCTCTATGTCTGGGGTTACTGAGCACGTAGCTACAGGGGCAAATATCTATGAATTCAACAGCCCTTGAGGTTCTTGTAACAGGCTTATATAAAAGACTAACCTTTCTAAAGTCTGCCAAAGGCCCTAATTACCACACAATGTGGTGTATGTTCTGCATAACAGAATAAAGCAGCCCTTGAATGACCCTTCTGAGGAATTGCTAAGCGGCATGACTTGTTCAGACAGATTATGCTGATTTCAATGCAGCTCAATTCAGCCCAGAAGGGAAACTGTCGCTGTCATCTGGGTCCTGCTGGTAGTACCTGGCTGGTGAAAGACCTGTACACCTATGTGGTGACACCAGGAGATCCTCCATCCTCCTCCTTGCATTGCTTCCAGCCATAATGGAGTTGATGAATTTGGCTCAGAAATGTCTGACTGGCGTCAAGGATATGAAGGGATTAATTTACGTACATGAAGAATCCTTGCTGGGGATTTCTCAGGGATCTACACCCCTTCCACCACCAAACTACCTCAGTATCTCAAACCTGAATGCTATGTTACTATGAGGAAATGTTTTACTGTTTTGGTTTTGGGGTTTTTTTACATCCTGGTAACTTGAGCACATACAAGAAAAATGCCTTCAAGAGCTGCTAAGGTGCCTGCACTCAGTAAAATCACTAGAAGTTAACTGCCCCTAAAAACCTTTACAAATATGGTATTAGGTGATACGTCTCTGAGCCTACAAGTGCATACATTGTACAAACCCCCTGTTTCCTTGTCCTCGTCCTTAAGTGTAGTGGGTGGTAAGACTAAGAGCATCTTAAAGCGGATCTGCTAGTTTTCAGACTAGCCTGGCATATATTTGCTTTTACCTCATATGTATCTCTCACTTACGAGTTACCATTGAGTCTCCATTCTGGTGGACCTGAGCAGCAGATATTATCCTATGAAGATTTTTTCCCCTGAGTATCACCTGATGCCAAACACATCTCAATGGTGCCTCCTTCCTTTGATGAAAAAAGGTAATGCAGTTTTGTTAGTGCCACTCTGTAAGACAGTGTGTGGTAAGAAATAACTGAAAGATTGTTTGGAGAGCATCAGTAATTTGTGGTTAGCAACATAGGTATGTTTGAATCAGGACCACAACTGGTAATTTCCTAAAAACAAATAAAACAAACCTTTCCAAGTCAGCTTGTTCTCGCTATGAAAAGCACTAGGAAAAAATCCAGCTTTCCTCTTTTTCACTAACTGTGAAAACTTACACTCAGTACAGTTACCCATGGTCAGCTGATCTGGGATATCTGTCCATATTTCTGTTCTCACCCACAGCCCACCTTTCCTGGAAAAAAAAGTCATAGGAGCTTAAAGGGGGCTATTTTATCTCCGATGCTGAAATACCCAGGTGGTCCATACTCTTTGTTATCAATAAAACATATTTCATATTGGCAGACTTTCTAAGCTACCAAGGAAGTGTGAGTGACAGGGAAAAGTTCATCAGGAGACAATGACAAAGAATGAAAGGTGATTTATTAGGAGATGTATACCCAATTACCTGGGAAAGCAAGGAAAGGAGCACTCTGCTCACTAAAAATAAATACACATTTGAAAGTGTTCATTATAAAAATGGCAGATATTTTCTCCTCAATTCAAGTGCTGTTGCAAAAGTAAATCTGCCAGATGTATGAAGATGACTAAGACACAGGAGGCTTGGAAAGTAGCATGTGAGAAGCAGAGGTTCTGCTTTAAAGTGATTAAAGGAAGTGAATATCAGAACTTCTCAAACTCTTCCAAGGTGCTACTTTCCCCCCTACTATGGCAAGCAGTCCTGTCCTGTCATGCTCGAGTGACTGCAATGCTGGGACGTGGAAAGGACAATTTACCCTCTGTTCTTCAGGCCTTCTATTTTAGGGCACTGGTTTTAGTCTTTCCTCCTTGAAAAACAAAACTTAAATGAGCTTTTCTGCTCCCCATAGTCAGTTCTTTACAGCTATACTGCCCTGGGCTCTCACTTTTGGTTGAAGTTGATCTGAAGTTTGCTGCTGACAAATCTGCATCAAATAAGAATCACTAAAGCTGAAGGAAGTGCTAGAGGCACCATCACATATTTACTAGCTATATTTGCCATCAGCACTCCAATACATAGAAAGCAATAATATGTTATTAAACAAAGAAGCCTTCAAACATCTCTGTTTATGCATGTAAACCTTTCTCAGGGAAAGCGGGCCACATTCAGTGAGACCAATGGTCTCTATTGGAATAGACTGAGCTACTCTGCAAAGGTTCAGAGGATCAGAGCTAAAGGTGTTAGAAATCTTAATGGCAGAGATGTATCTCACAGCAGTAAGATAGAAGCTGCCAACATCTCCTCACCGTCTTAAAAATGAAGTTGACTTAGACAACAATTGAATTTACCTTTTCCTTTTATCTACTCTTCACTCTGCAACTTGGAAGGCTTCTCAAATTTTCAAATTGATTTTCTCATAATTAATTTGACAATTAACTGTAACTTAGCAAGTATTTAGCTAGTATGCTCATTACGCAAATACCTACAGATCTCAAATATATCCACACTCAAGGAATTTCAT
>NW_020925480.1:0-1132 GCF_003984885.1 Neopelma chrysocephalum
ATGATGGTTGCCATGGTAACCAACCGTAGGAACAGGAATCTCTGATGGTTACCATGGTAATTGACCATAACAATTGCAATGTATAATGGTTGCCATGGTAACTGACCATAGTAATGGGAATGTATGATGGTTGCCGTGGTAACTGGCCGAGGCAATGAGAATATATGATGGTGTCCATGGTAACTGACCATAGCAATGGGAGATATGATGGTTGCCAGGGTAAACTGACCATAGCGACAGGAATGTGTGATGGTTGCCATAGTAACTGGCCGTAGAAACAGGAATGTGTGGTGTTTGGCATGGTAACGACCATAGCAATGGAAAGGTATAATGGTTGCCGTGGTAACTGCCTGTAGTAACACAACAGTATGATAGTTGCCATGGTAACCGACTGTAGCAACAGGAACATATGATGGTTGCCATGGTAATCATCCATAGGAAAAAAGTATGATGTTACCATGGTAACGGACTGTATCAAATGGAATGTATAATGGTTGCCGTGGTAACTGACAGTAGTCATGGGAATAAATGATGGTTGCCATGGTAATTGACCATTCCAACGCAACTGTATGATGTTTGCCATGGTAACTGACCATAGCAATGGGAATGTGTGATGGTTGCCATGGTAACCAACCATAGCAATGGGAATGTATGATGGTTGCCATGGTAACTAACTATAGCAGTTGGAAGTATGATAGTTGCCATGGTGACCGACAGTAGCAACAGGAATGTATGATGGTTGCCATGGTAACTGACAGTAGCAACGGGAATCTCTGATGGTTGCCATGGTAAGTGACCAAAAAGGTGGGAAGTATGATGGTTCCCAGGCTAAACTGAGCATAGCGACGGGAATGTACGATGGTTGCCATGGTAACCAACCATAGAACCAGGAATGTGTGATGGTTGCCATGGTAACTGATTGTAGCAATGGGAATGTGTGATGGTTGCCATTGTAACTGACTGTATCGGTGGGAAGTATGATGGTTGCCATGGCAACCATTCATAGTAAAAAGAATGCATGATGATTGCCATGGTAAGGGACTGTATCAATTGGAATGTATGATGGTTGCTGTGGTAACTGAAAGTAGCAATGGGAATATCTGATGGTTGCCATGGTAACCCACCATAGCAA
>NW_020925481.1:0-3066 GCF_003984885.1 Neopelma chrysocephalum
TGCAAATGCCAGGAGGAGGAACTGGGGCATGGAGCTGCTGTTGGACATTCACTCCCTCTTGGTGTGGGGCACTATCCAAGGAGGAAATATCAGTGATATGTTAGCAAAGAACTTCCTGAGAAAAACCAAAGCCATTTCCCAATACTCCCCTCTCGGCTACACTCCCCCACCTGTTTTCCTTTTCTAGGAGTCTCCCCTTCAGCTCCAGGGCTGGAGCCCTGGTTGGGGCTCACTACATCTTCCATGAGGAGCAGACCCTCTGCCCACTGGCTGTGAGGGGTCAACCCTGCTCTGCACCACTGGGGTCATGGGCATGGTGGGCACAGGGGCCTGTCCTGGTGTTCAGCTGTGTCAGATGAAACTGCTCCCAATGCAAAAGGGCCTGTCAACATCTGCACTCCCAGAGGAACCAAGAGAGCAGAAGGCAGTTTGAGAAGTTTGGGTTTGTTTTTTTCGCAATTCCCTCATCTCTCCTGAGGAGTGTTCCTATATGTCAGAACCCCTCAGCACTTCTGATGCACTCAGGGAGAACAGAGAGGGTGCTGCCAGGCAGGAGGATTGTCTGGGGCTTAGTGCAGAGTGAGGGGAGCTGGTCTGTCCCTCTCTCTTGTTCCCAACTGCCCTGGCTTTGCTCCTTCCAGAGATGGAGATTGATCACACTTCCATTTGGGTCTGAAAAGCCCCCAGACACTGTTGAGAGCAGAGGGATCCATCCCACACCCCTCAATGTCTCAGCCTGTCTCAAGGGCTCAGCACCCCACTTGGAGCCAAGGACACCCGTGGCTCATCTCCCCAACCCAACAGCATCTCCTGGCATGGGCACAGCATCTCTGCCCCTCTCCACTGGGGCTTTCAGAGAACACAGCTGTGCTGGGAGGATGATTTGCATTCTTGAGGGCAGCTCCCAGCTTGGAAGGACACCTCAGAAAAGAGCCAAGTGTCCTACTGATGGGGTCTGATTGAGGGAAAAAGAGCTCCTTACCCAGGCCCACAGACTTCACTGCCCATACAGTTGGAATGTCTCATTCCCAGGGACACACCTGCCATAGGAGAATCTCAGGATTACTGTTGGACTGTGTAGCTTGAACAGCATAAGCCTGACTGAGAGAAGGAGGGAACAACCTCAGGACCAGGGGCAAGCTGAGAACCAAGGAAATGCACAGGAAGGGTCCAGCTGGGAGAGGCCAAGGCAGAGACCACTGGGCACTCAGGGCAGCGTCATCCTGAGCCAGCTCTGCCACCTCCCAGAAAACAACAGTGCCAGGAAGTTGTTCTCAGCCCTGGGCAGCTCCTCAGAGTTCCCTCTGCAACTCAAACCACCAGGCGTGTGGCTTGAGAGCTTGAGAGAAATCCCTCCTTGGACCTTCTCCTTGAAGGATCCCCTGGAAAATATCCTGGGGTGCTCTGGTTCTGTGAGCAGCCCTGACCCATGAAACTCTCACTTGATAGCAGAAGAAACGTGCCCTGCCCTGCCAGGCTTTGCTCTTTCCACCCCCAGGCTCTGCCCAGCCCTGAGGGAGCTCCCCAGCCCGGCTGAGAGCTGCCCCTGGCAGTGGCAGAGCTCCTGCCCCGGCACAGCCCTGGGCTGCAGGACCCTGCTCTGCAGGACAGCTTGGGGCAGCCTGGGTGGCACAGCCCGGCTTCACAGCCCTGCAGCCATCCCTGGGAGAAGGGAACCCTGCTGGGCTGTGCCTGGGATGGTGCAGCAGGGAGTGGGATGTGCCAGGGTTAGGAGATCTTTGCACCAACTGCAGACAGATTGCCCTTCATGCTGACTTACCGGGAGGAAGCCTGGAAAGATTCCTCCTCCAGTGAATCTTCCTCTCGACTTCCCTCCCAGCCCAGGCTGTGTGTAACCTCTGTCTGCCTTGCTTTTGTGCCCTGGGTGCTGCAGGCAGTGCCCTCAGTCCTGCTGGGCTGTGCAGAGGAGCTGCTCACCAGCAGAGCTGTGTCTTTGAAGCTCTTCTTGCTTGCCAGGAGCTCCCTGTGTGCCAGGAGCCCGGCCCAGCTCAGCAGCACAGCTACAGCCCCAGGCATTTCATGACCCTCAGGGGGGTTTGGGGATGAGTCCCTGGACCTCAGACCCTGAGAGTTCTGATGCGCTGACACATGTTGCCATCATCAGGTGCCATGGTAACAATCATATGGGCCCACTGTAGGGTTTGTTTCCATGACAACCTGCACTGAGACTATTGTTATGACTGGTGCCTTGGCAACCATTTTAGGGTCCCATTTCTAGGGTTTGTTACCATAGCAACAATGGTAAGGACCCCTTCCAGGTTTGGTGCCATGGCAAGCAACACCTGGACCAACTGCGATGGTTGATTGCCATGGAAACCTGCACTAGGGCCCGTTGCTAAGGGTGGGTGTCACTGCAAAGAGTCACAGGGGATCCGTTGCTATGGGCTTGTGCCATGGCAACCTGCACTGGGATGCATTGGCTGGTCAGGTGCCGTGGGAACCATCAGCAACACCCTTTGCCAGGGTCAGGTGCCATGGCAGCCAGACAAAAAGATTCATTGCTAGGGACTGTTTCCATGGCAACCACCACTGGGACAAGACACCTCGGTCTCCTCTCATGACAATTACCATGAAAACCCATTGCTGGGCACTGATGCCATGGACACTTGCACTGGGACACTGCTGGGTTCGGTTGCCATGGCAACCACCATGAGGCCGTGTTAATAAGCAGGATGCCATGGCAACCATCATAAATATCTGCTGCTGCTGTTCAGTGCCCAACAACCTGCATGAGACCCTTTGCTCAGGTCAGGTTCATGGCAAACACCCTTTGACCCGCTGTGATGGGGGGTTGTCACGGCCACTGCACCGGGGCTGTTGCTGGGGAGTGTTGCCATGGACACGTGCACTGAGACCTGTCACCAGAGTTGGCTCCATGGCAACCATCACAGGGTCCTGTCACAGGGTTGGTGCATGGAAAGGAACCCGGGGACCCATGGGGATTGTGGATGGACATCGTGGGCTGCTTTGGGCTGGGGCAGAGGTAATTTCCTTCCCGGGGGCTTCTCTGGGGCTCTGCTTTGGATTTGTGGATAATTCAGGGAT
>NW_020925482.1:0-2916 GCF_003984885.1 Neopelma chrysocephalum
TGGGACACACTCCTCAACTCTGACACCCACCACTATGCAGTGGGTCTGCTGGCCAGGTGAGACCCCCTTGTCCCCGCTGCCCCTGTCCTTTCTGCCTGTGCACGGGGCACCCCACACAGTGCCCGTGGTGGTGGGCCAGAGGGCCTTGTCACCCAGGGATGGCCGAGCAGAGTGGCAAAGGCTGGGAGAGGCGGGTGCACAGGAGGAGCTGCCTCCCAGAGTGCCCTCATCCCCTGCCAAACTGGTGGAGAAAGACCAGACCTCTGTGAGACCGTCCCGGGAGAGATTTGCCCACCCGGCTCAGGGTTGATGGTGCTTGTTTCCCCTTGCCAGGGAGATGCGCCGTGCCTCGAGCCCCTTGTGTTCCCCGGTTGCCCTCTGCCTGCTGGGGCTGCTCACCAGGGAGAAGCCACACTGGGAGCTTCCTGCCATGGCATTCTTTGTGGAGGTGAGCCTGATGGCGAGCGCTGCCTTGCTGACCTGCCTCCACCTCTCTGCCCTCTCGCAGCCGCAGCTGCCCGGGACGGTGCCGCGCCCTGTGCTGCTGCCTGGGCCCAGCCCTGTGCAGGTCCAAGCTCCTGCTGGCTGGACACCCCATCACTGCTCTGTGCCTTTCAGGTCATGGTCTACCTGGACGTGACTGAATGTGGTGAAAGCATCCTGAAGATCTTTTCAAGGCACCTACAGAGCGAATGCAAAGAGAGACGTCGCCTGGCACTCAGAGGCCTCGTGGTGCTCAGCCAGGATCCTGTGATGGTGAGAAGGGGGCAGGGGCTGAAGCCGTGCTGGAATCCTGGGGCTGGGGAGTGCAGTCACTTGGGCTTGGCTGGGCTTCGAGAGCTGTGGCAGCTGCTCCCAGCTCTGCTGCCTCCCTGCTCAGCTGCCCGAGTCCCTCGGGACAGGCCTTTGGCCTCTGGGCCCCGCGGCAGCACGTGGGGCTGCCCTGCTGGAGCGGGGTTGGCGCTGCAGCCCTTCATGGCTTCACAGCACAACGTTGTGTTCCTCACAGGCTGACAGCATGCGGAGCCTGACACAAAGCCTCTTGGACATACTGGGGGATGCAGATGGAGAGCTGGTCTGGATGGCCCTCTCTGTATTCATCAATGAAGTCCAGGACAGAGATATCCGAATCTCCACCCCCACTGCCCTGCAACTGGCTGAGATGCTCCAGCCACTCTTTGGCAATGTAAGGCTCTGTGCCCCCCACCACAGGCGCTGGGTGCTGCCAGGAAACTGTGGCCTGTGGACTTGCAGGCTTGTGCCCCGGCAGGCCTGGAGCAGCCGGTGCTGAGGTCTTTTCCTCTTCCTTTCCATCAGGACAACATCCATGTGCAGCTGCTGTCCATTTCCCTCTTCCAAAAGGTGATGGAGTTGGGAGTGGAAGGGGGAAAACAACCCCTGAAGACACATGTGATCCAGAGCCTGCTCCCACTCTTCTTCTACTGGCATGATGAGAACCAGCATGTGGCAGAGGTGAGGACTTTCTAGGTTCTGATGTCCCAGTGGAAGGGAGCTGATCTGCCTCCTGCCCTGGCACCTCAAAGGCTCCAGCTTCCTCCTGGCCTTGATCCAGGGACACGAGTCCTGTGCCCTGGGCTGCGATGCCATGTCCTACTCCCTGTTGCTCTGCAGGCCTCTGGGGAAGTGCTGATACGTGCACTCAGGTTCCTGAAGAGAAGGGATCTAGAGCAGTTGGTCAAGAAGAAGCAACCGTGGAGGTTCGGCCAGCGCCTGGTAAGGATGGCCTCAACATCCTTGCCCCAGGCTTGAGCAGTCCCCAGTCCCCGATGTCCAGAGTGTGGGGCTGGCACTGTGCCCCTGCCCACTGCTGCCTTCGCTGAGGCGTGCGGGCTCCTCTGCAGGCTCCTCTGCCCCCGAGCCAGGGTGCCGCTGGAGCCCTGGCCCAGCTGGGCTGTGGGGCAGGGCGGCCCCGCGGCTGCCGGGGAGCAGCCAGCCCTCTGCTCCCTCCAAAGCCGGCCCCAGCGGCTGCTGCCCGGGCCTCAGGGCTGTGCGGGCAGGGGAGGCCAGTGCTGGGCGCAGGCAGCTCCCGGCCAAGGGGCAGAGCCCCAGCCAACCCTTCCCTCTGTGTCCTTGCACTCTCTGCAGCTGGAAAAGGACAAGAGAAGAGTGGCTGAGTACCTGCGCCAGGCCCTCCCATACCTGGAGAGCCCACAGGAGCCCGTGAGAGAGGCGGCCGTCAAGTTCATTGGTGAGCCACAAGTTCCCTCCCCGCCCCATTGCAGCTCGGCCCCAGCCCCGGCTGCCGCAGCGGCAGCAGGATGCGGCCCCGGGATGTGCTGTGGAGCCCCGAGTGCCCTGGCGGCTGCTGCCGCCCTGTGCCAGCCCAGCCCTGGGGCGTCCCGAGGCGGGAAGGCCCCGGGCTCCGCCCTGCCAGGGCAGGAGGGCGTGTGGCCGGGCCGGCAGCGCCGCCGGGGGGGAGCTGTGCCGCTGGGGCCCTGACAGGATCTGTGTTCCCAGGGATCGCCGGAAGGTACCTGAAGGGACAGAAGGTAGAGCTGCAGATCGTCATTGATGGTGAGTGAGGGCAGTGGGGGCTGGTGAGGGGATCACAGAGCCTGGGCAGGGAGCTGCAATCCTTCCCTGGCTGTGGAGGGCTCTGCTCCCTGCACAGATGAGGAATGGCTTGGGCAAAACAGAGATTTCAGGGGCACGGGGGGTATTGGCGGCCAGCACCTCCCGACTGATCCTGTTGGGCTCTGCTCCCTCATGGCCATGGCAAGAGTTGAGTGGGATGGTCGTGGCAGGAGGGGCTTCTTGGGTCATCAGAGATTTAGTCTCTGACCTTGGCTCCATTCTTTCCTGTTCCAGTTATTGAAAGCATGACTCATGACAGTGCTGCCATCAGAAACCTGGCAATTCAAACCCAGAAAATCCTAGGAGCTGTTCAGAGACCTC
>NW_020925483.1:0-4527 GCF_003984885.1 Neopelma chrysocephalum
GCAGCGCGGCGAGGTGGGTGCGGGGAGCGGGGTCGGCGGGGCTGGGGGGCGGCACAGGGGTGTGAGCGCCGGCACCGGGGGGATCGGGGTCTGAGCCCCTGTCGGGCACGGTGCGGGGGGGGATCGGGGTGTCCTGTCACCGGCGGGGGTCGAGCCGGGGTCTGAGCCCCCTGTCAGTCAGCAGAGGGGCTCGGGGGCTCCTGTCACCGAGGGGGTTCGGTCCTGGGTCGCCTGTCACCGAGGGGGTTCAGTCCGGGCTCTGCGCTCTGTCAGCGGGGGTGGGGGGGACGAGGTCCGGGCTCTGCTGTCACCGGAGGAACTCGAGCCGGGCTCTGATCCCTGTCCCCGCGGGGGCTCGGCCCGGTGTCTGTGTCCCTGTCGGTCACCCGGTGGGTTGGGGGCTCCTGTCACCGCGGGGGGCTCAGTCCGGGGGCTCCTGTCACCGCGGGGGACTCGGCCCCGGGTCCGCGCTGTGTCACCGGCGGATCTCGGTCGCCGGCGGGCGTTTGGTTTTCGTCTGAAAAAAAACCCCTCTGCCCGATGTATATCCCGACATTTATAGTGCACATATATGTTCCCTGTATATACATCCCTGTGCGTGTTTAATGGCAGCCCCTCCAGAGGCTCAGGAGCGGCAGGAAAAGCCCAAATGTGGGGCAGTGCCCTTCGCTCCCCCCCCCCCCGCCCTTAGGCAGCACCCCGATGGCAGCGGGGGCTGCGCTCACCCGGCCGCGGGGTCAAACCCCTTTGGGGATCGTTATGGTCATTATGGAATTACTCTGGAATTGCGGCCATCCCGATGCGTGCGCGAGGTGGAGTTGGCGGCGGTGTCAGTCAGGCAGGTAGCGATTGCACTGCGAAAATCGCCAAGCTGGTTTTTTTTTTTTTTTGGCTGAAAATAAATAGGAAGAAAGCGTCGCGGTGGATTTCTTGAAGGATTAAAAAAAAAAAAAACAAAAACAAAAACGAAAACGCTAGAGCTCAACATACCTGAAATAAGGAGGAAAACAGCAGTTATCTGTTTTCCCTTTATGTAGCCCTAATGATCTGGCCCGGTTTATTCCTGATTCGAAGAAAAAATTGCTTCCAGGCAAAACCCTTTTATCTTCAATTTTGCTCTGCAGCAGAGTTATTGGTGGTTGGGGTGAGCAGAGTGATTTATTTATATTGGAAATGTGGTTGTCTCTAACACTCACATTGTTGGTACTTTCATGAATGAGTAAGTGACAGGATTACAAAGCAGGCACGCTTCTGTAAGAAAAAATAATATATATATATGGCCAGATTTCATTATTAAACCTCGTGGAAGCTGTGTAGAGACACGTTTTCCATGGGTGTAACCTACATATTTCAGCAAATCGTGATTTCTGGCGAGGGTAATGTGTTCTAGAGAAATGATTCCGAGCTGAACCACTTATCAGATGAGTGGGAAGACCAAGCTATTCTTGCTGCAAGCCGCTGCCTGGGATGGAGACAAATGCGTGTCGAATGTGTTTATTTTTCTTAATTATTTTAATTTTCAGAGGCTCTGATACAAACTGCGCCTAAAGTATTTTACATTCAGTTCTAAGAAACAACTAAATTCCTTGTCTGGAGGTGCTGCCTGCTGGGATAACTCTTTGAGCGGCACGGGAAAACCAGGGGGGAGGCTTTTCGGGAGGGTGGCAGGGTCCCATGATCGCTTGGCCAAGGGACTGCAGGCCCTGTGGCTTTGTCACGTCCCAAGTGACACGGCATGAAATGCAAAGTTGTACTTTAAATCCGGTTGGGAGCTCAGCCTGCTGCCGACTTGATTAATAGGTGTGAGTGGCTGCGAGCGAGCGGCGGGGCGGGAGCCGGGAATCGCTGCTCCCCTGCTCGGTTTCTGGGTGGAGCACGGAGCGTTGGTCATGGACCATAAAGCTTTGACTGATTTAGTGCTCGAGAGGCTGCTGCGGTTTGCAAAGCGCTGAGAAGCATCTCTCCTTCCACACGCGAGCAGAGCCTCGTTAAAGCAGGAGATAGGAGCAGCCCTCACCTTTAGCACCTGCTGCTTCCAGGTCAGTTCCACCTCCTGGCTGGGAATAAAACAGCCCCGGTGTTGGGGTTAGCTGGGCATAGCCCCCCTCTCCCTGCGCTTCTAGGGATAAATCAAGGGTGTTTCCAAGGAAGAAGTATTGTAGGTTACCATTGGCACCTTTAGAAAGTCTTTTGTGTGTGTGTGTGTGATTATTGCTTTAATTTGCTGGAAAGGCTTCTGGAGTCGAGTATTTTTGGACGGTGTCATAAAATAAAGTCAAAACTGAAGAAAAATTTGATTTGTTGTTATCCTCAACAGGTTGGGAAGGTCAGGTTTTGAAATGTGGTCTCCTGGCCAAAATCTAATCAGGCAAAATTAGCGAAAACAGCTTGTGACCAATGTGATTTTGTTTTAAAATAACCTTTATGTAAGTTGAAAGAAAAAGTCCTCCAGCTTATTACAGCTTGCTCTCCTCTCTCAGGATTTTATCAGCTCTAGAATACCAATTTCTGTAACAATTCCAAAATTGATTTATTGTTCTTTGTGAGTCTTCTTTTGTTTAATTAGAGGCATAATACAGCGAGGCTTTGTGTGCTTGGACAGAAAACTTTCCCAGTACTTCCTTCACTAGAAGGGTTGTGCAGTGTGGGAGCACTGGAGAGGTGATGGGACCTCCATCCTTGGGGGTTTTTAGCCATGCCATGGCTTCCCTGAGCCCACACCAGCCCCCACCATCTGCTCCTTCATTATACCCAAAGGGAAGCAGCTTGATGAAGAGGACTTGGAGGCTTTGGGCCACAGGCAAGGATCCAGCAGCTCAGGACATAAGTATCTAGTTAAAGCAGTTCAGTATTTAAGTATTTATTGAACGAATAATAATTTAAAAAAAAGGGTCTGTCTACGCTTATGGTTTTGATTCTCCTATTGGAGTCATTGAGTATTTGCCACTGATTTAATTAGACATATGGTGAGGCTGTCTCTGCCTTATCACAGTTGTGGATTGCAGCCTACCCCTGGCGAGGAGGTAATATTGTTATTCCTCCAAATAGAGACTGGATATTGCTTTTAGTCTGGGCTTGAAGTCTTGGTGTTGAGGCATCAGCTCTTGAAAGGAAAAGCATCTTGTCTGCAGACAGGAGAGGGGAACCTCTGAAGGAGGGAGCCGGGCACATCACAAACCCACCAACAAAACCCACCCAGCTCTCTGCTTGTCCCCAGGGACTGTGGCTGTGACAGTGTTGGGTAACCTTGGACCACAAGCCGGGTCCTGTGGCCCGAAGTGAACTCTGCTCATCCCTGCACGTTGCTTTGCCTTGGCCGTTTCCTCAGGGGGAAGAGTTTCCAGCATAAGGGTTTCGTCAAATCCATCGGCTTCGGAGATGCCTGAGGTGTCCCCGTGCAGGAGAAGGCTTTTGGAGGCAGGACACTAATAATATCCCCCAAAAGGAGCTCAGCACTGGTGTGTGTGAGCTGCACAGCGCTGGGCCCCTCCATTTAACCTTGCCCTGTAGGGAAAAGTACACTCCGTCTTCGTCTTCCCCCTCTTTTATCCTCGCCCTCCTCTCCGGCTCTTTCAGCTCCAGCCGTTAATGGATGGACGTGGCATTTCCCTCGGATGTTGCAGTGAAAGGAAGAGCTGGTTTAGATGGATAGCCCGGAGTGGTAATAGAGCTCTGAGTGCATCCCTGCCCTTTATGCCTTTCTCTTTCCGACACTCTTAGTTATTTTTGGTCCCCATTTTATTGGTGGGGCTGTGAATCATGGATTTGGAAGGGTGTGAAGGTGTGATCCCTTACTGTAATGCCACACAGTGGGATTTGGGCTCCTAAATACCCTATGGCTGATGTTTTGGAAGGCAGCTCTCCTGCGAGCACACGGATGTTTGTAACACATCTGGGAAAAGAGGTTTTATCTCCTGAGTCAAGCTGACCACTGTTCCTTCACACAGTTTGAGCCTGGCTTTGGTAGGGTGACATCCCTTTTTTTTCTTCATTTATTCCCTGCTCTTTTCACAGCTCTGGTGTTCTGCCTGATTAGCAATTCCTGCTCTGACGTGGCAGAGCTGGCGCCTGGGTTCCAGCAGCCTCCAAACCCCAGGGAAGCAGCTCTGGCTAATGGTGCGTGGCTTTACAGCATCACGTGCCGCTCCTCCAGCTTCACTTTCAGGGTTCAGGTGCCACTAACGCTTTGTGATAGAAAAAAGGTACAAAGGAGAAGGTGGCTTCACAGTTAACCACAACAGCAACCCAGAAATTCCGTGAAACACCGAGCTTCTTTCAGTTGGAAGGCTCAAGTTAGGAAATAATGGGCCTTTCCAACCTCTGGGTTTTGTTTGTTTTGCAGTTTTTAATTAAAAGCCCATATTCTGCGTGTTCTTATCCCTTATATGGGCTGGATGAGCAGAATGAGATAACTGAAGGTTTCAAAAGCAATTACAAACTGTCATATCCTGATTTTTAATTACTTGACTTTGCAACCTCAGTGATGTCTCTCTGCCCAATTAAAAATCCCATATATAGAGAGTTAAT
>NW_020925484.1:0-2744 GCF_003984885.1 Neopelma chrysocephalum
TCCTTGGAATGTTTGGAGGGGGCCATGAGGGGGCTTGGAGGGGTCATTGGAATGTTTGGAGAGGGTTCCTGGGGGGTCCTTGGACCATGTGGGCGGTCCATGGAGGGGCTTGAGGGGTCCTTGGAATGTCTGGGAAGGGGGTCATGAACCTCCTCAATCACCGGAAAAAGGGCCTTGGACCCTCCCCCATCATTGGGAATGGGATCGCGGATCCCTTCCCAGGAATGGAAGAAGGATCACGACCCCTCCCCCAGGAATGGGGGAGATGGATCCCCTCAACCACTGGGAAAGGAGTCACGGGTAACGAGGGTCGCGCCGGTAACGAAGAACGACACCAGACACTTTATTTTGACACTTTGAGCACTTTATTAACGATTTTAGGAGCCAAACCGGCCTCCCCGGAGCCCCTGCGGTGCCCGCGCGGTCCCTCGGCGTCTCCCCGTCCCCGTGCGGACCCTGCGGAGCAAAAAAGCGGCGGTGAAACGGCGGCGCCGGGACTCCTCGGAGCCCCCCGGGCAGGGTGGGTCTGTCTGTCTGTCTGTCTGTCCCGGCGTGTGAGGGTGGGACCGGCGGACGCGACCGCCGGCACCGAAGACTTCGCGCCGGTCTCTGCTTTCCCTCCGCACATCACGGACCCCGGCACGGGCCCGCCGGGGCCCGCCAAGAACGGGAGGAGCCCTCCCGGTGTCCCCCCCACGGACCCTCCCGGTAAACTCCGAGCCGCCCCCCCAGTACCGACCCTACTCCAGTCTCGCCGCCCTCCCGGTACGGAAAGAACTTGTGAGGGTCGTACCTGGCACTATATAACCTCGGTTGTGGGCGGGGCCGCAGCGCTACCCACCAATCAGCGACGGCGCGCGTGCGCAGCAGCCAATGGCATTCCCGCAGAGAGCGAGGGGCGGGGCTTAGCCCCACAGAGAGGCTTCCAATCAGAGGCGGAGGCGCGCGGGCACGGGCCAATGGAGGCCCGGGGAGGGAGGGGTTGTAGAACCGGAAGAGAAGGCAAACCGGAAGCGGGGCCCTGAGACCACGTGGGAGCGCGATGGGGATTGGGGGGAAAATCAACCGGCCCCGGACGGTGAACGGAGGGTCCGGGAGGGTCCCGGGGGGGCCTGGTGGGGTCCAGGGGGTCGAGAATAAACGTGGGGGTGTCGCGTGTTCCGGTGGGATCGGGAGGCGCGGGGTGGGGGATGTTCCGGTGCCCGTTAACCCCCCGTGTCCCCCCCAGGAGCTCCGTAAGAAGCTGTTCAAGCGGCGGCGGGAGCTGGCGCGGGGGCGGCGGCAGAAGCGGCGGTGAGACCCCCCCCTCCACCCTTTCCCCCCGCGGTGCCCCCCCACAGCCGGTGCCGGTGGCTGAAGGGGGTCCCTGGGGTGTCTCCGGTGCAGGTCGGGCCCGTCGGTGTCGGTGCCGCCCCCGCTGTGGGGGAAGAGGCGGCGGAAGGAGCTGAAGCGGCTCCGGGGGGCGGCGAAACGGGGTGAGAATTCTGGGGGGGGGGGCACCGGAGGTGTCCCGCGGGGGGGTGGGGACACGACTGAGGACACCTCTGACCCCTCCCCCGGTGTCCCCCCAGCGCTTGAGGCGGCGGCGGCCGCGGAGAGAAAACCGGAGATGGAAACGCAAAAGAGGAAAAGCAACGATGTGGAGATGGAAGAGGAGGAGCCCCTGGGGACAGCGGGGACACCCCCGGGAACAGCAGAGACACCCCCGGGGACATCCCCGGGCACCGGTGGCACCTGACCCACACCGGGGTCCCTGGTGTCCCCTCCCCCTCAGCAGTGGCACTGGTGTCACCTCCCTGGCACCAGTTTGTCACTGTGGTCACCAGTGTCACCTCCCCAGCACTGGGGCCACCTGTCCTTCACTGGGATCACCCGACCCTCACCGGGGTCACCTGAGTCCCACCAGTGTCACCAGTTTGTCACTGGGGTCACCAGGGGGGCACCAGTGTCACCTCCCTCTCCCCAGTGTCACCAGTTTCTCACTGGGGTCACCAGGGGGGCACCAGTGTCACCTCCCTCTCCCCAGTGTCACCAGAGGCACTGGGGACACCAGCGTCACCTTCTTGGCACCAGTTCATCCCCAGGGTCACTGGTGTCCCCTCCTCAGTGGCACTGGGGACACCTGGCACCGGAGTCCCAGCGGGGTGCCCAGTTTGTCACCGGGGTCACTTCGGGGGCTGATTCCCAATTGTTGCTGTTTATTGTTATTATTTAATGATCCATTAAAATATTCTCGTTTATTTTCTTTGTCCATCGTTGTCGACGCCATCCCCAGAGAACAAGGAGACCGAGGCTGGAAAACTCCCGGGTGGGGCTTTGGAGCCCCAGTGCCCCCAGTTCACACCAGTATCCTAGTCTGTGTCCCCACTTCACACCAGTGACCCCAGTCTGTGTCCCCAGTTCAAACCAGTGACCCCAGTTTGTGTCCCCAGTTCACACCAGTGACCCCAGTCTGTGTCCTCAGTCCCTCGCCACTGTCCCCAGTTCACACCAGTGTCCCCAGTTCACACCAGCAATCAAGTCGGTGGCTTCTGTCCGTGTGTCTGTCCGGGGGGGAGAGGGAGAACCTCATGGGGGGAAAGGGGACACCCCAAGGGGGGGCGCCTTTCCCTGTGACACCGGGGGAGGGGGGCGGAACCTCCGCAGGGCGGAACGATCGTGCGCGGCCGCGGGCGCGGAGGGAGAGCGCGGGGTGAGGCCCCTCCCGGCGCATGCGCAGCCGCCCCGGCCCGGCCGCCGCCGCC
>NW_020925485.1:0-5642 GCF_003984885.1 Neopelma chrysocephalum
AGTCTGGGCACGTAAGTCCTGCAGTTCCTTTGTGTACAGTTATTCAGTCAATTCAGATGCTGTTCCAGTGTCTCCTTCGTCAGCAGGTGCAGGGGAATCAGGTGTTGAAGAGGCTGGAGGTGGTGGTCCAAGGTCAGGTGAGGCTGCAGGCACCGCAGATGTTTTTCCTCCTCGTCCTCCAGGGCTCTCAATCGCTGGCTTGACCCAACGACTGGGAACCCACAGGGTACCTGTAGAAGTAGACACACAGAAGTAGCCTCGACCTATAAAGATGACTTCTGCCGGACCTTCCCACATCCCAGTTTTAGGATTCCGATAGTGAACTCTCATGGGTGGTCCTTTTGACACCTGCTCCTTCTGATTATGTTTGACAACAGGAGGCACTGAATCATCTCCGAAAATACACAAATGGTTAAGGACAAAAAGAGTTTTGCTAACTCTCTCTCGGGCATCCCTGATGTCATTGTATTTTTCGAGGTAGCTTTTAATTGTTCCATTCATCCGCTCCACTATAGCTTGTCCAGTAGGCGAATGAGCTATGCCCGTAACATGTTTTATGTCCCACTGCTGCAAGAATTGTCCCAGAATCCTGCTAGCATAGGCAGGTCCATTGTCTGTTTTTAACGTCTTAGGGACTCCCATGACAGCAAAGCAATTTGTTAGATGACGCTTCACATCTTGGACCTTTTCTCCTGGTTGCAGCGTAGCCCATACAAAGTGACTGTAGGTGTCTATGGACACATGCATGTATTTCAATCGACCAAAAGCAGGAACATGTGTGACATCCATTTGCCACAGTTCATTAGCTTTTAGTCCTTTGGGATTAACTCCCACTCCGAGGCCTACTCCTTTATTTTGTTGACTGCATATAGGGCATGCTTTCACTATTGCTCTGGCATCCTCGATTGACAGTCCATATGAGTGACTGAGGCCTTTTGCATTTTGATGATATATAGCATGAGCCTCACGTGCTCTAAGGAAAGGAGATATAGGGGCTTCTGTTACTGTTGATACTAGACAATCTGCTCCAGCATTTCCTTCTCCCAGCCCTATGTTCCATTGATGGCTTCTGATATGCAACACAGCATATTTGGCTGACCGGCAAGCAATTGCTTTGTGAAGCTGCTGTAATAGTTGCATGAGTCTGGCATTCTTAACTTCTCTAATGCTAGCATCTTCAATTCGATTAGCCACTCCTGCAACATACATCGAGTCTGTAACCACATTAAGTGCTTGATCTAGCCAGTGAGACAATGCCCACACAACAGCTGCAAGCTCTAATGTTTGTAACGAGTCTTTTAACTGAGCATCTAGGAAGTGTTGATGCCATCGCCCTTCGTGCCTCCAGGTGGCTACGGCACGCTGCGATCTTTTTCCAGCGTCGGTGAATACGGTGATTGCATTCTGGAGCGGTGTTGTAGATCGCTTTGGAACTTGCAGCCACGCCTGGTTAGTCATCCAGGCTAGCGTCGGTGACTGCAAAGGACGGATGTTAATGATGGCATCTGACACGAGTAGCGCTCCTTGCAGCTCAGGAGAATGGACTAAATACCAGTCCAAGTCCTCCTGTTTTATCGGCACTTGAATCTCATGTGGTTCTGACCCGGTCGCTTGCACAATCCGGTTTCTGCCTTTTTTGATGAGGTCTGCTAAAGTCCGAATCCTTTCTTGGACTGTTCTGCGTGGTTGCAATGATGTTGTCAGCCATTCTAACACAATTTGTTGCCCCTCAGTCGATGTTGCAAGCTGCTTTTGATTGCCCCCCATTTTTATTCTTTGCTGCGTGAGGGCTCCCATAAAATGCTTTTCTCCTGCCAAGATAGTAAGGTCGACAGGTACACCCTCTATCTGTCGGTGTGTGACACGATCAGCAATACTGGCTGCAATCTGATGCAAGATGTTTCGCTGTTCCGGGGTGACAGTCACTGCTGCTGAAGGATCTGTACCCTTTAATAGTGGTCTGAGGGGTTCTAGCCACTCATTAGGTATTCCCACTACTGGACGCAACCACTGTAGATCCCCTAAGAGTCTCTGAGCATCGTGCAAGGTGGCAATCTCTATATTGATAGACAATTTCTGAGGTCGAATGACAGAGTCTGTGATTTGCCAGCCTAAATAATGCCAGGGACTGGATTCTTGAATTTTCTCAGTGGCTATGACTAAGCCTTGCTGTTGCAACTGACTAACCAACTGCTGTTTCTGATTTTTTGTAAAGTTAGTCGGCTGGGCAAACAATAAATCGTCTACGTAGTGGTAAATTACTGTCGAGGGCCATGATTTTCTGATTGGCTGTAATGCAGCATCCACATAGAGCTGACAAAGCGTCGGAGAATTCTTCATTCCCTGGGGCAACACTGTCCACTCATAACGTTGCGCTGGTCCTTCTTTGTTTATAGCAGGAACAGTGAATGCAAAACGCTGATGATCCTGCTCATGTAATGCAATAGTGAAGAAGCAGTCTTTAAGATCGATTATTAACAGGAACCAATTTTGTGGGATCATAGCTGGATTTGGCAGTCCTGGTTGTAATGCCCCCATCGTATGCATCTGGGCATTTACTGCACGTAAATCATGCAGAAGCCTGTATTTCCCAGATTTCTTCTTAATTACAAAAATAGGAGTATTCCACGGGCTTGTTGACAAACGTAAATGTCCTTGTTGTAATTGCTCCGAAACCAGTGCATGTGCCTGTAGAAGACTTTCCCTTTTTAAGGGCCATTGCTCTACCCACACCGGCGTTTCTGTCTTCCATTGGAGTGGGATCGGGAAAGTCCAGGCAATGGCCGTCATGCTAAAGGGGATCTTGGTTCGTTGGTTAGAACCATCCCCATCTGTACAAGAATGTCTCTCCCTATTAATGCTTGTACTCCATCGGGCAGGGGGAGAATAGACACGCTACAGTTCACAGTCATTCCATCCAACACGATAGTTATCGGAGGGGACCTTTTTGCCAGAGTCAGACCACCCACTCCTGCAACTGTTGCTCCTGCATTCTCTAAAGGCCACGATGTGGGCCACTTGCGAGCTGCAACAATACTGACGTCAGCTCCCGTATCCAAAAGAGCAATTAAATGTGCAGTTTGCGAGTTCCACTGCAGCTGGATGGCTTTTCGTGGTCGTCTGGCCAGGCCTATTGTTAGCAGAGCCGATGCACCAGTAGATCCAAAGCCCTGATCTCCACGTTCGGGCTTGTCCGATAGTCCAGATGTGATTTGAGGTAGTGGTATTAGTTGTGCAATACGGGATTTAGCTGGGATATGCAAAGGTGGAAATGGTGTGTTTACCATAATCAATATTTCTCCAGTGTAATCGGCGTCAATCAGTCCTACTAAAACAGTTAATCCAGCCATTGTGGCCGAGGACCGACCGATTAGCAAAGCCCCCACCGGTTTGCCATCAATTAACACTGGTCCGTACACTCCTGTCGGTAGCTTTTGAGGATGCTGATCTATGAGGGTGCAGTCTATTGTGGTCGCCAGGTCCAAGCCGAGACTCCCTCTGGTTGCGGGTCGCAGTGCGAAGTCTGAGCCGGGAAGCTGTGAGTGGTTGGAGCCGTCACTTGTGTCTTGGCTCGGGACCCCTTCGCGCTGGCTTTCCCGTTTCCCGATCCACGCCAGCACATAGCAGGAACATGCGTATTTTGCTGACAGCGAGGACACCACACCGGACCAGCCTGGCACTCTCTTCGCATGTGTCTGTACGCTCCACACTGAAAGCATCGTCTTTGTGCTGTTCTGTTTCATTGCGTGGCCCCGGTCGGAGCTTGTAAGGGCGCAAGCGCGGCTAAAACCTGAGAGCTAGTAGCCTTTGCCTGCTCTTTTAAGCCTTCACCCAGCTCCCTAACTGCGTTCACTAACATGGCATTAGGCCCCTGGGGTATGTGCGCCATTCGCTCTAATAGCTCCTCAATTGACCAATTACCCGGGAGTGTGATAATAACACTGCGAGCTGTAGAATTACAGTTCTGCAGCGCACACTGTTTTAGCAGAGCTCCGTACATATATTCAGGAACCCCTGCTGACTGAATGGCATTAGCAACTCTGTCTACAAATGATCCAAAAGGCTCTTCTCTTCCCTGCTTGATCCCCATATATGACGGAATTCCTCCCGGAGCTTTAATCTGATCTAGAGCGAGACGGGCTAGGCGCATAGACTCCCTGATCTTATCTGGCCCTATTAACGTTTGTGCCTCCAACCTAGTGTACGGTCCCAAACCCATCAATTCGTCTAGCGTAACCCCGTTCAAAGGGTCAGCTGCCGGTCTCTGAATCGCTACGGACTCCTGGCAAAGCGCTTGCCAGTGTGCATTATGAAGCATTTGCTGGTGCTGTGAAAGAACCAACTTCATAATACTCTTAATATCTGCTGGCAAAAGCAAGTTGCTACCCCAAATATAATTCAACATTTGTCGGGCAGGCTCGCCCTGGATTCCACTGTCACTAACGGTAGCACGCAATTGTGACAACAGTTTCCAATCGAGGGCAGTGATAGTCGCTACCCAACCACCCTCCTGTGCCGGAGTATAAACTACCGGAAAGGCATTAGTTAAAGCCTCTGCCGCTTCTTTATCTCCCGCTTGCAAAGCGTCTGCGGCAATGCCTTGCCAGAGCTTTCGTCGCTCTGCCGCGACATTACTTGATGTATCGGGTGAGGGGAGTGACGCAGCCCCGGTAGACGAGATCTGCTGGGACTCAGGGGACGGGCTAGGGAACTCTAGGGAAGGGGCAGTGGGAGTAATAAAAGCCTGCCTTTGGGATTCAGGCGGGATATGTATAACATTAGTCGAGGGAGGCAGCGGGCACGGAGACTCAGCGAAAGGATTGCCGATGTCTCTCAAACGCTGCGCAGCGGCTCGAGCAGCCTGCTGCTCGGTTTTATGTTGTTGCAAAGCATTAGAAACAGCCTGCCACTGCTTGCCCAACTTTTTAGCCACTTTATCATCATTCAATAAATCCTCCCACAACTTATCCCCGTACCGTTTCCATTCACCTTCATCAAAGACCGTATTGGGGTCCGCAAAACACCCTTTCGCAAACCCCACCTTAAGCAATTCCGGTAAATCCTTTTTTAAATCTAACCCTTTAACTCCCCGCTTTCCCAGAAAGCATTGGAGCAACGAAAGTGCCACCTGTCTCTCCATTACCTAAACCACGCGTTACCATGCTGTGCAGCCTTTCCACGAGACTTTGCGGCTTTGTCGGCGGGTCCCCTTCTTCAGGAGTTTTCCCGGGCGCTGGGTCCAACTATTTCGTTGCCGGAAGCGCGGAACTTAACCCCTTCACCGTCCAAAATCCCCGAATGAGAGGCTTTCGGCAGCGGCAGGTTTGAGCTCTTTTCGCAACGTGGGACGCGGAGCGTAACTCTTTCGCCGTCCAAATTCCCCGAAAAGGAGGCGTCTGGTGGCGGCAAGTTGAGCTCTTTTTCGTCCAACCCTTTCGCCTACTTGCGCTGCACGACAAGACCGACCGAAGTTACTCGTCCGACCGCGGCCACGAGAACCCGACTTGGTTCTCCGGAATCCGACTTGATTCCAGCCCAGAAGCCCGACTTGGCTTCTAGGGACCCCCCTTGGTCCCTGTCCACGGGCGCCAAATTTGTCGGCGAGGAAAGCTCTGAACACTTAATGTAAGGATCCAAAACTT
>NW_020925486.1:0-1974 GCF_003984885.1 Neopelma chrysocephalum
ATGCCTCCTCCAGGTGCCAGCCTTCGTCAGAGACATGCACCAGAGACTGACAGCCAGCGCGACTCCAGAAGAGAAGGTGCTGGCGGAGTTTCTGAGGGTGACTGAAGAACACCCTGCTGATGCTGTGGTGACCCTCCTGCGCTGTGCCCCATCATGTGACAGGTACAGGACCCTCTGCCTTCGGGGCTAGGGGCACACCAGCCTTTAGAGCCCATCACTCTGTCCATCCCGTCCCACGTGGTCTGCCAGAGGGACGGAGAGTTCCAGGACCCCCTGGCCCCTCTGTTTCCCAGCCCTGTCATGTCAGCCCCGATCCTGCTGCCACGCTCCCTCCCTGCTCCTCAAGGCAACCCCCCTGACACAGAACTCTGGTCCCGCAGAGCTGCTGCCATCATGTGGAGGACCATCACCTCATCTGGAAGGACAGTGGTGAAGGTGCTGCCAGAGCTGCTCTCCGTGATGGAGGACTGGCCACTGCACGGCATGTCCACCTCTGACGGGGACGAAACAGATGTCTTTGCCCTGGCTGTGAGTTTCTGGAAAGGGCTTTTGCTCCCCCCCAGGTCACCTCTCCGGTGGCTCTCCATCCTCCCCCAGCACTGCATCTCCCTGCCTCAGGCACTGGGCTGGAAATGTAGGTTAGGGGCAGGTTCAGGGGCACCAGGCCAGCTGCTCCCCCTGCATCCTCCCTGGCCTCTCCCTCCCGCGCTCGGGCCCTGCCACATGGACATCTGGGCACTGAGAGCTGTGTCCGGGGGGTTTATCTTTTGCAGGCAACCAGGGTGATCTGGGAGATTCTGCAGATGTTCCGGTTTGCAGAGTCATTGATAGAGTATTCCCCCCGTCTCCTCGTGGCTCTGCTCTGCCAAGTTGTCATCAGCACAGAGCAGATGCCAGAGGAGGTCGACACCTTCTGGAGGGGATGCCGGGAGCAACACAACCTTCCCACCGAGCCCAACAGGTGCTCCATCCCAGTCCTCCTCTGCCTTCTGTGCCCTCGGGACTGGCTCAGGGCTCCCGGCATGACCTGGGCTTTGCTCTGCACACAGGTTTGCAGTGCTGATCACGAAGGCCCTGCTTTGCCATCTGGAGTGTGAGGAAGTTGTGGTTTCAATGGAACGCAAGCGCGGCTGGGACACGCTCCTCAGCACCGACACCCACCACTACGCGGTGGGTCTGCTGGCCAGGTGAGACCCCCTTGTCCCTGCTGCCCCTGTCATTTCTGCCTGTGCACGGGGCACCCCACACAGTGCCCGTGGTCATGGGCCAGAGGGCCTTGTCACTGAGGGATGGCCAAGCAGAGTGGCAAAGGCTGGGAGAGGCGGGTGCACAGGAGGAGCCGCCTCCCAGAGTGCCCTTGTCCTGGGGAAAGACCAGGCCTCTGTGAGTCCATCCCGGGAGAGGTTTGCCCACGGGGCTCAGGGTCAATGGGTGCCTTTTTCCCCCTGGCAGGGAGATGCGCCGTGTCTCCAGCCCCTTGTGTTCCCGCATCACACTCCACCTGCTGGAGCTGCTGAGCAGGGAGGAGCCCCACTTGGAGGTCCTCGCCGTGGCATTCCTTGTGGAGGTGAGCCTGATGGCGAGCGCTGCCTGGCCGAGCTGCCTCCACCTCTCTGCCCTCTTGGAGGGCCCAGCCCTGTGTGGGTCTGGGCTCCTGCCAACCGGGCACCCCGTCACTGTTCTGCGCCTTTCAGGTCCTGGACGAGCTGGACATGAGTGACTGGGGAGACAGCATTCTGCAGAGCCTTGCAAGGCACCTGCGGAGTGGGTGCCCAGAGAGGCGTCGCCTGGCGCTCCGAGGCCTCCTGGTGCTCAGCCAGGATCCCGTGATGGTGAGAAGGGGCACTTGGCTGAAGCCGTGCTGGAACCCTGGGGCTGGGGAACGCAGTCGCTTGGGCTTGGCTGGGCTTCGGGAGCTGTGACAGCTGCTCCCAGCTCTGCTGCCTCCCCGCTCAGCTGCCCCAGTCCCTCGGG
>NW_020925487.1:0-597 GCF_003984885.1 Neopelma chrysocephalum
CCTTCCTTCCTTTTGGGTTTGTTCGTTTTGTTGGCCACCTCTTGGTAGTAAATATCAGTTTTGTTGAGCTTGCAATGGTGTCATGGTTTTCAAGATTCAGTATGGTTTGAACCCTCCCTAATACACTTGCTAAAAAACACAATGGACCTTTCAGTTAACTTGTGCCATGAAGTTACATTGTACAATTCTCTGGCTGGTTTCACATCCTAATAGAATTTCTTTCTCACGCCTCTCTGCTCCATTGATCATCTAATTCAAAAGTCCCCCCCTTACAGGGTACAAGTCAGGCTCCTGCTCAGGATCAACAAAGCCAGGATCAAAGGGATCTGAAGGTGGGTCATCATCACTGAGCTGAAGCAGCTCTGCCTTTTTTAACGTCAGGTTTCGACCCGCTATCTCTGTTTTCAACATCACATGGAACCGTAGCATAAATATGTTCAGAATCGGGTGTTTTTAAATCAGTTCCGTCAGTATCCTGTAATTCCATCAGGTCCAGAGCCGGCTCATTGGACAAACTGTCCCTCCAGGACTCTGATTTAGCACTCGGTCAAAGAGAACTCAGAGAAGCACATAAAATTCGCCAGGTAATGATGTCAT